>NC_053124.1:1924702-2299702 GCF_010015445.1 Perca fluviatilis | reverse complement strand
GTTAGTTATAGCAGAGCCCGTCTACGGAGAGCCTGTCCACTCCCTATTCAGCCCCATTGTACCGAATTTGGTTGCAGTTCCACCAGAGTTCCACTGGGGGTGATCGCAGGCGAGTGCAAAATGAATGGGACTCTATAGAGCTAGACGGCTAAACCTGTCTCTTTCGCCTTATTGTCTTAGAGAAATCTCAGATTTGATTGTAGTTTTTGCAAGTTCAACATGGGTTATAGGTCGAAAGTTGAATGAACGAGTACTTATGTCCTTTGGATTTCTTACAGATTGAGTCTAGCATTCTGCTAATGAATGCTGATTGGTCAGTGAAGGTCTGATTACGACCGGAGATCCCGCTTGACGGCATCCGAAGTGGAACCAGAATGTCAGAGTCTCTGGCTTGTCGTAAAGCAGCATCTCTGGCCGTACGATGTGTATGACGTCATTGAACATATAGAACCAGAGTGGAACTGCAGCCAGTTAAGAAGCTGGAAGTTTCCAGAGAGTGGAAGTTCTCCCCTTATTAGACATTCTCTGATAATACTCATATTCACAGTCAAACACAGTATTAGTACCGGCAATACAGTCATATTTTCATTTAATAAGTAAACAATATTAAAAACAGTTTTAAAAAACAGGAGCATAAAAATACAAAGTTTAGAAGAAGGCTTTCTGAAAAAGAAATGTGTTTATGCCCTCCCTGAAGGAGTCAGTGTTTTGCTGAGCCCTCAGGTGGTCTGGGAGGAACTCCACAGAAGAGGAGCGGCCGAGCAGAAGAAGGCCTTTGTTTGTTGGTCCCATCAGGAGGTGTGTGGTGTGAGTTGTTCTCTGAGGTAGGGAGGGGCGTTTCCATGGATGGGTGAGCAGCGTGATTTTGTACTTGATCCTGAACGAGACAGGAAGCCAGTGGAGAGAGCGAAGGATGGGTGTGATGTGGTCGTATTTTCGTACCTTAGATCCTAGCGGCGCTGTTCTGGATGTAGTGAAGTTCTCGAAGGCTCTAGCTAGAAGTCCTGAGGAGGAGGCAAAGGTGTGGACGGTGTTTTTCTGCATCTGACAGACAGAGTGTGAGACTGGGTTTGGCAATGTTCCTGAGGTGGTAGAAGGAGACCTTACACAGGACCACCGCCACACTGACGACTGCTTCACCAGATCTCAAACCGCTTGTCTTCCTTAAAGGAGGTTCTGTCCACAATGTTGTTCCCGAAGAGTCTAGAAAAACACACAATCACAAACAGAGAGAGCAGACGTTATTCACACAGAATAATATGTGGAGCGGTTCATTTAACTGATCTGAAGTTATTAATTTTGTCTTAATTTAATGAATGGGACACTAATTAAAGAATGCTCACCGCACGGTGTCAGTGGAGGTGTTGATGGACAGCCGGAGTAACATGTCAGTTGAAGCATCAGTGATGTTATTGTGACTCAGACTGTAACATGCACACAAACACAAACGGTGACACAGAGCTACATTTATTACTGTATATTATGCTGCTGACGGACATTTTCCACTTTGAACAAATCACCAAAGCCCATATCTCTTGATAATCAGAATAGATTGTGTTGTGCCAACAGAATTATTATGAGTTCTCTGTTTTTATAGCTCATCTTCAGCCAGACTGATGCTTTCTGAAGGAATTTACAGTAAAATAAATGAAATCTACTCACTTTAGATACAGACAGGAGAAAATAAGTACAGTATGTTTGTTGTACTGCAGCTTTCTGTAGACAGCTCTGACTATACAGACATTCTTCTAAAATAAGTTTGTCTACATCATTTACACACTGACGGGAACTTCACTCCCTCCTGAAATGTAAATGCAACATCATCTGCCCTGGAAAGCACATTAGGGGGAATCTATAATAAATGTATGGTGCTCTAAGATATATATAGCTTAATTAATTTATGTCATTTATTTATGATTATTTTCTCCAGAAAGCCGTCTTGCTGTCGTCTCGGCTCATTAAACTAAGCAGCTGGCTTTGCTGGCTCTTTTTGAACCTCTCACAGACTTTACCTGTTGCTGTAATATATATTTTATAAATTAACACCTCCACCTCGGTTGGAGCTGACTGCATTATAAACACTGTTGCACACATGAACACATCAGTCATAGTTTGACTCACTCCAAGACTTGTACTTTGTGCAGATGTGCGCTGAGTGTGAGCAGCAGCTGGTCAGTGAGTCCACAGTTACTCAGGTCCAGCTCTGTCAGCTCTTCACTGAAGTCCAGCATTAGGGCCAGAGCTTCACAGGCCCTATGATCCAGTGTGCTGTGACTGAGGTCAAGCTGTCCATCCAGGGCTGTATGGAGGGACACTGCCCGTCTCACTGACTCCCTCTCACTGTTCACAGGAACCAGGGAGACCAGCCGGAGGAGGACAGCTTTACTGGCTCTGAGCAGGAGAAACAGAGCAGTGTTAGGATGCAGAAACATGAACAAAAAATTCTCCTCTTCTTTCAGACCTTCTGGGATCTTTCCCACCTGAGACGGACTCTGTGCAAGACAGGAAACAGCAGGTCCAGGCCGCTGTCCTCCAGCTCACAGTCCTGCAGGATGAGCTGTGTGTCTCTGCTGCTGTGAGTCAGGATGGTGGAGACGGCCCTGCAGTCCTCATCAGTCAGACTGAGAGAGTCACTCTGAGGGTCCAGCTCCACACTGGAGCAGCAGGACAGATCCAGCCGGTGCTGCACAGTCCTGAGCAGGCCGGCTGCTGCCCCCTGCTGGGCCTCAGAGGCAGCGCAGCAGTGGACCAACCTCAGCAGCTGATTCCTGTCAACACTGAGAGGAAATTATCCACAAATTAAACAAATCACAGAACCATAGATAGTTTCATTGATCAGATACTAGAATGATCTGCAGCTTCACATTTATTAGAAACAAAAGACAAATTAAAGGATAATTATGTTTCTTTACAACTTATTATCCTAGTTTTGTCCTTCTGTCAGTAGAAATAACATAAAGCCTATCATGTTAATAGAAAAGAGCTTCGATTGACCAAGAAACAGATCAGATTGGTTGGAAACAAACCTCCAGGTTAGACAAACTAATTACAGAGAAAACAAAAGTAAACGGTAAAATGATGTCACTACCCGATGTGAGTCGAGTGCAGATGTGAGTTGCGAATGCTCAGATTTAAACGGTTTACGGCATAACGCCAAGGGATCCGGATCCGGCAAACGTTTTAGCTATCTATGATTGTTTGATTGCTAAAGTTAGCTCAAAACGCCATTCAAGTGACACCTTTTGTTGTGTTTGATTGCTAACTTGTAGTGAACCAACTTCTTTATGTAAGTCAATTTTTTATGTATTGACATTACAGAATTCTCTCGTTAGCAGGTTCCTGTAGGCTACTTCAGCCTCTAGCGAGGATCACAAACACAGTAGTAGTTTTCTCACAAATAATAACCTGGCAAACATTCTATCTGTATAACTTGAACAAGCCTCACTAGTCGTCCTTTGCGAAGCTCCAACACCTGTCGCAAAGTGACGCCAGCGCAACTCCCATCTGCACTCGACTCACATCGGGTAGTCACAATGACCCAAACTGTCAGGTGGAAACATCCTTCACAGTTTTAAGAAACACTTCCTGCTTCAACTCTGTCCCACTGATTGGAGTTGTGCATGCACAGTTTTCCTGTGCAGGGAGAGCTTATCAGACATTTCAAGGCTCACATTCAGTGTGTGCTTTAAATAATCTGTTGGTTTGTTTCCAGCTGTGTGATTGCTTGTGTTGCTTGACCCGTCAGACTTCTTTTCAGCCCCGAGCTCACAGATCTCAGCTGTTAACTTGGTGAGTTAAATGTGAATTTTACTAATAAAATGATGGAACAAAACTACTACTAAAGACAATAATAAACCCAAATTATCTTATAACGAATGATCTTGTAATGTCTTGTATAAAGTGCTGCAGCTATCGATTATTTTAGTAATCGAGTATTCTACCGATTATTTCATCAATTAATCGAGTAATCGGATAAGAAAAATACTTTGCTTTACAGTAAACAGCAATAGTAAATATACAAAAGAGAGGTTTTCTTTTTTTGAAAAAGCAACCTTTTTTATTGCCTAAATTGCATACAATAACAGGGATAGATGCTAATATTTTTAAGCACAGGCCGCATGGGCCACCAAGCCCCTTTATTCTGTTGGCTAAAGTACATTTTTGGTGGCCCAAATGTAAATCTTTTTGGCCCCCTTGCCCTTCTTGCCTCTGGCTCTTTGCACTGGATATGCAAAAGAGCTGTTCACTAAGCCCAGGGAAATGTGACGGTACAAAGCTTACAGCAGGGCTATTCAACTACACTGTTCAGGGGGACAGATTTTAAAAAGGCTAATGCTGAGTGAGGAGATGGAATGAAGAATGCTGACATCACCGGCATGGTCCGGTGACGTCCTTCATGTGCATATTAAGTAGCCATGAGGTTAATGCTCCAGCGGGGAGGGGCTGGTTTGTCTCCGGAAGCAGCTAAGTTTACAGAACTTTGTCAAAATTTTCAAAATTAGTAGCAAACTAATAAACAGTTAGCAGTATGTTTGCAGCTTAAAACGATCCCAAACTTTTTGTAGTTTTCTTTTGACTGTCTCTTCTTTTAACCCCCTCACTATTTTCGCCATCTTCCTTCATTTTGTAATCTGTAGTCAGTCTTGTGTCCAGTGTCAGCCCGTTGTGCGCTAGTAATAATCCTCGTGTGGAAACGCAGCGAGCCATACAACGTCAGTTACATTGATTAAACGAAGTTTCGAGACAAAGAATTTTGCATCGAGGATTTTTAGTAATCAAATTATTCGAGTTACTTGAAGAATCGTTTCAGCCCTACTTGTATATATTTTCTATTGGTGTAAGAGCCATTTTGGTTTACATTGTGGTTTGTGTTTGTTTGGAACCTTCGACCGCTTGGAGCAGCAGTTCTCAAGAGATAACTGGACTCAGGTGTTGATGATGTGGAGAAGCAACAGTTGTTTTGAACGTGCGGCAAAGGAATGTTATGTTTTTGTTTGTCTGTGAGCGGTAAATAGACGAGCACTAATGTCTGACCTGAGATGAGAGACTTTGTCCAGCATAAAGAGGATGGACTTTATTTCCCCTGCTGGTATAAAGGTCCACGTAAGGTTCAGTTTAACTCGGTCACTGTGTCTGAGGGTGAAGAGCAGAGCAGCAAAGTCCTCCAAGTCCATCTCTCTGCAGGTCAGGTTGATGACATCATCCAATGACCTCAGTAAACTGGCTATAATGGGACTGGCTCGAGCTTTATAGATCTCTCTGATGGCGGTCAACACAAAGCTGGGACTGGGTCTGAAAGCATAAAGTGTATACACCAGGACACTTTATTTAGTGAAAACAAGCCACAACAACACATGGACATGATTAAATATGATAAAACCTAAAAAACAACAACTTGCTGACCTTTTGAACACAACCCTGTCCAGAAAGGGAAGCAGACGCGAGACGCTCTCCTGTAAGAAGCGGCTCTTCCTCATGTTCACAGTGATGGTGTGAGCTGAGGACTGCAGCAGCAGATAGTGAAGGAGCTCCCAGTTCAGAGAGCAGGACGTCAGCTCTCCACCAACCTTCCTCAAGAAGGAACAGGTCAAGGCCTCATCCTGGATTTCATGGAGGAGGGAGAGTAGCGGCTGCAAAACCTTCTCACTCAGTCTGCAGATTAAAATGTTAGAAAAGTAGATTATTAATACATTTGGCCTTTTTATTTATCAGTGTGTGTTTATGAGGCTCAGGAAAGATGTGTACTTGATTGTTAGAGGACCATCATGAAGCAGCAGAGGAATGAGACCCTGAGCAGGAACACAGACCTCCGTCAGGTCTAACCGTCTGACTGTCCAGTATCTCAGCAGGGAAGCCAAACTACTGACAACCTTCATCAGCACTCTCTCTGATGGTTGGGCTGTCTGAGAGGAGAGAGAAAGCTCCACGATAGTCAGCCGACAGGCCACTGTCCCTCTTCTGAACCATCAACACATAAACAAGGCCATGTCAATGGAAAGCCTGAAAACAAAAGAGAGGAAGTTTAAAAAAAAAAAAGTTCACCACTAACTGAACATTAAAACTGGAGAAGATGGTTAGAAGAATAAAAAACAGTAATAATATGAAAACGTACTTCAGACTGTGAAGTTGTGTTGTATGTCTAAAGAGGAGGGAGGCTCCTCTGACAGACATCTTTCTTGGTGTGAGGATGAGATTTACGTCAGAGCCACAAAGTCTGACAACTGTCCCCACAGACAACTCTCCTGTTAACGGCAGGCTGAAGCCCAGCAGCTGCAGCACAGAGGCCAACTGCTGGGCCTCCTCTCTGGATCTGACCGAGATCAGTGAACACACACTCTGGAAGAACTCGGGATCACAGCTGAAACACAACAACAAGCAGGAAGTGTGAACACAGCAAAGAAAAAAAATACATAACAAACCATGTTATGGACAATGACTTCCTACAGGATGAATTAAATACACAGTACCTGAGCTGTGAGATATATTTTCATTTGTGTTTGATGTTTTATTTCCTGTATAAGAAAGTATTAGCAGGACTGTGTTGTTGTCTCAGAGCTACATTGTTCTTATTATTATTCATATCATCTCATTATTGTCATAAAGACAGAAGACTGTGATACTAAATAATTATTGAACTGAGAAATTGAATTCATCTGTTTCTACATTATGTTCATTTGTAAATGGCCGTCAATTAACATTTAAAACCCAGGTGATTATTAAGATGGATTTTAATAAACCTCTTCTTAAAGAAGCAACATATTATTATTAAATATACAGTATATGTCTGACTTACCTGAGCTGTGAGATATAAGGCAGACACTGTAGGAAACTCCTCACTTCACTCTCTTCATCTGAGCAGCCTCTCAGCTCCACCAGTTTCTTCTCTGATTGGAGTTTCAGCACTTCCAGGAGGATGGAGCTCTTTCTCTCTGAGAGCTTTATGATCCAGACTGCAGCAGCTGACTGGAAAACTGACTGTAATGATGGAAGGAGACTCAGACCTGTTTTAGTCTCACAGTCCTTCAGGTGGGAGAACAGATCCAGCAGGAAATCACTCTGATATCCATCATCATCATCATCATCATCATCATCATCATCATCATCTTTTAAAGGGAATGTTTGATATCTACACTGATAATAACAGCTCCAGTGTCTTCTCTCCTGTTTGCTGTTCTCTCTCTGCTGCTGCACAGAACAGATTCCCAAACAACCTGAGGGGTATTGCACAAAACCAGGATAAGGGATTAAGCCGGGATATTCAGGTTATCCTGGATGAATTTAGCTTTGACTTGGTTGCACAAAAGCAGGTTGAATTAAACCCAGCCAAGTAACCATGGCGATTTATTCTTTGCAGCTAGCCTGCTCCAGAGCAGGCTAACAGCCAGGCTAAGATTAATCCTGGAGTCTGATGTGTTAAATCAGCTGACGCTCTGATCCGAAATAAACGTGTTTAACAGTTATTCCGTTGTCTTCTGAATGTGTTCTGCTTCATTTTATTAACATGCATTACTTGTCACTATTGCTGTCACGAGTTTGATTTAAATCCTACGATTGCAGTTGTTTAAATGACGATACGGAGGAAATGGGCTTTTCCTCCGCTGCTGTCCCCGTGAAATGTGCCCCCGCCCGTGCAACGCGGGAGGCAGGGGGATCCCCACACCGTGCAGCGGACTCTAAAAGCGGACTTTTAGCATCAATAACGACGACAATGGCACCTGATCAAATGTCCTTTTTTACCAAATGGGAGTGAGAATGTGTTGGAATGCCACAAAGCTTCTTAATCATTTTATTTTGGGGCTGTCACTTGTCATCTTGGAGCTTGGGAGTGAGAAAAAAAAACATGAATAATAACAGGCTACATTGTTTTACAGATATGCTTACAGTGTGTATTGAAGTCACTTCTTTTTCTAGTTTTTGTCCAGTCATGCTTGTTCTGTATGAACATTAATTGTAGAAAGATATTTAGAATTAGACATAGCTTATGGAGATTTGTGCATATGGTTGTAAAACATTCTCGCATTATGAATAAGCTTTGAAATTAAGCCTAGTCCTTATAAATTTCCCAGGAACAAGATTATTATTATTTTTTTTATTTATATAGTGCTTTACAGGCTAATCAAATACACTTTACACTAAAACCAGCACATTTAGCGCATAAAAACAGATACAGCAATAAAACCAACACATAAAACAAGCATATTAAAGCAATTAAAACGTGGAGTGACTAAGATTTTTTTTAACTCCATACGTATTCAGTCGGTCCGCTATTGTCTGTCGGGCTTTTTTTCGTTTGATAACAGCCGTATTTCCCTTTTTGCATATTATATTTTTCACCTCCTCGTAAATTTCCATTAGAAGCTGCTGCTGCACTCGTCTTCTCCATTTCTGCATCAGTAAATCTGTGATCGATACCGTGGTCTATTTAAGAAATCCGTGAACGTGCACTTATCCCAGCTATGTACACCTGGCCTGACATAGCTTCACCTTCTCATCCTGGCTCGGCAAACGTGCAACCGATTGAGCCGCGATGAGTGGATCACACAAGTCAAGCTGCGCTTTTTCATTTATCCTGGATTTCTTTATTCTACTTTTGTGCAATAGGCCCCTGATTCCTTCAGAATGATCTGACCACAGAGGAACACTGAAATAATAAAAGGAAATATTTTGTGATGATATGATCTCAGCTGCATGAATACAACAACACACTACTGATGGACTCCATATTGAACATGTCTGTCCTGTATAAAATGATTAATCTAATTCAACTTTAAACTTCCTGTTGTCCTCGGGTCAAATTTGACCCGTTTTTAAAGTTTCTATATCAGAAATTTGGGTTTCTTTCAACCAAACTGCCCCAAAATAACGTGGATAAAATAAATAAAATAACACTCTTCACAAGTCAAATTAAGGATCACATCTCTACTTTCATTGAATTGTGGGTGTTTTATTAAGTTTATAACATTATCTATGTCTGTGATTATCCATTACCTTTGTTTCTCTGATCTTAACTGTTAGTCAAAATCATTTATCATTTCTGCTTTTTTATAACACAAAAATGAGATAATTTCATATAAATGAAGTTTATTGACCATGAATTCCAAAAATTATTGTTCAATTAGTGTTAAAGCGTAACTCTCGCCAAAATGCAACCTAGGGTCTTTTTGTGAATGGACCCGAGTCAAACCTTTGTTTAAAAGCATATTTAGGACGGAATCGCCACTTTAAGATTTACCGTATTTTTGTTTTTCGGTCAAATGGCCTTTTGAATGGGAGAGTTAGGGGCACTTTTATGATAGCATCAAAATCACTATTTTTAAAACTCTAAGAAGGCTCGACACAACATGAGACTTTGCTCCAAGTATCACCAGGGGCTCTACACATGAACTCAGCATTGAGAACATTGTTTGTGTACCAAGAGTTTACTAAAAAGAAAGCTTTTGAACAACTCACCATAGCTGTTGTTGTTTCCGGCCGCAGCCATTTTATCAGTCAAAAACAATCGATTTCTGAATGCAACCTAACAGGGAGGAGAGTAAAGATGGAAAGCTCCTAAAGCTTAGTTTCATATAAATGCACGGATTATTTCTTGTTTTGTCCTTATTGAAAAACAATATTGACCTTGTAGTTGAAAAAGGAGCCTCTTATGGAGTCTGTTCATTCGCATTCGGATATCGACTGGTTTTGACTGCCGAGGTGGTAGCAGCCGGAAACAACAAGAGCTACGGTGAGTAGTTCAAAACCTTTCTTTTTAGTAAACTGTGTACACAACCAATGTTGTCAACGCTTTCGTTAAGGTATAGAGCTCCTGGTTCTAGTATATCTATTGGTCACTGGTGTAGTTAAGGTGTAGAGCCCCTGGTTATAGTATATCTATTGGTCACTGGTGTAGTTAAGGTGTAGAGCCCCTGGTTATAGTATATCTATTGGTCACTGGTGTAGTTAAGGTGTAGAGCCCCTGGTTATAGTATATCTATTGGTCACCGGTGTAGTTAAGGTGTAGAGCCCCTGGTTATAGTATATCTATTGGTCACTGGTGTAGTTAAGGTGTAGAGCCCCTGGTGATAGTATATCTATTGGTCACTGGTGTAGTTAAGGTGTAGAGCCCCTGGTTATAGTATATATCTATTGGTCACTGGTGTAGTTAAGGTGTAGAGCCCCTGGTTATAGTATATATCTATTGGTCACCGGTGTAGTTAAGGTGTAGAGCCCCTGGTGATAGTATATCTATTGGTCACTGGTGTAGTTAAGGTGTAGAGCCCCTGGTGATAGTATATCTATTGGTCACCGGTGTAGTTAAGGTGTAGAGCCCCTGGTTATAGTATATCTATTGGTCACTGGTGTAGTTAAGGTGTAAGACCCCTGGTTATAGTATATACTATTGGTCACTGGTGTAGTTAAGGTGTAGAGCCCCTGGTTATAGTATATTGGTCACTGGTGTAGTTAAGGTGTAGAGCCCTGGTGATAGTATATCTATTGGTCACTGGTGTAGTTAAGGTGTAGAGCCCCTGGTTATAGTATATCTATTGGTCACCGGTGGTTAAGGTGTAGTAAAAGGGGGGGGGGCCCTGGTTATAGTATATCTATTGGTCACTGGTGTAGTAGTGTAGAGGCCCTGGTTATAGTATATCTATTGGTCATTGGTGTTAAGTAGTGTAGAGCCCCTGGTTATAGTATATCTATTGGTCACTGGTGTAGTTAAGGTGTAGAGCCCCGGTTATAGTATATTATTGTTCACTGGTGTAGTTAATATAACCTGGGTATATCTTTTGGGTTAGTGTAGAGCCCTGGTTATAGTATATCTATTGGTCATGGTTTAGTTAGATTATAAGCTCTTGTTATAGTATATCTATTGGTCACGGTGTAGTTAAGGTTTAGAGCCCTGGTTATAGTATATCTATTGGTCACTGGTGTAGTTAAGGTGTAGAGCCCTGGTTATAGTATATCTATTGGTCACTGGTGTAGTTAAGGTGTAGAGCCCCTGGTTATAGTATATCTATTGGTCACCGGTGTAGTTAAGGTGTAGAGCCCCTGGTTATAGTATATCTATTGGTCACTGGTGTAGTTAAGGTGTAGAGCCCCTGGTTATAGTATATCTATTGGTCACTGGTGTAGTTAAGGTGTAGAGCCCCTGGTTATAGTATATTGGTCACTGGTGTAGTTAAGGTGTAGAGCCCCTGGTGATAGTATATCTATTGGTCACTGGTGTAGTTAAGGTGTAGAGCCCCTGGTTATAGTATATCTATTGGTCACCGGTGTAGTTAAGGTGTAGAGCCCCTGGTTATAGTATATCTATTGGTCACTGGTGTAGTTAAGGTGTAGAGCCCCTGGTTATAGTATATCTATTGGTCATTGGTGTAGTTAAGGTGTAGAGCCCCTGGTTATAGTATATCTATTGGTCACTGGTGTAGTTAAGGTGTAGAGCCCTGGTTATAGTATATTGGTCACTGGTGTAGTTAAGGTGTAGAGCCCCTGGTTATAGTATATCTATTGGTCACTGGTGTAGTTAAGGTGTAGAGCCCCTGGTTATAGTATATTGGTCACTGGTGTAGTTAAGGTGTAGAGCCCTGGTTATAGTATATCTATTGGTCACTGGTGTAGTTAAGGTGTAGAGCCCCTGGTTATAGTATATCTATTGGTCACTGGTGTAGTTAAGGTGTAGAGCCCCTGGTTATAGTATATTGGTCACTGGTGTAGTTAAGGTGTAGAGCCCCTGGTTATAGTATATCTATTGGTCACCGGTGTAGTTAAGGTGTAGAGCCCCTGGTGATAGTATATCTATTGGTCACCGGTGTAGTTAAGGTGTAGAGCCCCTGGTTATAGTATATCTATTGGTCACCGGTGTAGTTAAGGTGTAGAGCCCCTGGTTATAGTATATCTATTGGTCACCGTTGTAGTTAAGGTGTAGAGCCCTGGTTATAGTATATCTATTGGTCACTGGTGTAGTTAAGGTGTAGAGCCCTGGTTATAGTATATCTATTGGTCCCGGTGTAGTTAAGGTGTAGAGCCCCTGGTTATAGTATATCTATTGGTCACCGTTGTATTTAAGGTGTAGAGCCCTGGTTATAGTATATCTATTGGTCACCGGTGTAGTTAAGGTGTAAGCCCCTGGTTATAGTATATCTATTGGTCACCGGTGTAGTTAAGGTGTAGAGCCCCTGGTTATAGTATATCTATTGGTCACCGGTGTAGTTAAGGTGTAGAGCCCCTGGTTATAGTATATCTATTGGTCACTGGTGTAGTTAAGGTGTAGAGCCCCTGGTTATAGTATATCTATTGGTCACCGGTGTAGTTAAGGTGTAGAGCCCCTGGTTATAGTATATCTATTGGTCACCGGTGTAGTTAAGGTAGTAGGCCCCCTGGTTATAGTATATCTATTGGTCACCGTTAGTATTAAGGTGTAGAGCCCCTGGTTATAGTATATCTATTGGTCACCGGTGTAGTTAAGGTGTAGAGCCCCTGGTTATAGTATATCTATTGGTCACTGGTGTAGTTAAGGTGTAGAGCCCCTGGTTATAGTATATCTATTGGTCACCGGTGTAGTTAAGGTGTAGAGCCCCTGGTGATAGTATATCTATTGGTCACCGGTGTAGTTAAGGTGTAGAGCCCCTGGTTATAGTATATCTATTGGTCACCGGTGTAGTTAAGGTGTAGAGCCCCTGGTTATAGTATATCTATTGGTCACCGGTGTAGTTAAGGTGTAGAGCCCCTGGTGATAGTATATATATTGGTCACCGGTGTAGTTAAGGTGTAGAGCTCCTGGTTATAGTATATCTATTGGTCACCGGTGTAGTTAAGGTGTAGAGCCCCTGGTTATAGTATATCTATTGGTCACTGGTGTAGTTAAGGTGTAGAGCTCCTGGTGATGGTATATCTATTGGTCACTGGTGTAGTTAAGGTGTAGAGCCCCTGGTGATAGTATATATATTGGTCACTGGTGTAGTTAAGGTGTAGAGCTCCTGGTTATAGTATATCTATTGGTCACTGGTGTAGTTAAGGTGTAGAGCCCCTGGTGATGGTATATCTATTGGTCACTGGTGTAGTTAAGGTGTAGAGCCCCTGGTGATAGTATATATATTGGTCACTGGTGTAGTTAAGGTGTAGAGCCCCTGGTGATAGTATATATATTGGTCACTGGTGTAGTTAAGGTGTAGAGCTCCTGGTTATAGTATATCTATTGGTCACCGGTGTAGTTTAGGTGTAGAGCCCCTGGTGATACTTGGAGCAAAGTCTCATGTTGTGTCGAGCCTTCTTAGTGGTTTAAAAATAGCTATTTTGATATTTTGATCATAAAAGTGCCCCTGGCTCTCCCATTCAAAAGGCCATTTGACCGAAAAACAAAAATACGGTAAATCTTAAAAGTGGCGATTCCGTCCTAAATATGCTTTTAACGAAGGTTTGACTCGGGTACATTCACAAAAAGACCCTAGGTTGCATTTTGGCGAGAGTTACGCTTTAATACGTTGGTTCTAGTGGTGAATATACTGGTGGTAATGGGGGAAAAAAGTGCCAAAAAATGTTGTAAAAAGTTAAAACCAGTGTCTAAAAACAAAAGTGTTAATTTTGACCCTGGAGGACAACACAAAGGTTACACACATCTTTCATCAGAGCAGAACATCATTTTAGGACTTTTACTGACTCACAACACAAACACTGATCCTGGGTCTGAAATCTCTGCTGATTGGTTTCCTCGTGGTTTTGTTCACTTTATGGAATTTGACTTTGTGTATGAGTTTTAAATGTTAAATATATTTCCACTATATAAATATACACAGTGGAACAACAACACCTAGAGTCCATATCAGGTACAATAGTTACAGAAAATCCCATGATGCAATGCTTCTCTTTGCTCCTGAGATGACAGCCGTGTAAATAACAGTTGTTGTTCACCACATGTGTCTCTGGTGACTCTAAATGAGGATTCCTAGATGTCTGAAATCTTAATGTGCTGCTCTCTCAACAGCTGGAACAAGTTTCATCACAGTCACTAAAGTTCACTCAGGCTTCAGCTCAAAAGGAAGACACATGTAGAATCTATTTACATTTTCTTTGGTTGAAAGAGATGCTACTTATTTTATCGCTACAAAAATATTTAGTTTTTAGGTTTCTATTTGTTATTTTTAAGATGCAAAGATTTTTTATTTCCTTATAAGAAAGTATTAGCAGGACTGTGTTGTTGTCTCAGAGCTATATTGTTCTTATTATTATTCATATCATCTCATTATTCTCATAAAGACAGAAGACTGTGATACTAAATAATTATTGAACTGAGAAATTGAATTCATCTGTTTCTACATTATGTTCATTTGTAAATGGCCGTCAATTAACATTTAAAACCCAGGTGATTATTAAGATGGATTTTAATAAACCTCTTCTTAAAGAAGCAACATATTATTATTAAATATACAGTATATGTCTGACTTACCTGAGCTGTGAGATATAAGGCAGACACTGTAGAAAACTCCTCACTTCACTCTCTTCATCTGAGCAGCCTCTCAGCTCCACCAGTTTCTTCTCTGATTGGAGTTTCAGCACTTCCAGGAGGATGGAGCTCTTTCTCTCTGAGAGCTTTATGATCCAGACTGCAGCAGCTGACTGGAAAACTGACTGTAATGATGGAAGGAGACTCAGACCTGTTTTAGTCTCACAGTCCTTCAGGTGGGAGAACAGATGCAGCAGGAAATCACTCTGATATCCATTAAAATCCCAGTCTTTTAAAAGGAATGTTTGATATCTGCACACTGATAATAACAGCTCCAGTGTCTTCTCTCCTGTCTGCTGTTCTCTCTCTGCTGCTGCACAGAACAGATTCCCAAAGAACCTGATTCCTTCAGAACGATCTGACCACAGAGGAACACTGAAATAATAAAAGGAAACATTTTGTGATGATTTGATCTCAGCTGCATAAATACAACAACACACTACTGATGGACTCCATATTCGTAAATAACCTGATTGCTTCTGAACGATCTGACCGCTGAGAAACACTGAAATAATAAATTGTTGTTATCATTATTCATATCATCTCATTATTCTTATTAAGACAGAAGACTGTGATACTAAATAATTACTGAACTGATAAATTTAATTCATCTGTTTCTACATTAACGTCAATTAACATTTAAAACCCAGGTGATTATAAAAGATAGATTTTAACAAACCTCTTCTTAAAGAAGCAACATATTATTATTAAAGGTCCCATGGCATGAACATTTCACTTTATGAGTTTTTTTAACATTAATGTGAGTTCCCCCAGCCTGCCTATGGTCCCCCAGTGGCTAGAAATGGTGATAGGTGTAAACCGAGCCCTGGGTATCCTGCTCTGCCTTTGAGAAAATGAAAGCTCAGATGGACCAATCAGGAATCTTCTCCTTATGAGGTCAAAAGGAGCAAGGTTACCTCCCCTTTCTCTGCTTTGCCCACCCAGAGAATTTGGCCCGCCCATGAGAGAGAGACATCATGGCTTTCAAACGAGCGAAGCATGGCAGTTGGTCAAGGCCACACCCCCACCCTCCACCTTGACCCCCCCCTCCTCAATAGCATTTAAAGCTACAGACACAGAAATGGCACATCCTAAGGAAAGCTCATTGTGGGACTGGCTCTAGTGGCTGTAATTCTGCACCAAGGCTGAATTTCGAGAAAGAGACTTCAGATACAGTATTAGGGGACCACTAAGGTCTATATAAAAGAGACTTCAGATACAGTATTAGGGGACCACTAAGGTCTATATAAAAGAGACTTCAGATACAGTATTAGGGGACCACTAAGGTCTATATAAAAGAGACTTCAGATACAGTATTAGGGGACCACTAAGGTCTATATAAAAGAGACTTCAGATACAGTATTAGGGGACCACTAAGGCCTATATAAAAGAGACTTCAGATACAGTATTAGGGGACCACTAAGGCCTATATAAAAGAGACTTCAGATACAGTATTAGGGGACCACTAATGCCTATATAAAAGAGACTTCAGATACAGTATTAGGGGACCACTAAGGTCTATATAAAAGAGACTTCAGATACAGTATTAGGGGACCACTAAGGTCTATATAAAAGAGACTTCAGATACAGTATTAGGGGACCACTAAGGCCTATATAAAAGAGACTTCAGATACAGTATTAGGGGACCACTAAGGTCTATATAAAAGAGACTTCAGATACAGTATTAGGGGACCACTAAGGTCTATATAAAAGAGACTTCAGATTCAGTTTTAGGGGACCACCAAGGTCTATATAGAAGAGACTTCAGATACAGTATTAGGGGACCACTAAGGTCTATATAAAAGAGACGTCAGATACAGTATTAGGGGACCACTGAGGCCTATATAAAAGAGACTTCAGATACAGTATTAGGGGACCACTAAGGTCTATATAAAAGAGACTTCAGATACAGTATTAGGGGACCACTAAGGCCTATATAAAAGAGACTTCAGATACAGTATTAGGGGACCACTAAGGCCTATATAAAAGCATCCAACAAGCAGAATGTCATGGGACCTTTAATATACAGTATGTCTGACTTACCTGAGCTGTGAGATATAAGGCAGACACTGTAGGAAACTCCTCACTTCACTCTCTTCATCTGACCAGCCTCTCAGCTCCACCAGTTTCTTCTCTGATTGGAGTTTCAGCACTTCCAGGAGGATGGAGCTCTTTCTCTCTGAGAGCTTTATGATCCAGACTGCAGCAGCTGACTGGAAAACTGACTGTAATGATGGAAGGAGACTCAGACCTGTTTTAGTCTCACAGTCCTTCAGGTGGGAGAACAGATGCAGCAGGAAATCACTCTGATATCCATTAAAATCCCAGTCTTTTAAAAGGAATGTTTGATATCTGCACACTGATAATAACAGCTCAAGTGTCTTCTCTCCTGTCTGCTGTTCTCTCTCTGCTGCTGCACAGAACAGATTCCCAAAGAACCTGATTCCTTCAGAACGATCTGACCACAGAGGAACACTGAAATAATAAAAGGAAACATTTTGTGATGATATGATCTCAGCTGCATGAATACAACAACACACTACTGATGGACTCCATATTGAACATGACTGTCCTGTAAAAAATTATTAATCTAATTCAACTTTAAACTTCCTGTTGTCCTCGGGTCAAATTTGACCCGTTTTTAAAGTTTCTATATCAGAAATTTGGGTTTCGAAATAATAAATTGTTGTTATTATTATTCATATCTCATTATTCTCATAAAGACAGAAGACTGTGATACTAAATAATTATTGAACTGAGAAATTGAATTCATCTGTTTCTACATTATGTTCATTTGTAAATGGCCGTCAATTCACATTTAAAACCCAGGTGATTATTAAGATGGATTTTAAAAAACCTCTTCTTAAAGAAGCAACATATTATTATTAAATATACAGTATATGTCTGACTTACCTGAGCTGTGAGATATAAGGCAGACACTGTAGAAAACTCCTCACTTCACTCTCTTCATCTGAGCAGCCTCTCAGCTCCACTTGGTGTTTCTTCTCTGATTGGAGTTTCAGCACTTCCAGGAGGATGGAGCTCTTTCTCTCTGAGAGCTTTATGATCCAGACTGCAGCAGCTGACTGGAAAACAGGCCTGAGTTTTGGAATGACAACCGAAAATCCTTCACTCTTGACATGTTGATAAAAATCAAGAAGGATGTTATGTAGGTCCGTGCTAACAGAAAACAATGAGATGATATTCACTACATTGTGAAAGCCTTCTCCTTCGTGAATTGCAGCTTTCAGACATAAATCCAGTAACAGCTGCTTTTCTTCTCTCTCCAGTGTCCCGTGGCTTTGCTCCTGGTTCTGTGATCCTGGACCTCTGTAGGTCTTCCTGAAGCTGCATGATAACAAACAGTGAATGTACTGTACACGTTAGATTTAAACCTATATAGTTGTAAACAAATACATTGTTGACATTGTGCTGATGTCAGATATGATGTACAATTGCAATATATATATCATTCTTCGTCTTCAGCAGGATTTGAGAAAGAGTGTATAATAGAAAGTGAAAACATCTGGGTTTCAAACAAGAGATCAAAGTTCAGATTCATAAGACACATGAGTCTGATTCCGAAAAGTTCAATTATTAACTTTATTATTAGTTTATAATTCCTGACAATTCACTGTACTACACCTCCTACACCTGATTACTGCAAAGCCATGCAAAATCTGCTAGCTTCCAACTCACAACAAACTTCTGACACAACAAAGTCATTAAATTTAACTTATCTGTTTGGAGTATAGGAACAAGTGAATGGTCAGTGCTTTCGCCTTTGCAACAAAAACCAATGTTATGGGCTCGCTTTGAATTTGTCTGCCTCTTGGTCGGTGTCACTGCTGGGGAAGACCAGCGCAGGTCGCCTCTCTGGTTTGCAACAGCTCGACGTAATGTACTAAGCCAACAATGTGAGCACAGTAACCAGGTTCCCTGTTTAATCCCAATAAAGATGAAAATGCTCATTAGCCAACTGTTATATTCTTACAACGTTGCATGTTAACGTAGCCTAAGATATCTCAGTCTCAATCTTCCACTAGCTAGTTAGCATTAACGTCAGCGGTTAGCTATGCTACTCCTGTTATCAAACACTAAAGTTGGGGACAGAGCCAGGCTAATATCATTCACAACACATTACTGCATTTGTGCACAAACAATGCTGGCTTTGAATGTCGTTGTGGACAATCTTGATGTATGTCAGATGAGGTTTTTCCCTTTTGCACTGTGATCTGTATATTCTCGCCTCCAGTTTAAGCTTGTCACCTTCTGAATGTATTTTAAAGTTTTGAATATACCCCTACATAGCATAATTAAGTCCCTTTTGATTGCTTCTGGATGAAATTTCATTATTTTTTGCCCAAAACGTCTCCAAAGCCTGCTTTGATATTCTGTCAGCTGTCATTTTCCATATGTTTTTCTAATCAAGTCTGGTTTGTTTGTCCGAGTTTGTCATGGTAAGGGTGGGGGCGGGGCTTAGCGACAGGTCAGTTGCTTGAAGGGGATCCACTGGAGCCACAGCCCTTGTGGGTTAGAATATAAAGTGAGGTTTTTAGAGTTCATGAGCTGACCTTGTCGTATCCACTTCTCTGGGTTATGAGAGGCCATTAGGTTTTTAAAGTGATAAGACATTATAAAGGGAGTATGGGATATTGGCACCCAGGGAATGATTGGGAACTGAGAAAAGGTCTCCTCTGACCGGAGGAGGCGAAGATGAAAATGGTGCAGTGTTTTGCAAGCGCGAAATGTGTAGCACAAGAGTATGGAAATGGCCTTGCTCTCAAAACTCCTTAAGTCTGCAATAGATTAAGAACATACAGGTATTCAAATCCCAAACAATAACAGCTTGTCTCTTTTGACCTGAGAATGGGAGAAGCCGAGGTAACGTTTTCATACATTGTGCTACATATTGTTAGCCGGCTAGAGCCAGAAGATCTGGACGGTATCCAGACTGATGACAGCACTACCAGAAGATGGGACAGAAATGGATAAATAGACAGTATTTTAACTTAGCAGCATCAGATGCTGGGGAAATCTTTGTCTATTTGCTAGGTGAAAGATAGACCTGTATTGAAGTATCTGATCCGTGTACACATAATTGTAGATTGCAATATCATCAAGCTTGTTATAACTTTAACTGAACAAATCCTGAGTTTTATTTCTCTGATCTACCAGTAAACGAACACTATTCAGGGTGTAGTGACCATAGAATTGGAGTCAGACCCAATGCCTCCCCTGAGCCCACTTACCTCCCGTCCGTAGTTTGGCTCTCCACTACAGAGGGAGAAAGTTTTCCTGCTGCCCCTGGTTAATCTCTCCTCCTACTGTTCTTGCACCAGCAGCCCCCCTACCATCAGTGCTAACTGTTTGTGCTGGCATCCCCCTACACATCCTTGCTAGATGCCCCACACCCTGGCATCGAAGACAAATGGGTCTTCCTGCGCCGTCATACCTGGGCTCCTGTCTCATGGCATATGGCATGTACCTGAAGCTGTGCTACCTCTTTGGAGAGCTCTTTTATAGAGCCTCCATTTTCTCATCCTGTCTCCTCATAGCCTCCTTCAGCTCCAGTAATATGGGGTCTGGCCGAGCCTCAGCATCCACAGCCGAACACTCTGCTGCTGCCTCACACGTATATGTAGTTCTCCCCCTAACATCGTCTTCCGTCAACAGAATAGCCTCCACATATAATTTCTTCATGCTAATGTTGGAATCCTGTCACAGCAGCTTTTTGAGCTTTCAGGGCTCAACTCATTTGGTCATTTTCATCATCTGTTTTTTTTTCCTTTTCTGCATGAATTTACAGTTCAGTAAATACTGTCAAGAGTCAGAGGTTTCCTGCAAGAAATCAACCATTTCCTGATCACCAGCTGACATATTGCTGTAAGAAAAAAATATAACCAGATTGTTCTTTAAGTTAACTATAAATGTGCTCTTCCTGTCTTTTTGGATCATCAGCCCATCATCTTCACTGCTCATCTGAACCATGACCGAACCTGAACTGCCTGTAGTTTTCCACTAAAAATGGAGAGGAGATATTTGTAGTTTTGTAAAGTAAGCATGAGTAGTTCTGCAGTGAATCAATTGATGAATTAAGTTAATCTATGCTTAATTTTAAAGGTTTATGTCTACAGCAACAATTCATTTTAGATTAGGAAGAAGGTATTAAAGTTGGTGAAAAATCACATTTTCAAAAATAGATTGCAAACATTAAAAGGGGATGTTTTGAACTAAGCATGCTATTATTTTTGGTAAAATAAATTCCTGTTTTAAATATCTTCCATCATGAAACGTAGGCTACAGATATCTGCAGTCCACACAGAGGAGGGTTCTTCTTACTTTTTCTGACTCAACTATGATTTGGACAAGTTGAGAAGTAAAAATTTTGTTGGGAAACAGAGCAGGCAGAACAATCCAAGATCATTTCCCTAAGACTCAGAGGACACGGCTGAGATGAAGAAGAAAGACGTTTTGTTTAACTTCTGGGGAGTTGCTTTCCCTTCCAGACCTCGTGCAGTTTTCCATAAACTGGAGTAGTTACACAACCTGCCAGGGTAAGGACCAGAGTGTTATTTTTGCACTGTGAAAAAATGACCAGTCCAGATCGAATTAAAGGTATTATTTCTATAACAAACATCATGCATGCCACATTAAAACGCGCCCATCACAATAGACGTACTTAGGGACCGTCGTAAAATTGCAACTCCACTCATTTAAATCTTTATTAACTTTTTTGTTTTACAAGATAGACATTTCAAATCACTGCCATTAAAGAAAGGCAGAGCCATTAAACATTTCACACTTGTGAATTAGTAAAAATAAATAAAGATGTAGGCTATAGTTACCAATAACGATGGTAGTTACAACCATTTTCTGATTAATGAATATATTGACATCAAACCACCTGTAATATGTCTCAGACATCCCCTCACAAATTTCACAGCAGTTAGTTTGTGAAAAAAAATTCTTTGAAAATACCTTATCAATATCAGTGATCTGTTGGCTATTTAATGCAAATTTAAAGATTATTATTTCAATACATTTGTCATTAATGAATATACTGACATCCAGTGGCATGCACTTCATTCGAAAGATGGCAGATACAGACGTGCACGCATGTAGCCTGGCAGGGGCTGCGTGTTGTTTGTGCTGTTTGCCTAAACCATCTAAACCCAAACTTTCACTACATCACTGGATTATAGTTCCATACGTGGTTGCGCTGTTATTGCTGTCTGTGCAACATGGATTTAACAAAGAAAACACCTGTGTAGGCAGTAGCCAACACCTGCTGTACTCCAAACTAAATATCAATGGATACGCAAATGCCATCTAACTCACGCCATGGGCTTGTTCAACTCACCATATTATTACTTCTTGCTGGTCAAAGCTGTATAGTAACGAAGTAGAACTACTTCACTACTCTACTTAAGTACTAAAAGCCTGTAACTGTACTCTACTGGAGTATTATTTTTTCCTCCTACTTCCACTTTTACTTGAGTACATATTTTCGATGAATTAAATACTTTTACTCCGATAGATTTTTTATGTGCTGCATCGTTACTCGTTACTGTTGTGAATTCCTCACGCTACGGAGACTGTATAGGTTACAGTGTGTGTATGTTACGTACGCTAATTAAAATCCCCGAGATCACGTCGTGTTTCTTTTTTTTACGGTTGCCCA
Source organism: Perca fluviatilis (assembly GCF_010015445.1). NCBI lineage: Eukaryota > Metazoa > Chordata > Actinopteri > Perciformes > Percidae > Perca > Perca fluviatilis. The sequence goes on along the minus strand of NC_053124.1, from coordinate 2,277,539 downwards.
TTCAGAAGTCAGAGACAGTGTAAGTTTGTACTCTTTCTATTTAGCTATTGTTGCAGCAGATGAAGCTATTCCTGAGTTGTTTCAGTCTGCAGTGAGTACTGAATGTTAACTGTTTGACCCTGTGATGTGAAGCTGGTAGTTTATCTGTGTGTTGCTAGCTTGCTAACTTTCCTGTTCATCACACATGTTACTAGCTAGTGTGTGATGTGTTTTTTGGGGCTTTAATCATTCCTGTGCTGGAGAGGATGTTCATTTTACTTTCACAGTGTGATAATTGTACATTATATTTCAGTATTTGTTAATATTTGTTATTTTTAATATAATATATTTAATAGTTGTTAATTCCTTTGGCTACAGCCTTGGCTAAATATTTGACATAATATAAACAATATGGTATTCAAACTTTTGACTGCTTTCTTTAATAACTAAATAACAATACTTGTACTTTTACTTTCAGTACTTGAGTAGTACATTTAAACTACTTGCAATACTTAAGTACAACATTTTTTTAATACTTTAGTACTTCTACTTAAGTGTTGTGCTTAAAGAGCACTTCTACTTCTACTCAAGTCACTTTTTTGATAGAGCACTTGTACTCCTACTCAAGTCTGGGTCTCTAGTACTTTATACACCCTCATGCTGGTGATGTAGAACGCAATCCTGGACCACAACCAACAGCAACAACACCGAATCCAGGCCCACAGCCTTGGCTGTCCACTAGCATGGATCCTATTGTTAGCCACGCAGCACAACATCTTCGGCTACCTTCACTTGTCAGTGGGACTACCAGTGGAAAACAAATGGGGTTTGGGTTTGAGGCCTCGATGTCCACATTTCCCGGAGCCCTTCATTATGGCTGTTGTGTCAATTCCTGACTACAAGCTATACCGAGCACTCAAGCCTAAATCCACCCAAGGCGCTCAAAGCACTCCCAACCTGCAGGGGGCAACCATGCAACCGGAGCTGTTGAAATCAACCACCAGGAAGTGCTCTGGGGACCATATCAACCTGCGCACCCACAAGCAGTGCATGTGCATGGCATCGAAATGTTTGGTAAAAGCTTACTTGGCTCTCACTCATCCCTGAGAAGAGATACCAATGACCACAGCTCCTGATCATCCAAAGATGCAACTGGTAGGACAGAATGTGTTGAAATGTGTTGAATTCATGCTTCTATATGCCCTTTTGTTTGGTTGTAACATACATTTCAAATTTAAATAGTGAAGACTTCATTATGTGAATGTAGAACTTGACAATAACGTTACTCTAATCATGTGTATTGTTGAATTATTAAATGAGTTTAATTATGATATTGATAATTATTAACTTGCAATGATCCTAGGTTAATCTAAATGATGAAATGATTGTTTGGTTAGGTTTGAGGATTCAGTAACATTAGTTTATGCTTATTTTTGAGAAAGTGAAATTGAGTCATTCGTAACTAATCCATGGTTTTTGTTTGTGTGTTTTGAAGGTTATCAACCTATTCTGTTCCATCTTTTTGACAATAAACAATCATAAAGTGAACAGTTTTGAGTTGTCCTTTGCGTTCATCAAGGAAAAAGCAGTTTTCAAGTTGGGCAGAGCTGTGGTCAGCCAGAAATCACACACAACTTGACAGTTGATAACCAGCGCGGCAGTGAGGACGAGGATCAAAGGCCTGAAGTCAAGCTGTCGACGCAAAGGAAGAATTGACTGTAAAACTCTACACCATGGCAAAGGAAACTTTTGGGAAAACAGTCAAGCAACTGAAGCAAGAGCGGACCGTAGCCAAATCTGCTTTCACCAGGCAAGCGAACTACCTGAGCAAAGCTGCAGCTGGTATAATTAAGCATGAACTACAAGAGGAGTTCAGCAAGCTCAGTTCCCTGGCTAGAAGTGTCGGTGATTCAAATGATGACTACGCGGCTGGCCTACTGGCTGGAGCGGGAACTAAGGGAGATGAAGAGGTCAAGCTCGATAAGGACCAGCAGGCTGATCTTGAAAGGACGATTGAAGAGTGCGACATGAAACTGGAGGAAATCCGAGAGGCAGTCCAATTCAACCTCTGGCCAAGATACGGTAAAGAGGAGGTAGACTTTGCAATCCAAGAAGCAGAGAAAGCCTGTGACAGAGCCAAAGAAATCCCCGTCACTGCTATTAACAGAGACGGCTATGAACTACAGCTGGAAAGAGCGAGGAAGCTAATCCATGATGCAAGTGAAAGCCTGAAAGACTGGGAAAAATGGGTCCCACACGATGAGACTGCAGACCTGAAAGGCAGAGTAAAAGATCTGAGAATATTCGGCAGTAACCTCGAGGCCAAAAGAACAGAATTCCTCATCACACAGAGAATTGCAGAAGAGGAAAGAAGACTTACAGAGCCTCAACCAATAGCAGTCCCACACCCAGTGGTGAGAATAAAACCAACCAGTCTACCTAAATTCACTGGGCTTAGGAGGAATTTCCACAGATTGAGGAAAGACTGGGAGAGCCTGCAAAAGCAGGGAGAGCCGACTGGTTCAGTGGAGGTGAAGAAGTTTCAACTCCTTGACAGTGTGGACGAGAGAATATGTAGAGACCTGCGCCTGTCAACATATAACAGTGCTGAAGACATGTTTAGAGTACTCCAAAATCGGTATGGAAACAAGCCAACAATTGCTTTGGAGATAATTGAGGACCTGGAGAGGATCCCTCCTTTAAAGTCACACCAACCAAGGAAGGTAATTGACCTGATTCAAGCTGTGGAAAAGGCCCTGAATGACCTCACGGAGCTCGAAAGCAGTGGAGCCATAAAGAATCCCCTTGTCATCAGATCCATAGAGAGCAAGCTGCCGGATAACATGAAGAGGGACTGGCTGACATTCATGGTCAACCCAAGAAATGGAGTCACACCTGACAACCACTTCGACAGCCTTCTAAGATTTTTAAAGACACAAGAGGACATACTGGAGAAACTAGACCAGTTGGGTGTAAGTGAAAAACCTGAGAAGAAACCTACGTACCCGGAGAAGCGGTATGCTTCCACAAGGTCCACGAGAAAGGGAGGATGCGTTGTGTGTGTGTGGAGATGAAAAGCACCATGAGAAGATTTTCTTTTGTAAGCAGTTCAAAGAACTAAAGCCTGGTGAGAAGCTGAATGCTGTCGAAAGACTGGGAGCATGCAGAAGATGCCTCAGATGCCATGGAGAGGATGATGAATGTACGGACACTTACCTGTGCAGAAACAGAGACTGCAAAGGGGGAAGCTCCTCTGATCACCATTTCTTTCTCTGCCTTAAAGGAGGGGTTAAGAGGAAAGAATATGTGAAAGTGGAAAAACCCAGCACCAGGAGGCAGACACTCACAGAGGAGCAAGAGAGATTAATACGTGAGCTCACCCCGGACATGGCAGAAAAATTCAGGAATGCTTTCACCAACATGGCTGCAAAATCACACTGCACTGGAGGAAGCCTTCCTGGGGTAATGGACTCAAGCACACATGAATTACCAGTTATTCTTATGCTTCTCGAAGTAACCACTAACACAGGGCAGAAAATTGGAACTCTCATTGACTTAGCATCAGACACCAACTACATCACTCACACAGCCGCCAGGAGACTGAAACTTCGAAGTGAAAGGATCACACTAGTCGTCCATGGAGTTGGAGGCATGGCCATGAAGGTGAAGACCAAAAGATATTTACTCAAGGTGAGAGTCAAGACACCAAGAGGCACGGAGAAAGCTCATGAGCTGATCTGTTATGGGTTGGATGAAATTGCAGAAGTTCACAGAGTAATCAAAGCACAACACCTCAAGAAGTTCTTCCCCGATACCAACCTGGAAGACCTTCACAGACCAGAACATGTTGAGCTTCTCATAAGCCACCGTGAAGGAAGACTTGCTCCACAGAGAGTAAAGGTAGTAGGAGATCTTGTCCTGTGGGAAAGCCCTTTAGGAAAGACCGTTGGAGGAGCACATCCAGACCTCTGTGAAGTAGTGGACATGGCCCTGCACAATTCTGAAACTCATTTTGCACGATCTATGAGAATCACAGCAGTAAAGTATCAAGAAATTGCTGAGATGCAAGAATCTAGAGCTGAAACTAAAACCACTGTTATTGGCAAAGAGTTCTTGGACTGGTGGAAGTGGGACAGCATTGGTGCGGCCTGTGAACCCATGTGTGGAGGATGTCGTTGTGGTAACTGTCAACCAGGAGGCAAAGACATGACTCTTAGTGAAGAAAGAGAGCTTGAGATAATCAGGCAAGGTCTCAGTTACGTGGAGTCAGATGTGCATAGTCAGGAGCCTCACTGGGACACAAAATACCCTTGGGTTGAAGATCCAAGTACCCTGCCCAACAACAGAAGCGCAGTGGAAGCCACGTTTCTGAGGACGGAGAAACAACTCAAGAGAAAACCAGATTGGCGTGCAGCATACACAACTCAAGTTCATGAGATGGTGGAAAGGAAGGCAGCAAAGAAACTCACTAGAAAGACCATTGCCGACTGGAAAGGTCCAGTATGGTACGTCAGTCACTTGATAGCACCGAACCCACACTCTGTAACAACACCTGTCCGACTGGTATGGAACAGCAGCCAGAGGTTTAGAGGAAGCAGCATGAATGACCTTCTTCTGAAAGGGCCTGACGTACTTAATCCTATTCGAGCGGTACTGCTAAGGTTCAGGAGAGGAATCCATGCTGCTCTCGGCGACATCAAAAAGATGTACAATTCTGTGTGGCTTGAAGACCTGGAGATGCACCTCCATAGATTTCTCTGGAGAGACGGTGAACATGAGGAAATTGTGGAATATGCCATCACCAGGGTCAACATGGGCGATCGACCAGCAGGGTGTATCGCACAACTAGCCATGAGAGAGACAGCGAAGTTGCCCATGTTCACTCATCTGAAAGAGGAACGGAGAGTCCTTGAAGAGGATTCCTACGTAGATGACATCCTGACATCCCATAATGACCTGGAAAAGCTAGACGGAACCACCAAAAAAGTCGAAGAAATCCTAAAGGCAGGTGGATTCTTCCTAAAGCCGTGGGTCCGATCAGGCCAAAGTGGGAGGCAAACATCTACATCAGAACATCCAGCATCGTCAGATGAAGTCTTCATCCTCCCCAACCAAGTGAGAGTATCGTAGAATAAACTGTCCTTTTTAAAAGACCAAGACAAAAAGATGAGGAAAAAAAAATGAGGATCAGTCAAGATCTCGTTGGAGAGGAAGTGAGAAGGAAAACTCCAAATCCACTGACCAGAAGGCAACTGCTTAGCCAAGTAGCTAGTTTGTATGACCCAATAGGCCTTGCAACACCTGCCAAACAGAAAGGAGCCATTTTACTCAGAAAAGCATTCCAAGAAACTGGAGGCAAAGCTCTAACAAGAGACACATGGGACACACCTCTGTCTGAGAAACTTAGAGGAGAAGCAATCCACCTGTTTGAGGAATACACACGCCTCAACCAAATTACCTTCCATAGAAGCCTGACTCCAGTCAAAAGGATTGGAGAACCCTGGGGAATAACATTCTCAGATGGGAGGGACCAGAGTTATGGAGCAGTGGGAGACCGAGCAAGGCATCCTGGTCCGACTTGTTGAGTCCAAAGCCAAGCTTACACCACTTGACCAAAAGGGAGAACCAGTGAAGGCTGAAGTCTGTGGTGCTGTGAACGCTGCAAGACTCAGGAAATACATTGAAAAGCACAGTCGGATGCAAGTAGGACGTTGGCTCCATCTGTTAGATAGTCAAACTGTGCTGGGTGCAATCCAAAGGGACAGTTATGGGTACCAGACCTTTTTTGCAAACAGAGTGGGAGAGATCCAGAAGTCCACATCAGTTGAGGACACTAGCATGGATCCTATTGTTAGCCACGCAGCACAACATCTTCGGCTAGCTTCACTTGTCAGTGGGACTACCAGTGGTCTAACAAATGGGGTTTGGGTTTGAGGCCTCGATGTCCACATTTCCCGGAGCCCTTCATTATGGCTGTTGTGTCAATTCCTGACTACAAGCTATACCGAGCACTCAAGCCTAAATCCACCCAAGGCGCTCAAAGCACTCCCAACCTGCAGGGGGCAACCATGCAACCGGAGCTGTTGAAATCAACCACCAGGAAGTGCTCTGGGGACCATATTAACCTGCGCACCCACAAGCAGTGCATGTGCATGGCATCGAAATGTTTGGTAAAAGCTTACTTGGCTCTCACTCATCCCTGAGAAGAGATACCAATGACCACAGCTCCTGATCATCCAAAGACGCAACTGGTAGGACAGAATGTGTTGAAATGTGTTGAATTCATGCTTCTATATGCCCTTTTGTTTGGTTGTAACATACATTTCAAATTTAAATAGTGAAGACTTCATTATGTGAATGTAGAACTTGACAATAACGTTACTCTAATCATGTGTATTGTTGAATTATTACATGAGTTTAATTATGATATTGATAATTATTAACTTGCAATGATCCTAGGTTAATCTAAATGATGAAATGATTGTTTGGTTAGGTTTGAGGATTCAGTAACATTAGTTTATGCTTATTTTTGAGAAAGTGAAATTGAGTCATTCGTAACTAATCCATGGTTTTTGTTTGTGTGTTTTGAAGGTTATCAACCTATTCTGTTCCATCTTTATGACAATAAACAATCATAAAGTGAACAGTTTTGAGTTGTCCTTTGCGTTCATCAAGGAAAAAGCAGTTTTCAAGTTGGGCAGAGCTGTGGTCAGCCAGAAATCACACACAACTTGACAGTTGATAACCAGCGCGGCAGTGAGGACGAGGATTAAAGGCCTGAAGTCAAGCTGTCGACGCAAAGGAAGAATTGACTGTAAAACTCTACACCATGGCAAAGGAAACTTTTGGGAAAACAGTCAAGCAACTGAAGCAAGAGCGGACCTTAGCCAAATCTGCTTTCACCAGGCAAGCGAACTACCTGAGCAAAGCTGCAGCTGGTATGATTAAGCATGAACTACAAGAGGAGTTCAGCAAGCTCAGTTCCCTGGCTAGAAGTGTCGGTGATTCAAATGATGACTACGCGGCTGGCCTACTGGCTGAAGCGGGAACTAAGGGAGATGAAGAGGTCAAGCTCGATTAGGACCAGCAGGCTGATCTTGAAAGGACGATTGAAGAGTGCGACATGAAACTGGAGGAAATCCGAGAGGCAGTCCAATTCAACCTCTGGCCAAGATACGGTAAAGAGGAGGTAGACTTTGCAATCCAAGAAGCAGAGAAAGCCTGTGACAGAGCCAAAGAAATCCCCGTCACTGCTATTAACAGAGACGGCTATGAACTACAGCTGGAAAGAGCGAGGAAGCTAATCCATGATGCAAGTGAAAGCCTGAAAGACTGGGGAAAAATGGGTCCCACACGATGAGACTGCAGACCTGAAAGGCAGAGTAAAAGATCTGAAATTATTCGGCAGTAACCTCGAGGCCAAAAGAACAGAATTCCTCATCAAAAGGGACAGTTATGGGTACCAGACCTTTTTTGCAAACAGAGTGGGAAAGATCCAGAAGTCCACATCAGTTGAGGACTGGAGATGGATTCCAGGTGAGCAAAACATTGCTGACCTCATGACAAGAGGAGCAACCCCAGAGGACCTCAAAGAGAACTCTGTGTAGCAGAACGGCCCAGAGTTTCTGAAACAACCTGTAGAGGATTGGCCGACAAAGTCAGCCAAAGAAGTCGCTGCAGATGCCAAAGAAGGCATAAACAAGCTCCAAAGGAAATGTTTTACAGCAGCACTGACCCAAGCGCAGGTGGGGAAAAAAACCCAACATGCCCCACATATCTCCAACCTCTGACAAAGGTAAAGACCTGCAAAGCAGCCTTAGTGGAAGAGGGCACCAAATCCAAGTCCAAAGACCACCTTCTGGTTATTCAGTGGGGAATATCCTTAACATCAGCAAGTTCAGCAGTTTAACCAGGTTGACAAGAGTCATTGCCTGGGTGTGGAGAGCTGCCACAAGGTGGAAAGAAATGCTGGCCAAGACCACCACCACAAGCAAGCCAAAGAAGAAGGAAATTCCTTCAGCTCTTGAGATCAAGTCCAGAATCAAGAAAGCTACACTTACCATCATGGAGTGTGAAGATGCACTCAGAGATCTCTTCCTTGCAGCCCAAAAGGATGTAACCTGGCCAGACACCACACTCAGCAGGCTTGCTGTGGTCAAAGAGGAAAACACTGGACTTTTGCTCTGTGGAGGAAGATTCCAAATCTTTAATGAAGAAAAAACTGCAGTACCAATCTTGCCCTGCACGTCATGGGTATCCTCCCTTCTAGCTCAAGAAGCCCACAAGACAAACCATGAAGGCATCGCAGGCACACTCCTCCGGATGAGAAGGAAAGCGTGGGTGGTAAGAGGCCGGAAACTAGCTCAAAAGATCGTTAACTGTGTGACATGCAGGAAACTTAAGGCCCGGAGATGCCAACAGATCATGAGTGACCTTCCATCGGAGAGAATAACACCAGCCAATTCCTTTGAGTACACCACAGTGGACTTATTTGGACCTTAGGAAGTGAAGGATGAGGTGAGAAAGAAGGTGAAACTTAAGGTGTGGGGAATTGTCTTTTGCTGCATGGTGTCAAGAGCTATGCACACAGACCTTGTCAGCGACCAGTCAGCTGAAGGCTTCCTGTTAGCCTACCAAAGATTTACGGCACTGAGAGGGCATCCAAGGAAATTGTGGTCGGATCCTGGTAAAAACTTTGTCGGAGCCAGACCTGCCCTCAAAGAACTCTGCATGTTTCTGGACCGGCTGGAGAAATCGAAGCTTGAAAACGACGTTTCCAAGCATGGCACAGAATGGAGCTGGAGGATCCATCCAGCAGACTCACCTCACAGAAATGGAGCTGCTGAAGCTGCTGTCCGAACTGTGAAGCGGGCTTTACACAATCTGGGAGGTAATGGAGTCCTCACATGGGGTGAATTTCAGACTTTCCTTTATATGGCTTCCAACCTCGCCAATGAGCGGCCTATTGATGCCAGGACTCAGAGCAGAGAGGACTGTGTAGAATACATTAGCCCAAATTCACTTCTACTCGGACGAACCGGACCCAGAGGAGATCCAGGGACCTTTGACTTTGAAGGTTACTCCTACAAGAGATTAAGAACCATCCAAACAGAAGTTGACCGATTCTGGAGAAAATTGAGTCAGTTAGCCGGACCAAACCTGTTTGTCCGGACCAAGTGGCACACCGCTCACAGGAATGTGGCAATTGGAGATGTCGTCTGGCTGGCCGACCAGAACGCCTTGAGAGGTCAGTACAGGCTTGCCAGAGTTATTGACGTTAACACTGACAAGAAGGGAATTGTGAGGGATGTATATCTCCGATCCTTCCCCAGCTACCCAGTCGCAACTGTGAAGCCCACTAAAAGGATGGAAAAACATTCGATCAAGATACCAGCAACAGTTCTTCACAGGGATGTCAGACGGATAGTTGTCTTGCTTCCAGTTGAAGAGCAGCAGCAACAGGATCAAAAATAGAGTAACTGAATCCAACACGTCACAGTTCTGTGTGACCTCCTTGGGTTGAAGAACCAGGAGGTCAAGTGGGAGGTGTTGTGTCAATTCCTGACTACAAGCTATACCGAGCACTCAAGCCTAAATCCACCCAAGGCGCTCAAAGCACTCCCAACCTGCAGGGGGCAACCATGCAACCGGAGCTGTTGAAACCAACCACCAGGAAGTGCTCTGGGGACCATATTAACCTGCGCACCCACAAGCAGTGCATGTGCATGGCATCGAAATGTTTGGTAAAAGCTTACTTGGCTCTCACTCATCCCTGAGAAGAGATACCAATGACCACAGCTCCTGATCATCCAAAGACGCAACTGGTAGGACAGAATGTGTTGAAATGTGTTGAATTCATGCTTCTATATGCCCTTTTGTTTGGTTGTAACATACATTTCAAATTTAAATAGTGAAGACTTCATTATGTGAACGTAGAACTTGACAGTAACGTTACTCTAATCATGTGTATTGTTGAATTATTAAATGAGTTTAATTATGATATTGATAATTATTAACTTGCAATGATCCTAGGTTAATCTAAATGATGAAATGATTGTTTGGTTAGGTTTGAGGATTCAGTAACATTAGTTTATGCTTATTTTTGAGAAAGTGAAATTGAGTCATTCGTAACTAATTCATGGTTTTTGTTTGTGTGTTTTGAAGGTTATCAACCTATTCTGTTCCATCTTTATGACAATAAACAATCAAAGTGAACAGTTTTGAGTTGTCCTTTGCGTTCATCAAGGATAAAGCAGTTTTTAAGTTGGGCAGAGCTGTGGTCAGCCAGAAATCGCACACAACTTGACAATGGCAGAGACGGTTCATTGGATGATGCGTCATGCCGGAGACACGGCGACATCGGGGACGTGACAGCGGCTCCTGGGAGTCCAGCAGCTCGCAGTTCGGGGTCGCACAGCATCACTGTCTTTCCGTCTCCTCTCTCCGGAGCCCATCGCCGCAATGTGACTGAGAATGTGCCCCGGATTGGTGACGACCGTGGCGGCAGGCGCATGACAGCATCTTCTAACAACAAGGCAGAGGATGGCCAGATGCTGGAGGAGAAGGTCAGAGACTTTAAATCAGACTTTAAATCAACTTTTAGTAAGAAAGGTTTACATTTCCTACATCTAAATGTCAGAAGTCTGCCACCTAAAATTGAGGAAATTAGACAACTAGTGAAACAATCAGAGATCGGGGTTATCTGTTTAATGGAAAGTTGGTTAGATCAAACCATAAGCGATGAGGAAATTGCCATTAATAATTACTGTATAGTTAGGAAGGACCGAAATAGAAAAGGGGGCGGGGTTTGTGTATATGTGCACTCAGATGTGGCTTTTAACTGTAGATATGATATAGCTAGTGATTTAGAGATTGTTTGGATGGACATAAGTCTACCAAAAACCAATCCCATTTTATTTATTGATCTTAGTTTCAGACAAAACTGAAATATCTCAAAGTGGTACTATTACTTACGGCATAAGTGATCATAATATAATTTTTTGCACAAGAAAAACTGGTAAAAAAACCTTTTACTCTCACAAGACTGTACTATCAAGATCATTTAAACAATACTCCCAGGAAACTTTCTATTCAAGAGGCTGGTTGATGAGGTGGATCGGTCCCCTGTGGTAAATTGTTCATGTGTTAATATAGTATGGTCAGAGTTTAAAGATAGATTTTTAAAAATTATCAATAAGGTGACCCCTCTTAGACAGATCAGAGTTAAACAGCGTTCTAGTACGTGGTTTAATGAAGCTATACGTGATGCTATTAAAACCAGGGAAAAAGCTCTTAAAACTTTTCATAGAACTAAAAATCATCATGATCTTATTTTATATAAGCAAGCAAGAAATAAGACTCAGGAACTTATTAGAGATGCAAAATCAACCCACTATAAGAATGATATATCAAATAATAAAGATAACCCCAAAAAGTTGTGGAAGACCTTAAAGGATTTGGGGGCCACTAAGACAAATGCCAAGAAACCAAGAAGCACAGGATTAAAAATGAATGGTGCCCTAAATTTCAATAATAAAGAGGTTGCTAATCATTTTAATACCTACTTCACTTCTATAGCAGAACAGCTGGTCTCAAATCTTTGGCCGTCCTCCGGGTTATTTAGCATTGATAGGGTGAAATCATACTATAATAAACTTGGTGCACTGCCTAACTCATTTACCTTACGGAAGGTTGAGGTAGGGGAGATGGAAAAAAGGCTTAACCTGTCTGTTGAATCTGGTGTTTTCCCCAATGACCTCAAGAGGGCCAAGGTAGTACCTCTTTTAAAAAAGGGAAACAACAAAGATTCTGGTAACTACAGACCAGTCTCTATTTTGTGCACAGTCTCAACATTTTTTGAAAAGTTGGTCAATGAGCAATTTAATGCATACATGAATAAAAACAACTTCTTGTTTAAATTCCAATCCGGATTCAGGAAGTCACATTCTACCGAATCATGCCTACTCTATTTATCAGACTTCATTTGCAGGGAATTAGATAATGGAAATCTCTGCGGACTGGTGTTATTGGATCTGCAAAAGGCATTTGATACAGTGAATCATGACAGACTGATTGCCAAACTTGAGGCCTTGGGGGCAGACAACTCCACCTGTAGGTGGTTTAGGTCTTACCTATCAGGGAGGGAACAACTGGTGGTCTTGGGGGGAGTGCTGTCTGACCCTTGTGTAGTTGAATGCGGCGTTCCTCAAGGAAGCATTCTTGGTCCGGCTTTATTTTTAACATACATTAACGATATGGCAGACTCCTGTTTATGTGAACTATTTCTGTACGCTGATAATTCGGCTCTTTTAATGTCTCATAAACATCAATCCACTATAGAGAGTACCCTGAGCTCAGAGCCATCTTCTGTAAACAACTGGCTGTTGTCCCTACATTTTGGTAAGACAGAGGCCATCTTGTTCAGCTCAAAAAGTGGTCAGTGAAAAAGCTTCAGTAAAATACTTGGGTTGCATCCTAGAAAACAACGTGGATGGCAGGAATATGGCCAATAAGGTTCTCAGTAAAGTCACTGGGCTCACAAAGTTTTAAGCCAGAAATTCAAATTTTTTAGATGGGTCAACAATGATCATTTTAGCCAACGCCTTAATTTTAAATAATTTTGAATTTGCATGTACTTCCTGGTTTGAAGGCCTAACAAACCAACTTAAAGGGAGGCTGCAAACAGCATAGAATAAATTAATACGAGTAAGCCTGAACTTGGGCCATAGGTCTCATATACAGTGGGTACGGAAAGTATTCAGACCCCTTTACATTTTTCACTGTTTGTTTCATTGCAGCCATTTGCTAAAATCAAAAAAGTTCATTTTACTTCTCAATGCACACTCAGCACCCCATCTTGACAGAAAAAAACCAAATGTAGACATTTTTACAAATTTATTAAAAAAGAAAAACTGAAATATCACATGGTCATAAGTATTCAGACCCTTTGCTCAGTATTGAGTAGAAGCACCCTTTTGAGCTAGTACAGCCATGAGTCTTCTTGGGAATGATGCAACAAGTTTCTCACACCTGGATTTGGGGATCCTCTGCCATTCTTCCTTGCAGATCCACTCCAGTTCCGTCAGGTTGGATGGTGAACGTTGGTGGACAGCCATTTTCAGGTCTCTCCAGAGATGCTCAATTGGGTTTAGCTCAGGGCTCTGGCTGGGCCAGTCAAGAATGGTCACAGAGTTGTTCCGAAGCCACTCCTTTGTTATTTTAGCTGTGTGCTTAGGGTCATTGTCTTGTTGGAAGGTGAACCTTTGGCCCAGTCTGAGGTCCTGAGCACTCTGGATGAGGTTTTCTTCCAGGATATCTCTGTACTTGGCTGCATTCATCTTTCTTTCAATTGCAACCAGTCGTCCTATCCCTGCAGCTGAAAAACACCCCCATAGCATGATGCTGCCACCACCATGTTTCACTGTTGGGATTGTATTGGGCAGGTGATGAGCAGTGCCTGGTTTTTTCCACACATACTGCTTAGAATTAACGCCAAAAAGTTCAATCTTGGTCTCATCAGACCAGAGAATCTTATTTCTCATAGTCTGGGAGTCCTTCATGTGTTTTTTGGCAAACTCTATGCAGGCTTTCATATGTCTTGCACTGAGGAGAGGCTTCTGTCGGGCCACTCTGCCATAAAGCCCCGACTGGTGGAGGGCTGCAGTGATAGTTGACTTTGTGGAACTTTCTCCCATCTCCCTAATGCATCTCTGGAGCTCAGCCACAGTGATCTTTGGGTTCTTCTTTAACTCTCTCACCAAGGCTCTTCTCCCACGATTGCTCAGTTTGGCTGGACGGCCAGGTCTAGGAAGAGTTCTGGTCGTCCCAAACTTCTTCCATTTAAGGATTATGGAGGCCACTGTGCTCTTAGGAACCTTGAGTGCTGCAGAAATTCTTTTGTAACCTTGGCCAGATCTGTGCTTTGCCACAATTCTGTCTCTGAGCTCCTTGGACAGTTCCTTCGACCTCATGATTCTCATTTGCTCTGACATGCACTGTGAGCTGTAAGGTCTTATATAGACAGGTGTGTGCCTTTCCTAATCAAGTCCAATCAGTTTAATTAAACACAGCAGGACTCCAATGAAGGAGTAGAACCATCTCAAGGAGGATCAGAAGAAATGGACAGCATGTGAGTTAAATATGAGTGTCACAGCAAAGGGTCTGAATACTTGTATACACCATGTGATATTTCAGTTTTTCTTTTTTAATTTGCAAAACTTTCTACATTTCTGTTTTTTTCTGTCAAGATGGGGTGCTGAGTGTACATTAATGAGAAATAAAATGAACTTTTTTTATTTTAGCAAATGGCTGCAATAAAACAAAGAGTGAAAAATGTAAAGGGGTCTGAATACTTTCCGTACCCACTGTAGGTAGGCCACAATTTGTTGAGCTCAATTGGCTCCCTGTTGAGTTTCGTGTTACTGTCAAGACTGACCATGATCTATAAAATATTGTTTGGTAGTGTCCCAATTTTTTTGTCGTTTCTTATAACTAAGGTAAATGACATACACAATATTTACATGTGTGGCAGCATATCTGACCTGTGTCCTTACAGATTTAAGACAGTGTTAGGGAAAGGAAGCATTGCCTACATAGGGGCAGTTCAGTGGAACAAGTTAGATCGGCAAATTAAAGTAATTTCCACACTGAATTCTTTTAAAAAGACAATCAAGGCCTGGTTACTACATAGGGTTGCGGAATAGAACAAAAGGCAAATTACCGTTTATATTTTTATTTATTTAAGGAAAATGTTTTTATGTCATGTCGATTTTTATCACACACTCTGTACGTGTCTTGTCTTGTCCTGATGTGTTGAGGACCACAATGGAAATAAGTCCTGGACTTTATTGTGTTTTTATCCTCAATTGTATTAAATTTCTTTTCATGTTTATGGCATTCTTGATACAATTTAAATAAAAAAAAAAACAAATAAAAAAAAACAAACACCTGAAATATTTTCCAAACATCGTCTCAAAACTTTTTTACTTTGTGTTTAAGTCTTTTGCAAATCCCTTAGCATCCTCATCAGTGACCAATTGTCTATAAAATGCATATTTAAAGCTTATGTATTTAATAGGTTTCTCATCTCTGTATATGTTGACATCAAACCCCCTGTAATATTTCTCAGATATCTTTGCCAACTTTCACAGCTGTTAGTTTGTGAAAAAGTCTTTAGCAATCCCTTAGCATGCTCATCAGTGACATATTGTATATAAAATGCATATTTGAAGGTTATCAATTTAATAAGTTTCTCATTTATTAATATATTGGCATCAAATCACCTGTAATATGTCTCAGACATCCTCTTACAAATTTCACAGCTGTTAGTTTGTGAAAAAGTCTTTAGCAAATCCCTTAGCATCTAACAGCTAATAGCTGTAAAAGTTGTGATAAAATGTCCTAAGAAACCTATTAAATACATGACCTTTAAACATGCATTTTATAGACAATTGGTCACTGATGAAGATGCTAAGGGATTTGCTAAAGACTAAAAGCTGTGAAAGTTTGGAGACGATGTTTAGAAAATATTACAGGTTGGATGTCAATATATTCATTAATGAGAAATGTGTTGAAATAATAATCTTTAAATTTGCATTAAATCACCAACAGATCACTGATATTGATAAGGTGTTTTCAAAGGATTTTTTTTTTCACAAACAGCTGTGAAATTTGTGAGGGGATGTCTGAGACATATTACTAGTGGTTTGATGCCAATATATTCATTAATCAGAAAATGGTTGAAACTACTATCGTTATTGGTAACTATAGCCTACATCTTTATTTATCTTTATTTTTACTAATTCACAAGTGTGAACTGTTTAATGGCTCTCCCTCTCTATAATGGAAGTGGTTTGAGATTTCTATGTTGTAAAACGAAAAAGTTAATAAAGATTAAAATGAGTGGCGTTGCAATTTTACGACGGTCTCTAACTACCTCTATAGTGACGGGCGTGTTGGACAGACATTCAGTTCTGTGGTATCTTTAGTAGCGATTTGCGCTCTTAAGTGCATCGTCATTTTTGGTGATTTTGAGTTAAAATAACTGTGATAAGTCTAAATTAGCTCTCCAACATACCCTGAAACTGAGTGAAATCTAGGCTTTGACACAGACCTATTGAAGGTAACATCCATGAAAACCGACAAATGTCAAACATTCACCCCGGTGTCTAAAAATGTGTTCCCAGAAAAGCAGATTAAGCAATTTCTGCTTAAGTACAAATATGCTGTCCAGCAATAAGATGAATCTAATCATTACACTTATCCGATTTATAACAACAGACACAATCCCATTTCTATTCAATACGGTGGATAAGATCAGTAAAACAACCCCGCCCACACCAGTTTCCAGCTTTTCAACAGAGGCTTTTTTGACCAACAAAGATCAAACTAATCACAAATGATATCACTGTCCATCTCCCCTGATCCCTCCCACCCTCCACTTCTTTCTCATATTGATCACAAAACTATCAGACACCTTTTTCATTCCTTTAATCCCGAGATTCTCAGATATAATGCTGTAAATTGTTAATGATTTATGGATGTACTTTTTATTTCACAAGAACACACTATGGCAGTCAACACAATAAAGTGCTACTCTACAGACTCTAAAGTCAATGAGATTTAAATGAACAGAACAAAGTGTTAAAAAACAAAGAATAGTAAAATAAATAAAATATATATACCTAAAGCCATACGTTATATAAAATATTATATATAAAATATAATCCCTATGCTAGTTTTTTTCCTCGCCAAAATGTAGCCTAACTGTAGCCACCTTCCCGTCTAGTTTCTATGATGCAAAGTGTAGACAGAAATGTCGACACAGATCTCCAGCAGTCCAGCACGTTTATTAGTGTTAAAAGATGTAAACAGAAAGCAGATTGTCTGATGTTACTAAATCATGGATGTAGAAGTTGAAGATACAGAAAATACTTTGGAGAAAGAACAATTGGTGAAAAGTAGGAGCAGGGATTTATTATCTTGGAGCGACGACAAGGTGGAACTGTTACTGAAAGGTCTGTAAGCCATCTAACCGATACAAAGCAACCCCGGAGTTTTCAAACCAAAACGGGGGCAGCAGTGTTTCCAAATGTCTCCGTTTCAGGAGCTCGGAAACGCTGCAGTAGTGTGAATGTGAGGCGTTAACGTAGCAGAAGATATTAGTTTTTAAACCAAAACGTAGCAGTGTAGATGTGGCCTGAGACTGACCAGATGAAGGCTGGCTTTTTGCTTTCATCCCATCAGGTTTACTGACAGCCGTGCTGGCCAATAACTGGCTAGATGACAGTGCTGCTTGAGACAATCACGCCCGCCTTCTCTCTCTGCTGATCGGCCACTTTGACCTGGTCAGAGCCAGTCTACAGAGAGCCTGTTCACTCCCTATTCTGCCCCATTGTACCGGATTTAATTGCAGTTCCACCAGAGTTCCACTGGGGGTGATCGCGGGCGAGTGCTAAATGAATGGAAGTCTATGGAGCTAGACGGCAACATTAGTTCAAGTTCGAGTAGTTTATTTCCATGTACTCATAAAGGGAATTATACATAATGAAATTCCTTGTGCCAGCTCAACTTTAAAGAATAAATAATATTTGCATTTTTTTTAGATGATTATTATAGGCATAATTAGGCATCTTACCAAGTCTGTTTAAGTCATAGGCTACAACATTCGTTTAGGCTAGCCTATCTGTGGGCCTATCCATCCATGACATATGTAGACTATAATAAAAAATAAAACAGACAACTGGACAGTTTTGGAGAACAAATTTTAATCCTTAGAAACATGAACATGAAACTTTGGAAACTGAAACTAGAAAACTTTGCATGGTACATAAGCACATGTTCACTCTCTCTCTCACTCTCTCTCACACACACACACACCCACACACACACACACACACACACACCTACTCTTTCACCTTGTGCATGCACTCTTTAAGCACCTTCTGGACATTGGAGGGGTTTTAGTGCAATGCAGAAATAAACCGTCCAACTCCACTCCAGGTCAATATTTACAAATGAAACGACAAAACCCCTCTTCTGCTTGGATTAGACCATAGTCTTTCTGTTTTACCTCAACTGGTATGTTGTAATAGAAACAATTTGAGATGGAATGCAGGTCCAGATATGTGTAATCTCAGATATCTTCAGACAGCATACATTCTGATCCTGCCAATATCTTCAATGTTTCAACCATTTGCTTTTTGTCTCTGTAGATTGAAATCTACTGAACAACATTCCTGACGATGCCCAATCACAGTATCTGTGCCAACTTCTATCAGTCTAATGATGGTGAACTCCAGGGCTTATAATTGTTTGACAACTAACTGAGCCATAATACTACTGTTTTGAAGCCAACTAGTAGTAGGCCATGTTAGCAAATGCAGATAACAGAGCAAAATACATCATAAACTTAAAATAATAAAATAAAATAGAATTTCCACAGTACACACATATAGTAAATCATGAAATGAAGATGAAATGAATGCATTAAAATCCATTAGGACATAATGAAATTAATTCATAAATAATTAATTATTAAAAAATAATGAATAAATAATACAGAAAAAAAACCAGCAATGCTTGTTATTCCAATACCGAATGCATGGACACGAACCTGTCAGCCAGAAACCTACAGAAACCCTCGTGGTTCGTGACAATGTTAATGGAAATGTGACGGGGCGCATGGCTGCCGTCACGGTAGCGATGCGCTACCTGTTTTAATCTCAAAGACTGAGTGAAGAATGTTGCTTGTACATGTTTGTTTGACGGTCTATGTCCGGTTATTTATACTGGTTTTATATTGTCTGTCATTTATCGAATTCCCTGTATTAATCCCGTAGTTTTGTGTACACATTTTTAACATCTATTGCTGCGGTGATTTACTATTTGATAGGCCTAGCTAAATGTATTTATCATAGTTTATTGTTTAAAAGCTATAGATTGTCACAAACATGACTTGTGCTGTATTATATTTACATACAACCAACAAGATACCTTGTGTGTAAAAATTTGATTATTTAATTGTTGTATATTTATGTGTGCTGTATGAAGCCATTACGGCCTAATCACCTGAGCCACCCCTGAGTTTTACAAGTTGGTATGTTCCAATTTGAGGGGTGGCGTCAGGCTATATAGGGTGGCCATGTGTTTGCTCAGGGGAACAGAGCTGGAGTATACGTGAAGGTAGTAGGACGTAAGTCTGCTGGAGGATCTCCACGTTAAACCTGATTTAAGGTCTACTAGCGAATAGTGGTGTATTTATACTTTTGATTGTTTTGACTTAAGTCAATTTGAATTTTATCTTTTTTTGAAAGTGCTTTTTAGTTACTTTCCTTAATTTTGTTAATTCTTTCTATTGTCATTTTTTCTTATGGACCTTACTTGGGTCATTGATAATAAAGCCCATCATTTTTTTCACATCACCTTTGCCTCACCTTGAGTGTTAATACCTGCTCAAGGCTACTCTCCGCATCTACCTTCAACAGGAAACCTTAAAATGCAAACAAATTTGAACTTGGAAATAGCATGAAATAATGTAGTGACCACATGCATGTCTGGTATGGTTTGTTTTATTTATTCTGGAGAAACCATAGTAACACTGATCATACTATAGCATGGCCTTTATATTCATATTTCCTTACCTCAGGCATCATTACGTCGCGCACAAGGTCAACATCTATGACGTCTTCATCGTAGATTATGGCAGCCTGTATCAATATGCTAATTGGGGCGGCAAAAGAGAAATGAATCTTAGAACAATAACTTTTTGCATTACTAATTGTATGTTTACTTAAAAGAGTTGTTATTCATAAACAGGGCATTATCACTAAATCAACTGTACAGCGTGTATTCATATCAAGTTCAGTTTTCTGGCATCCATGCCTATCTGATGCCATCTTCAGATTCCTTATTTGACTGTTTATAGAGGGTAGGTATAAACAAATCTACATAAATAACATGCAACTTTTTCCAAAATCACTAACATTTTCAACGCTGAAATGGCTATATGCTTGATGCAAAAGCTGTCGAAGTTCCAAAGATGTGGCAGGATGTTTCCATAGACCCTCCGTCCCATTCTGATGGAGAACCCTCAGAGTCCTACCAAGACATGTTGTTAACTATACATCGAGAAGAGTACAAAAGTACTAGAGCACATGTAGGGGAAAAAAACAATGTATCAGGTTTGGCCTTGCCTAACTTTCAAACGTATTACTGGGCAGCCAACTTTAGAAACTTACTGTATTGGTGCCGGCATGATTTGCAACTGTGTAAACCTCTCTGGGTGCAAATAGAGGCTGCTTGTTGTTCCCCAGTCACACTGACATCTTTGCTCTGTTCATCTATCCCCCCTACTCAAAGTACCTCAATTAATAATCCAATTGTTAAACACTCTCTGAGGATTTGGACTCAGTTCCGTCGAGCTCTAGAGCTTAAGGGTCTTTCTTCTGCTGCACCCATTGCCAGTAACGCTTCCTTTCTACCCTCTCTTTTTGATGGGGCTTTCAATATTTGGAAATCACAGGGTCTAGTTACAATTGATCAGTTATTTATTGATAATAACTTTGCTTCATTTGACCAACTTAAAAATACATTTTCTTTGTCCAATTCACATTTATTTCGGTATTTTCAAGTTCGGAGCTTTGCCCGTAAACATTTTCCTGAGTTCCCCTCTCCCCCTCCTAGAGGTGTTATGGAGTGTATTTTAGACCAGCATAAATGTATAAGGGGTGCCATTTCAAAGATTTACAGTACAATAAATGACAATCAAACCCCATCTAGCAGGTCATTGAAAACTCTCTGGGAGCAGGACTTAGGTATTTTGTTAGGAGATGAAACCTGGCACACTATCTTAAAAATGATACATTCTTCTTCAGTTAGCTCAAGGCATAGGCTTATTCAATTTAAGGTAGTGCATCGTATTCATTGGTCTAGGGTGAAACTTGTCAAGATATTTCCTGACTTAGACCCCACCTGCCCACGCTGTGTTGCAGAGCCAGCCTCTCTCTTTCATTCTTTCTGGTCCTGTTCTAAGTTATTAAGGTTTTGGGGGGGAATTTTTAGTTGTATCTCAGAATTCCTTATCACAGTAATAGATCCCAACCCATTGACAGCTTTATTTGGGGTCCTTCCGGAAAATGTTAAACTTACAGCTTTAGAGAGGGATAATATTGCACTTTGCACACTGTTGGCTAGAAGACTTATACTAATTAACTGGAAGCTGCCATCTCCTCCAACCTACCGTCAGTGGATTTTTTACCTACTTTTTGCCCTCAAACTTGAAAAGATTAAATTTAGAGTTAGAATGAAACCCGAACTTTTCTTGAAATCTTGGAGCCCTTTTTTTTGATTATTTCAAGGAGACAAACTCTGGATAAAACCCTTTTTTCTTTTCCCTCTCTGATTTATTTAGTTGTTTATATGTATATGCATATGTTACTGTGATTATGTTTATTTGTATGTATTTATTATGCTTGTATAATTTTTTTTGCTTTTTGTTTCCCCCTTCATTTCATTATGCAACATTCTGATACTTGTACTGTGCTTGGGAAGTTTTTCTTAATAAAAAAAACAAAACAATGTATCCACATACGTATCCACATTCAGTGGCAGTTTACTCCTGCAGCCGCACACTCTATGTGCAGCCATCCTTTACAGGACTCACACTGTATCCACAGCAGATTTTCCACTTCTGGATACATTTAGCTAGATGTGAAGAACACAGGGATAATCCAAGATCTACAAAACAAATGTAACTTTTATACCATACTTACATTTTAAGATTAAAATTAATGACATACTGACCCTCCACTCTCCAGCTTCTGGAACACACACACATTAATGTCCTTCGCCATACACTGATGTGTTCTCTCCTCCACACTCTTCCTAGGTAGAAAGACATGTCCACAAAAACATTTATTTGCAATTCTTTAATTAATAATTAATTAATTTCATGCAGTTTCAAGGATGTTCAGACACTATATAACTGGTCTGACTGAGCGTTGGCTGTATGTCAGCTGTACTTGAAAACAAATCCGGAACTATTAATTAAAAACACAAGTTATCAACTTTGCAAATTTGCAAGTTTTTTTACATCTACAAATTTATGTAAAACAATCTACATCTTCATTTCAAAGATGTACAATGATTCAAAGATATACATTATTCTAAATAAACATAGTTAAACATTGAGAAATATTCTCTCTCGTTAACATGCAAAAAATGCACACACAATATCTGACTGTCCTGAGACAGTGTCTCGGTGACACAGGACATTGTCTGACTGTCCCGGGACAGTTTTACTACTGTGAGTCTGTTCAGCTTTTACGTTACAGATATCACACAGAGCTAATGAACAAGTCAGATACATAACACATTTTGCAATGTGCAGCTCAGACCACATTTATCTCACTATATTCACCATTTCTGTAATTACTTAACATTGTGCCAAAATATGAATAATAACGTTGCCATCAGTGGGCTTATTTGCTAGCTAAACACCGCTCCAACACATAGACGGTACCTTAGAACAACATTATGTGAAACAGCTGATTTAACGTCACCGCTCATTTAACATACAGTTTAGAAAAAAGACAAAATGCTGAGGGAACATTACTACCCTTTTCATGTTGGTTTTGAAATGTTTTAAATAAAGATTAAAAAGGGTGGAGAACAACAGCTGGGGAGGGCCCCATGCCTCTGTTTACATTGGGCCCCCAAAATGCAAAATCAAAATCAGAATCGGTTTTATTGGCCAGGTTTGCGTAAACAAACAAGGAATTTGATTCTGGTTAATCTTTGCTCTCAAAGTACAACACTCACTTAACATAGAAATAATAAAAACAGAAAGGACAGTAAGAAAGAGCCTATAAAAAAATACTGTTAAGTATGCAGTATAACAACACAATAGAATTTACAAATTTACAAAAAATATACAATAACAATTGAAGAGAGGGAAGGAATAGTGCAATATCAGTATAGTCTGAGATTCAAGATTTCAATATAAATATAGTGCAATCCGCCACTGTCTGTAAGTGATGCAACAGTATTAACTGTTGCAAGCGGACATGGCCATGAGGCTGGACTGCACTGTCAATATTAAAATAACATCCCCGTAATCTGTGGATAGAACCTTCAAAATAAAACATTTCACCGAATAATTTCAAGCTTTTTGGAATACAAATAAAATGTGTTTGAGCACTACTACTACTACTACTACTACTACTACTGCAAATCTATGTTTACTAGCTGCAGTTTTCATATATCTCGATTTTACAACATAATGTAATTTTAAACTACATTGGTATTGCTTTTCCCTCGAACAATGTAGTACGCTCTTATTTTGAAGACACGATTATAATTCCGGGTAGAACGTAATATTCTACGGGTCTTGCCGAAGCCGATGCTCGGAAGTCATTGCAGTACGTGCATGGTGCAGCCGTTCAGTAGCTAGTACATCCTTCATCTCTACGAAAATCATTTAAAGACCAAGGTAAGGTAACACAGCTAGCAGTGTTTGTGTTGTTCATCTGTTTACATTCTCGCGGGGTAACGTTAGACAGAAATAGTGACTTTCACATTAAATTGCGTTTTAAAAGAATTCGGCTTAAAACCTCACTGACTTTTACATTTCCTTGAATAGCTTATCAGTAACAAAGTATAGTTAACGTTACATATAACGTTAGAGCATGAAAATCGACCAATTCCGAAGTAACGTTTATAGGGTGTAATTACCTTAAAATATCATTGCTAAGTTAGTTTAATATTTGACATTCGTCGGTTGAATATCCGTGTCAAAGCCTCGATTTCCGCAGTATGTTGGAGAGCAAATTTAGGGAGACGTTTCACCGTTTTGGTCAACTCAAAATCACCTAAATGACGATTTAGTTGAGAGCGCAAAGACATGTCTGTCCAACGCGCCTGTCACTAATAGACAGTATCATTAAGCGAGTATAAGTTAGCAGCAGGTTTGATATTCGCAGGATATTCGTTTTCGACCTACCCCCATTCAGTGTCTTCAATAAAATTCCACTACATTACTAGTGTAGTATGTTGAGGACAGCTTAGGACACTTTGTCAAAAAAAAATCACAATGGTAATTGTTGTCGCTACCGATTTACAAGCGAAAACAGCACTTCAATCTATGTTCCGGCTGTTGGCTGAGTTGGGGACCGTCTACAAATTACATTACTCAGGCTGGTGACATAGACTACTGGGATTCTATCAGGAAAGAAATCACCAAAAATCAACAAAAGTACATTTTCTCATTCTGATTGCTGTAGTACTTGCCAATGGCAGGCTACTACTTACTACAGGTCATATTTTTGTCATATGTCACATTATAGTGAAACAGGAAGGAATTAAAAGTTTAAAATATTCACCAAAAATCAACCAAAAGACATTTTCTCATTCTGATTGCTGTAGTAGCTGCCAATGGTGGACTACTAGTTACTACAGGTCACATTTTTGTCATATGTCACATTATAGTGAAACAGGAAGGAATTAAAAGTTTAAAATATTCACCAAAAATCAACCAAAAGACATTTTCTCATTCTGATTGCTGTAGTAGCTGCCAATAGTGGACTGCTAGTTACTACACATCATATTTTTGTCATATGTCACATTATAGTGAAACAGGATGGAATTAAAAGATTAAAATTATCACCAAAAATCAACCAAAAGACATTTTCTCATTCTGATTGCTGTAGTACTTGCCAATGGCAGGCTACTACTTACTACAGGTAATATTTTTTGTCATATGTCACATTATAGTGAAACAGGAAGGAATTAAAAGTTTAAAATATTCACCAAAAATCAACCAAAAGACATTTTCTCATTCTGATTGCTGTAGTAGCTGCCAATGGTGGACTGCTAGTTACTACACATCATATTTTTGTCATATGTCACATTATAGTGAAACAGGATGGAATTAAAAGATTAAAATTATCACCAAAAAATCAACCAAAAGACATTTTCTCATTCTGATTGCTGTAGTACTTGCCAATGGCAGGCTACTACTTACTACAGGTAATATTTTTTGTCATATGTCACATTATAGTGAAACAGGAAGGAATTAAAAGTTTAAAATATTCACCAAAAATCAACCAAAAGACATTTTCTCATTCTGATTGCTGTAGTAGCTGCCAATGGTGGACTGCTAGTTACTACACATCATATTTTTGTCATATGTCACATTATAGTGAAACAGGATGGAATTAAAAGATTAAAATTATCACCAAAAATCAACCAAAAGACATTTTCTCATTCTGATTGCTGTAGTACTTGCCAATGGCAGGCTACTACTTACTACAGGTAATATTTTTTGTCATATGTCACATTATAGTGAAACAGGAAGGAATTAAAAGTTTAAAATATTCACCAAAAATCAACCAAAAGACATTTTCTCATTCTGATTGCTGTAGTAGCTGCCAATGGTGGACTGCTAGTTACTACACATCATATTTTGTCATATGTCACATTATAGTGAAACAGGATGGAATTAAAAGATTAAAATTATCACCAAAAATCAACC
The DNA here is from genome assembly GCF_010015445.1 of Perca fluviatilis. Taxonomy (NCBI): domain Eukaryota; kingdom Metazoa; phylum Chordata; class Actinopteri; order Perciformes; family Percidae; genus Perca; species Perca fluviatilis. The sequence continues at coordinate 2,252,032 of NC_053124.1, read as the reverse complement.
AAAAGACATTTTCTCATTCTGATTGCTGTAGTACTTGCCAATGGCAGGCTACTACTTACTACAGGTAATATTTTTGTCATATGTCACATTATAGTGAAACAGGAAGGAATTAAAAGTTTAAAATTATCACCAAAAATCAACCAAAGTACATTTTCTCATTCTGATTGCTGTAGTACTTGCCAATGGTAAGCCTTTACTTACTACAGGTCATATTCTTCTCATATGTCACATTATAGTGAAACGGGATGGAATTAAAAGTTTAAAATATTCACTAAAAATCAACCAAAATACATTTTCTCATTCTGATTGCTGTAGTACTTGCCAATGGTAAGCCTTTACTTACTACAGGTCATATTCTTCTCATATGTCACATTATAGTGAAACAGGATGGAATTAAAAGTTTAAAATATTCACTAAAAATCAACAAAAGTACATTTTCTCATTCTGATTGCTGTAGTACTTGCCAATGGTAAGCCTTTACTTACTACAGGTCATATTCTTCTCATATGTCACATTATAGTGAAACGGGATGGAATTAAAAGTTTAAAATATTCACTAAAAATCAACAAAAGTACATTTTTTTCTGATTGCTGTAGTACTTTGCCAATGGTAAGCCTTTACTTACTACAGGTCATATTCTTCTCATATGTCACATTATAGTGAAACAGGATGGAATTAAAAGTTTAAAATATTCACTAAAATCAACAAAAGTCAGTATTTTTCATTCTGATTGCTGTAGTTACTTGCTGTAAGCCTTTACTTACTACACGTTTTTATGTGTCACATTATAGTGAACGGGATGGAATTAAAAGTTTAAAATATTCACTAAAAATCAACCAAAATACATTTTCTCATTGTTGCTGTTGTAGCTGCCAGTGGTGGGCTGCTAGTTACAGGTCATATCTTTCATACGTCACATTATAGTGAAGCGGGATGGAATTAAAGTTTGAAATATTCACTAAAATCAAAAAGGTACATTTTTCTTCTGATTGCTGTAGTACTTGCCAATGGTAAGCCTTTACTTACTACAGGTCATATTTTTCTCATATGTCACATTATAGTGAAACGGGAAGGAATTAAAAGTTTAAAATATTCACCAAAAATCAACCAAAAGACATTTTCTCATTCTGATTGCTGTAGTAGCTGCCAATAGTGGGCTGCTAGTTACTACAGGTCATATGTTTTTAATAAATATTACCTGTAGTAAGTAGTAGCCTGCCATTGGCAAGTACTACAGCAATCAGAATGAGAAAATGTACTTTTGTTGATTTTTGGTGAATATTTTAAACTTTTAATTCCTTCCTGTTTCACTATAATGTGACATATGAAAAAAATATGACCTGTAGTAACTAGCAGCCCACTATTGGCAGCTACTACAGCAATCAGAATGAGAAAATGTATTTTGGTTGATTTTTGGTGAATATTTTAAACTTTTAATTCCTTCCTGTTTCACTATAATGTGACCTATGACAACAACGTGACCTGTAGTAACTAGCAGTCCACCATTGGCAGCTACTACAGCAATCAGAATGAGAAAATGTACTTTTGTTGATTTTTGGTGAATATTTTAAACTTTTAATTCCATCCCGTTTCACTATAATGTGACATATGAGAAGAATATGACCTGTAGTAAGTAAAGGCTTACCATTGGCAAGTACTACAGCAATCAGAATGAGAAAATGTACTTTTGTTGATTTTTAGTGATTATTTAAACTTTTAATTCCATCCCGTTTCACTATAATGTGACATATGACACAAATATGACCTGTAGTAAGTAGTAGCCTGCCATTGGCAAGTACTACAGCAATCAGAATGAGAAAATGTACTTTTGTTGATTTTTGGTGATTTCTTTCCTGAAAGAATCCCAGTAGTCTATGTCACCAGCCTGAGTAATGTAATTTGTAGACGGTCCCTAACTCAGCCAACAGCCGGAACGTAGATTGAAGTGCTGTTTTCGCTTGTAAATCGGTAGCGACAACAATTACCATTGTGATTTTTTTTTTTGACAAAGTGTCCTAAGCTGTCCTCAACATACTACACTAGTAATGTAGTGGAATTTTATTGAAGACACTGAATGGGGGTAGGTCGAAAACGAATATCCTGCGAATATCAAACCTGCTGCTAACTTATACCCGCTGTATCATTATAGGTGTAGCTAGCTAGTTAGGGACCGTCCTCTTTTTTTTTTTTTTATACCTGGATTTATTCAGTTCACCGAGAGGAAGCCTCTAGTCTAAGAAGTCTTAAGTTTTATTTGAATTAGTTAAAAATCCGTGGGAATTCTGTGTCCACAGATTCCGTGTGGCCCTGCTTATGTGGCTCTTGTTTTGTGTGGCTCTTTGGTGCTAGTGTCTTTATCGTATACCTCCTAATATTCTAATTACGTTTACAGCACTTTTAGGAAATCTTTTATACAAGCATTTCTCAGGAATCTAAAACTTTGAAACAGATTAGAAAACATTGTATTAGTTTTTTCACAAATTATAAAAACAAGTTCTTAGTTCTGGTTTCTATGTTACAGTTATTTTACATTTCTGGTTGTTAGTATTTAATTATATAGTTCTAAACTGCACACTAATCGACACTGTCTGTCTGGCGTTTTTTCTATCCCTCTCCCACAGCTGTGAAATGTGTGGTATCTGGGCTTTGTTTGGCAGTGATGAGTGCCTGTCAGTTCAGTGCACCAGTGCCATGAAGATCGCTCACAGGGGCCCTGATGCCTTCCGCTTTGAGAACGTTAATGGCTTCACCAACTGCTGTTTTGGCTTCCACCGGTTGGCCATTGTGGACCAGCTGTATGGTATGCAACCCTTACGCATCAAGAAGTTTCCTTTCTTGTGGTTATGCTACAATGGAGAGATCTACAACCATCACACGGTAAGACATGCTTGCTGCTTCTCTGAAAACTATAGAGCTCAACAGTCCCGTCCCTCCTCCGAGAGACCTTTTATGGCGTTTTTCCATTACATGGTACCTGCTCGACTCGCCTCGACTCTACTCGACTCGCCACGACTCTACTCACCTCGACTCGGCGCACTGTGCGTCCCTTTTCCATTGCAGATTTCAGTACCGCCTCAGCGTGGCTGGTCGTCATAGCGACTGCCGTGGGCGTGGCTTGGTAGCGTTGCATTCCCCCCCTCCCCCCCGACTCATTTCCTGGTTCTCCTTCTCCGTAAACAACATGAAATCAACAAGATAGTTAACTTTTACTGCTCCAGATTTCCCACCGTGGTCAGAAAGAACAGGGGAGACACTTTGTTTCTCTCACATATATATGACTCTAGAGTCACTACTTGCTGCGGAGCTAATCGCTGGCACTCTCTCACTTCTCCCTCGCTCACCAGCTACACACACACACACACGGCGACTCGACACACACCAGCGCACAAGTATAAACATCAGGCCACTTGTATGCTACGGAGAAAGCTCTACGTGGAGCCTCCGGCAGCAAAAAAACACTGCTGGCTAAACTATTTAAAAATGCCGTCTGTCGCTAGCAATGCAGTGACGATTCTTTCCGACCAATCTGTAGCCTGCAGGGTTTCACGTCACCTTCTCGGCTCGCCTCAGCTCGCTTGGAACCTCGACTGAGGAGGTACTAAAAAAATTTACCTGTTAGCAGGTACTAGGTACTTTTTTCGTAATGGAAAACCAAAAAAGGCGAGTAGAGTCGAGGCGAGGCGAGTATGTACCATGTAATGGAAAAGCGCCATTAGGTTCCAGAAGTAAATTTCCCATTCATTTCTCCCATTAATGTTAGCTAACGCGCTAGCTAGCTAGCTAGCTAGCTAGCTACACTCAACCATAACATGATGTCGTAACTTTCACCACTGCTCATTTCATAAAGGGCCCCGGCAACAAAACGTGTCTTTGTTTATGTTGTATAATGTGCTGTTGGATTGCATTTGATTTTGTCTGCGATCGGACACGAATTCTGGGAAAAGGATAGCGAGCTAACGTTAGCTATGCTAGCTAACGCCGGCAGTCAGAAACAAACATCTATGATCCAATGTCTTTTTTGATAATCTACACGTTTTCTTGCCATGGCCTTTTCTAAAATAAGCCGTGGTAAAATATACTATAATCCGTTCAAGGAGTTGATAAGCAGACAGCAAAGCTACCTAGTTGGTAATTTGTCTACTTCCACTTTATAACTATACTTCCCTGCGGGAGCTGTGAACTGATTTAGCGATGTTTAGCTGCCTAACGTTAGCAATATATCTTGTGTAGAATACAGGACCAGCAGGGCATAGGGAAGTGTCAGGGAGCAGAGTATAGGCTTGTCTCTCTTTGGTTTGTGCATCCAGTTGAACAACAACTCTGATATCTGATATTTTAGGCTACGGTGTGGTAAAAGCTGAGTAGACTCATTCACGGACAGTGGAGGGCAGCTTCTTTTTGCCCTCCAGGTGGGCGTTCCCATAGTGCTGTGACGTCACGGGAAAACTATCAATACACACACTCCCACACTTTGTGCGTTTACATGGACGTAAATAATTGGTGTTTGGTGCGTACAATAAACACAGTAAGAGGAAATCAAAAATACAGTAAAAGCAAGTACTGCAAAAGTAAAAAAAACATAAATGTAAAATAGGAAAAAATCACTATAAAATTATTTCAAAAATACTTAAAGTGCTCATATTATGCTATTTGGCTTTTTCCCTTTCCTTTATTGTTATTTATCTTTTTTTTGTGCACGTTATAGGTTTACAAAGTGAAAAAGTCCAAAGTCTCCCCCAAAGGGACTTACCATCTCCAACAGATAAACACTGTTCACCAACTGCTCCAAACAGCTCTATTGTAGTCCAGCCTTTACTTCAGAGACAAACGTGGTCACTTTGTAACACACGTTATAATGCTCGCCTAGCTGCTAGCATGGCACGCCCTCATACTCTGCTTCTGACTGGCTAGTAGTCCTTACCTAGATACTGTCAGGGCACGCCCTCATACTCTGCTTCTGACTGGCTAGTAGTCCTTACCTAGGTACTGTCAGGGCACGCCCTCATACTCTGCTTCTGACTGGCTAGTAGTCCTTACCTAGGTACTGTCAGGGCATGCCCTCATACTCTGCTTCTGACTGGCTAGTAGTCCTTACCTAGGTACTGTCAGGGCACGCCCTCATACTCTGCTTCTGACTGGCTAGTAGTCCTTACCTAGGTACTGAGCATGTGCGACTCCCAACAAAGCTGGAACAGAAGTGAGATGTCTCACTCTGTAGCTAAAACAGAGAGCTCAACACACAGGGTGAAAAGAGGAGCTGCAGCAATGTGACAAAATGACAAAAATATGGTGTTTTTTGAAAATTAAACCATGTAAACCTATTCTGGTACAACCTCTTAATACAATTGAGAGCAACCTGAAAATGAGCATAATATGGGCACTTTAAACAATATGTACAACATAATGTTGTACATATTTTTTAAATGAAAAAGCTGTCTTTTTTTTTCTACTTGCCCAAAGTCAATTTTTCCTGCAAATTAGGGCTATAATTTTAAAATTAGGGCAATAATCTAATTGGGATTTTTTTCAAAAATATTGCGATTGCGATTCAATATGCGATTATTTTTTAAGCTCTTTGTCTTCTGTATTATTCAACAAAAACTAGCAATAAATCATTGTATAGTGTGAACAACACAAGATAAGATAGATTAAACAAACTGTTCTTTCCTGGAGGCCAGGCCTGGATGTGATGATGAAATTAGGTGATGCATGAATTTATATGAATTACATCTTTTATTGAACTACTTCAATCACAGTAGTATACTGAGCACTGATGCAGCCTGGTGGAAACATTCATATGAAAGTCAGAAACAAATCACACTAAAGTGCAGATTGCAGAAATATAAAAACAAATGTGGCTTTACCACACTTAGTAGTATTTAGATTATTTAATTGTGTGGAGTGCTCTTTTTAAACACTAGAACAGTTAAGTAAAAATATATACATCGGTGTATTTTCTTTAACAGCGCACAGAGAGGAGCTCCCTCCAGCCCCTCCCTCCCTCATGAAGTTGCGTGCCGTGTGCCTGACAGCGTCAACGACGCTGCACTTGCTCAGAGAGGCTATCGTTGCGTTAGCAGTAGCATGCAGGTGTTGCCGTGGGATTAACTGTACTAATAAAACAGTTGAAACAACGTGGCCACGCTGCTGTGAAAGCTCCCCGAATGTCATTTATCAGAGTCTGGTTGTTACCCCTCTCCGCGGCAGTCTCCTCCACTCCATATCTTTATAACGGAGCTAACTGCTAACTGGAGCTAACAGCTAATCAGCGCTAATCATTGCTAACCGAGCCTTCAGTTCTACGTTCCTGTATTCATTAACTGCATGTATGGACTGAGCCTGAATAAAATCCTTACAAGTTTTAAACTACAACTCAGAGTTGTTTGAATGACAGAAATCGGGTCAAGGTACGGCGTAGCATTAGCGTGCTAAGTTGATGCTATCTCTGCGGACTGATTTGCTCTTGGGAGTCATGTGACCAAATCGCAGCCTTTGCGATTAGGAAATCGCGTTTTAACATATCGCGATATTATTGCAAATGCAATTAATCGTTCAGCCCTAATACAAATAGTATTTTTTTATTAGTGCTTATCAAATATTGTTACAGACTCAGGTAAATTGTTACATTTGAGCTTTACTGAGAGTGTTCAAACACATCACAGACAGTGCCATTGATGAGTTAAAGTTGATACTGAAAGTGGAGGGTATTATTTAACAAAAACTACAGTATATCTTAGTAATAACATCAGCACGTTGTTGTTCTTTTTTTCCCATTCCTTCTGTTCCTTCCTTCATTCAGCTGTAATTGATTCACATTATTCTGTAGTATAAATACATTAACGTTTCAATTGGTGGGATTGTTTCAATGAATCCTCTCAGTTTGATAAAATCAGCTTTAGTTATCTCTGACACTTCGGTATGGAGAGAACCAAACTCTGCCCATGCCAAAATAATGTGAATTTAGTTAGATCCAGTGTCTTGTCAGTCATAAGAGAGGTATGAACGTTTACGTGAAGAAACCGGAACACGTTAAATAACCATGTTTGTGGTATTTCTGCAATTGTCCTTCAGCTGCAGAAGCAGTTTGGCTTTGATCATCAGACCAAAGTGGACGGTGAGATTTTGCTCCATCTGTATGACCGCTTTGGCATCCAGAAGATGGCTTCTCTCCTGGATGGTGTCTTTGCTTTTATTCTGCTGGACACTGCCAATAACAAAGTCTTCCTGGGAAGAGATACGTACGGTGTCCGGCCTTTATTCCGACTCCTCACAGACGATGGATTTCTTGCGGTCTGCTCAGAAGCCAAAGGTAATGGGAAAGTTTAATACCCCTCCTTGAATCTGGGTCTTTTATACTCCCTTGAGAAGTGTTTTAAAGCTTTTTAGCATTGCTTAACTTTGTTGTTATTCTGACCACAGGACTTACAGACATTACCCATGCCATGGCTACCCCTGCCAACATTGTTCCCTTTCTCCCTGGGTACTTTGAGGTCTTTGATTTGAAGCCGAATGGCAAAGTTCAGTCCATTCAAAAGGAGCGGTTTCACTGCTGTACCACTGAGCCTGCTCATGCCATCTACGACCATGTGGAGAGACTGCCTACAAGTATGAAACTGTCCATTGCTAACTAGGGCTGCACAATATATAGTTTTTTTTTATTGTCATCGCGATATCAGCTGGCGCCATAAGCATTTCTCGAAACGCTGCGACATGTTGCCAAAGATGCTCAGAGATTTTTTGTGTTTAATTGAAAGAAAATATCATTAGAAAACTACACTTTAAAATGTTACTGTTATCCTTTTTTTTAGTGGTGCCTTTATCTTCAATGCAGTGTTCAATCTGTTCAATAAAAGAATATAGAAATATTTTCCTTTTCATTGTTTAAATTCAACAAGCAATTTGTTGTATTTTAGCGGGATACTGAGAGCAGCAGAAATGCAGAACTGAGTACACTTTAATATCTGTTTATTTATCGCAAGTAATATCGTCATGGAGATAATATGCTTCTATTATTGTGTATATGTATATGTATGTATGTGTGTGTGTGTATATATATATGTATGTATATGTATGTATATATATATATATATATATATATATATATATATATATATATATATATATATATATATATATATATATATATATATATATATAAAATATATATATGTGTATATGTATATGTATGTGTATGTTATATATATATATGTATATGTATGTATATGTATATGTGTGTATATATGTATGTGTATATGTGTGTATGTATGTATGTGTGTGTATATATATATGTGTATATATATGTATATATATATATATATATATATATATGTGTATATATTGAGTATATATATATTATTATATATATATATATATAAAACTATAAGTATCTCCCATATATATATGATAAAACATAAAGCAAATCAGACTGTTAGAATATGTCTCAGTCTCATTATCATATATGTATATATGTGTGTGTATATGTGTGTATGTATGTATGTGTGTGTGTGTATATATGTGTATATATATGTATGTGTGTATGTATGTGTTAAAAGGTGTTAATTTAGTCAAACATTTTCTTTAGAATGAATTTTTATAAAACTGATGTCTCCACAGGTTTTGACGATGAAACAGTAAAAAGCAACATCAGAGCCCTGTTTGAGAATGCTGTACGGAAACGTCTCATGGCCAGCAGGAGAATTGGCTGTCTTCTGTCAGGTAATTTAAATTGATGCCATCTTTGTACTCAAACAGCTCCGGTAGCAGATTGTTACATAAACAGTAGTCTCCCATGGCCAGACCCTCCTCCACAGCACTGCGGAGGAGGGTCTGGATAGTCCTCACAGCATTCCTGGATGGGAGAAAAACGTGCTCTGGTTTATTGGCATTTCTTTAAACCAATCACAATCGTGATGGGCGGTGCTAAGCACCAAGCGGAGCCACGGTGCCTCAACAAAATAGTCTCAGGAAGGAACTTGTTTTGGTGGAACATGTGTATGTTCAAAAGTAGTTTTAGTCGTGTAACAGAAAACTCCCATTGGACAGATAGTCTAGCTAGCTTTCTGGATTTACCCTGCAGAGATCTGAGGAGCAGTTAACCATAGTCCTCACTCCATAGATTTATTTTGACTTTACCCTCTGCCTCGACGATTAGTGTTATAAGCTAATTAGCGGTTTGCGCTAAAACTTTTGCGCCGGATTTCTCCTTTAATGCTAATGTGAGACCCAGAAACAGAAAACACATGAACAATAATCAGTCCCTCCAGGATTTCGCGGCCTTTTTTTAAGATTGTTACGGTCCAAAATGCCTGATAGCTTTTGTAAAAAATTGCGATAGAAGTTGCTATTTTTTATGCGTTTGTTGCAATGAAGTTGCAGGAGACAGTGAAAGTTGCAAAAAAAGTTGCTTTTTTTTTTGTATAGTTCTTTAAAAATAAAAGGAAACTTGTTTCGGGGAGAATAAAACTACTCTGGGCTGAGTTGTCCTAGTAACCTTACCAAAAAGGCTCAGGATGCTGCAAATATTGGTATAATATGAAAATGGCTGGTGGATTTAAGACACAAAATAATAATTTATTGAATGAATCAAATTTGAACATATGTGTCAGTGACTTGTTGATCTTTACATTGTTAGTTAATTTCCTAACCTGGCCTGGGCTGGGACACACATTCATACGGTTTGATAAAGGACTTATTGGACTTTAACTTATCATTGCACTTACAATAACGAGTATAATAAATGTATACAGATTGGCAGGACGGTCTGAAATGTTTTGCACGGTCTTTCGCTTTGGTTGGTAAATGTGAGATGTTCGAGTCTTGTCTTCATATCGGAAACAAACTCTCTCTCACTCCCGCTTGGTCAGTGGCTCTCAGAGTCACACTATACTGACGTAAAGTCTGGCACGTGGGACTGCTAATAATGTAAATATGGTATATATGGTATGGTAAATAAATAATGGTAAGAATATATAAAATACAGGGTGTATTTTTAATACGCAACACACTTTCCAAACATGTCAATTGCTCTTATTTAGGGGTTTACCACACAGTTTTCCCTCATACAGCACATTTATATCATCATTATCGTTATATCACCTTAGCCTGAATTTAGATATTTAGTTATTAATGTGGTTTGTGTTGATGATCCTCAGTCATGTTGTCTATGCTTCAGGTGGTCTGGACTCGAGTTTGGTTGCTGCTACACTGGTGAAGCTGGCCAAGGAGGAAAAGCTGCAGTATCCCATCCAGACATTTTCCATCGGGTCAGAGGACAGTCCAGACATCATAGCTGCTCGCAAGGTCAGTCCCTTTTCGTTAGAAGGCTTTCACATAATGTGTTCCCTGGCAGCATCTTTAATACTTCACATAATTGGCCATAACTTGACAGCAGCACGGTGGCCCAATAGGCAGCACGGTGGGCTAGAGCTGGGCGATTTTTTTGAAATTTTTTTTTTTTATAAAAAACTCGATTCACGATTCGATTCGATTTCCCCCCCCCCCCTTCCATTTAAAACAAAATAACTGCGAACTGTAAATATATTTTAAAAATATATATTTATTGTATTTAATTAAAGTTCATCAACATTAACAAAATTGCAAAGGCAAACCCTTTCTCTAACTGAAAAGTCACTGTGCAGTGTGCAACAAAGATTGTTAAACATCCAAATTATTTATACTGTATAATGAACCGTAAGACACATGTAAGGCTGCATGGTTCGGCTCGACCACAGGTCAGTAGTGGCAGCATAAAAGTCAATTCCCTTCAACTAGCTTATTATCTTTTGCCGAGTGTTGTTATACAGCTGAGGAAGAGCAACGTCAGAGAAATACTTGCGGCTAGGTACTGTATATCGAGCGTCCAAAACTTTCAGCATGTTGTTAAACTAAGCAAAGTAAACTGGCAGCATATCCGTAACTATGTAGAGGGTAATTGACTACTACTGAAGAGGGGGAGAAAAAAAATCAAAAAAGTCGATTTTTTTGAAAATATGAATCGATTTGACCTACCAACTCGATTTTTAAATCAAATCGATTTTTTTCCCAGCCCTATGGTGGGCTCACAGCAAGAAGGTACAGGGTTCGAAACCCTGGTCGTCCCGGGCCTTTCTGTATGGAGTTTGCATGTTCTCCCTGTGTCTGAATGGCGTTTTCTCCGGGTGCTCCGGTTTCCCCCACCACTAAAAACATGTTCCCCTCCCTCTCACTTAAAAGATGACACAGTAACTACAATATTCCAGATCATTCAACAAAATAGTAACAAAATAGAAAATAAACCAAATAAACAAATATATAAATGACTACACCATAAGCCCATCATACACGTCTCTCCCCCAGTACAAAGTTTCCTAGAAGCCTCAGAAAGCTCAGGTACTTTCCCCATTTTCTAGTATAGACATCCAATCTGACAAACTGTTTATATCAATCAATCAATCAATCAATCAAACTTTATTTCTATAGCACATTTCATATTAATGTAACACAATGTGCTTCGTACAAAAGCGACATAAAGTAAAACTTCGTTCAATTAAACAGTTTAAAATAGATCCAAAACATGTATAGAACACACACACACACACACACACACACACACACACACACACACACACACAAAAACAAAGATTAACATTGAACAGCGACAAACTCAGTTATTCATAGACTTTTGTAAAAAGCAAGGTTTTTAGCCTTTATTTTTATGTTTTTATATATTTTGTGTTGAGTGTGGAAGCCTCTCTCAGTTCCACTGGCAGGGTGTTCCATATCATTGGGGCATAGACACAGAAAGCAGCCTCCCCTGCTCTCGAGTTCCAGCGAGGGATGGTTAAAGCTACATTGTGATAAGAATTTCTCCCATCTAGCGGTGAAATTGTATATGACCACCAACTAAATATTACTTTCTAGCCCTTCCTCCTACGGTGGCCGAACCTGAAATTAGCTCTCTCCATCGTTTACATGCAGCTGTTCTAGCCACTCCAATATTAACTTTGAATTAATCCCTGGCCAGTAATCTCCCCCTTTGCTTTTGTCACAGTGCCAGTAGGTGTAAGAGGGCGAAATACGGAGGTACGTCCCTCTTTGGCTAATGTATTTAAAGATGGAGGCGCTACATGGCAGCCATCATGAGGAGCGAGTTGCTCCTATGTATTCTGAATGGTTCTGAATATCAGATTCTACACTTACGAGAATACTTTGATTAGCTGGTAGAAGTAATTACACATGAATGAGTACATATTTGTGAAAGAACAAAGGGGTTTTCGTTAAGTAGTTCGAAAGTAGTTTCGTTAATGTAGGTTTAAGAGACCGCTGCCTGTGGATCTGAGGGATCTTGCTGGTTCATATCTAACGAGCATGTCTTTAATATACTGAGGTGCAAGGCCATTAAGAGCTAGGAGCAGAATCTTAAAATCAATATATACTGTGTGTGTGTGTGTGTGTGTGTGTGTGTGTGTGTGTGTGTGTGTGTGTGTGTGTTTGTGTGTGTGTGTGTGTGTGTGTGTGTGTGTGTGTGTGAGAGACATTTTTTCAAACCCAGACTACACATTTTCTTTCTACAGTCTGTGATATAACGTGTTTGCGGTTAATTCTTGTTAAAAAAATTAAACATGGATTTTGGTATGTTTTTTTTTTATGGTTTGCGGTTCGTTTGTCAGGTGGCAGCTCACATTGGCAGCGAACACCACGAGGTGAACTTCAGTGCAGAAGAAGGCATCCAAGCTGTAGAGGAAGTCATCTTTCACCTGGAGACCTATGACATCACCACCATACGGGCCTCTGTGGGTGAGTTTGAAATCGCAAACGTTTCTTTATACTTTTAGTAAGTAAGTATGCAGTGTTTTCCCTCAGTTTGTGGTGCACTTATTTGGTGGATGGTTTAGGCTCAAGAAAATTATACATTTTCAATGTAAAAAAAAAATGTCCCCATACATTTTGTTTCTTTGTGGGTTTTTGTGTCTCTTTGGGTCTCTTTTTGGTCATTTTTGTTTTCTTTGGGGTTGTTTTGGGTGTCTGGTCATTTAGCGTCTCTTTGTAGTCCCGTTTGTGTCTCTTTGTGGTAGTTTGTGTCTCTTTTTCACATAATTTTGGACCGTTTTATTACCATATCTGCATCTTAAAACATTGGAAAAGCTAGAACAGATCATAAATAAAACACACTCAAAAAGTTTAAAGACAAAACTTTCTAAAACAGTTCTCCTACGTATGTAGATGGAGTCATCCAGTGCAAAAATAAACATAATGAGCATTATAATTCATATAAAGGACAAACTATTGACATTTCTTCAAATGTATGCCAAAATGCCATTCTTCTCTGTAGAACGGTAACAGACGATCTCTGACCTGGAGGGATCTATCTTTCCCACTATATACTCTCTGTTCTCGCTTGGATGCCCATATAAGGCGTAATGTGTGACGGACCTGCCTTCCCATTGGTTGAAAACATAAACAAAGGTATCACGGGAGATTCCCTCGTCGGTGGCACGGAGTTAGCGGCAGAAATGACCGAAAATGTGTTGAATTATGGACATCAGGTGGATAAATCTTGGATTTAACAGTTTGGATTTAATGCTCAACAACCCCGAAAAAAGTTCCAGGCTGGATAGAAAATCACCTGTAAAGGCTAGAAAGACACCAAAGACACCCCCGTGACGGCTAATTCGTTAGCTTTTAGCTGCAGCAATCAGTAGTCTCTACGTTTAACTGTTATTAAATTATTTAAATATGAATCAGAGGTGCCGTTTGGGATCGTGGATGATCCATTTGGGTCGGACTTGCGTTTATTTTTGTAAGTGTTTAACTGCTTGAGGTAAGTTAGCCTACTACTAATGTTTAGGGTCATCTCAGCCTCGAAAGCAAACAAACATACTGTGCTGTTCTTTCTCTACTAATGCAGCATCTATTCAACAAATTAATAACTTTATGATATGACAAAATGCACTGTATACATACCTTTTTGCTGTTGATGCTTTAAACGTGCATCTGATGTCAGCCTTCTCCGCACAGCATGTGCTCTCCGTGCAGCGCGCAGTAACACGTGTCGAAAATAAACAACACGAGGCATCAGTGATGGTTTTTATTTCGCCTCTAGAGGCATGATGCCAGCTGACCCTTCTCAGCTCTCGTGTACTGTGTAATGAATGACAGCGCGCGCTTCTCAGCCGCTCCAGCAATGGACGCAACCAGAAAAAACTATCTGTATGGATTTTTGCCGATAACGATAGTTCCACCAATCAACTATCGGTGCCGATTAATCGGCAAAACCGATGAATCGGTCGACCTCTAATCATTAGATCTGAGAAAAGTCTTTAAAAAGAACACAACAGGATGTCACACAAATGGGCTGTTTCATTAACACTTCCCCGTGTCGCACTTCCCCTGCGGCAAATCCCAGGATCACTTTTCTTGGTGTGAATTCCCACTTAGGCTGTGTCACTTGCTTATACAAAGTGGCATAATATGATTAATTGAGTGATATTTTTCTTACATTTTATGTTGAAATAAAACAAAATACCATTGGTCGAAGGTCCAGTTTGTTCTCTCATATTGGTGCCATTCTGCATTAATTCTGTATAAGGTACCTTTTTTGTCACTTATGTTTAACTTTGTGCTGTCTTCCCGTCAACCTTTTTTTTTTCGACGTTTTTGATGGCTTTTTTTCAGTTTGTTTTTGCTTTTTCCAACGTTTTAAATTGTAAAATATTTCTTCTACACATTTTCAGCGCTTATTTCTATGTCCCATATTTTCTGATATAAAACAAAAATTTAAAACGGGTCAATTTGACCTGAAGTCAGCACAAGGGTTAAGAACAAAATCTACATTATTCACAGTGGGTTTAAATATGCGATGACAATTCAGTAGTCAGGAGTTTACAGCTTTTCTCTGTCTGGACATTTTCACATCTCTGAAAGGTCGCCTCACATTTCTGCCGATCGCTGTGAGAAAACTGTGACTGCTGCATTTTCTTTCTGATTGGCTTGTTTTGAATCCCAGTGGAATCCAGTGAGATTAGTCAGATGGTGAAAGAGGTCAACGGAGGCAACATATGGGACGTTTTACTGTGCCCGTAACCCAGCACTACATCATCATATTAAAGTGCTCATATTATGCTCATTTTCAGGTTCATAATTGTATTTAGAGGTTGTACCAGAATAGGTTTATGTGGTTTAATTTCCAGAAAACACCATATATTTGTTGTACTTCACATTGCTGCAGCTCCTCTTTTCACCCTGTGTGTTGAGCTCTCTATTTTAGCTACAGAGTGAGACATCTAACTTATGTTCAATCTTTTTTGGGAGTCGCACATGCTGTTCGTACTTACAAACTTTCCAATCCATCGTTTTATGAGTACATAACCTATTTACTAATGTAGACGTTTGGTATCATTTCGGGCATTATTAGTGGGGTAACTTACGAGATACAAACGTGGGTCCATTAGCCCCTGCGCTAAGCTATTCAGCTGGTAACGCTACTCTACGCTAACTCTCCCAATGTTCGACCCAGGTGAAAAAAGCTTCTGGGGGGGTGTTTGGCTCGAGGTCATTGTGCAAAGGACCCTAGGGTGAAATTACTCCGAACCATCACTTTAAACACTTCTTTTCTTTTTCTTCCACTGTAGGGATGTACTTGGTTTCAAAGTACATCAGGGAGAAGTCGGACAGTGTGGTGATCTTTTCTGGAGAGGGTGCTGATGAGCTCACTCAGGGATACATTTACTTCCACAAGGCGAGTCCTCCACAAACCACACTACTTCTGAATCTGAATGAAAAGATTAAGAAATGTTTTATTTTTAATTTTCTTTTGCAAGGGAAGCATTTTGCATGGGAATACTTTGTTAATATTTACTAGATGACAACATACACTACCGGTCAAAAATGTGGGGTCACTTAGAAATGTCCACTCTATTACAGACAGAATACCAGCTGAGATCACTGGCATTGTTTTTTAATCAGGGCAGCAGTTTTCAGATTACATTATGTGCTTACATAATTGCAAAAGAGTTGTCGACTGTTGTAGAAAGAAGTGGCTGATCTTTAATGCCCATTATCCGCAACCATTCATCCAATGTTCCAAAGGCACATTCTGTTTACTAATCTGATATCATTTAAAAAGGCTAACTGAAAAAAAACAGTGGAGAACCTTTTTGCAATTATGTAAGCACATAATGTAATTGGAAAACTGCTGCCCTGGTTAAAAAAACAATGCAACTGATCTCAGCTGGTATTCTGTCTATAATGGAGTGGAATGGAAATTTCCCCAAAATTTTGACCGGTAGTGTATATACAAATAATTAGTACAAATAAAACGATATTCCCTTTTAAACCTCTTCTGCTCTGGTCCCACTGGGAAGGGAATATAGTTAAAGTGACTCGGATCCTTATTCAGACATGAGACCGACATAGTAAAGTGGCAGAGATTACTGTATGGTGTGTGCATGTTTGAAAGGGGCTTTATTGTAGTTGTAGTATGGGTTCTGACAGTGTTGTGTTCATCTTCCAGGCTCCAACTCCCAAAGCAGCTTCAGAGGACAGCGTTCGCCTGATGAAGGAACTCTACCTGTTTGATGTCCTCCGTGCTGATCGCACCACTGCTGCACACGGGTAACACCTTTTCTCTTCGTCACCCACCACCGCCATCACTAAAGGATTCCCATTCACTGCAATGTGTCCATGAATCACAAACCACCAAAAGATGTGTAGTCTCTTGTTCTTCCTTCTGGGCAAATTTTAAAAGCTGAAACCGGCAATTATTCAGTACTTTTGCCCGATTATACTATGTCGCCCATTTATTTTCCGTTGATTAACTAATTGATCCATGTATTGGTTGAGCTCTATTACATTGTAGGATCGATCTGGCAATATCTCACTTCAAACATAACATTTTTGGTTGGTTCAGTAAAATATTATCTGTCCCGCTGAACCCCTGTACTCAAAAATAGAGTCTGCTTCATTTATGCTTCATAAGTCACTTAATCAATTGGGCTGAAAAATACAGAAATAATGGACTGACATTAGAAATATCACAAATTAACTGTGTTATAGTCAGGACCACCTAAACCGCGACCAAGACATTACCAAGAACAGAGTGTATTGAGACTGAGACAAGACCAAGGGCCCTATTTTAACGATCTAAGCGCACGGCGTGAAGCGCCTGGTGCAGGTGCGTTTAGGGCGTGTCCAAATTCATTTTTGCTAGTTGAGCGGCACGAGCACTATGCCACCAAAACTCCACGAGGTGAAGCAGGTGTTAAAATAACAATGAAATGCTGCGTTACTGCCTTTGGACTAGGGCAGCACGATATTAGGAAAATATCTAATTGCAATTATTTTGACTGATAATATGATGCACGACACATTTTTACTTTATTTATTTTTAAGATAATTTTTGGGGCATTTTAGGCCTTTATTTATAGGACAGCTGATGACATAAAAGGGGAGAGAGAGGGGGAATGACATGCAGCAAAGGGCCATAGGTCAGAGTCGAACCAGCGGCCGCAGCGACAAGAAGAAAAGAAAAAAACAGACCGACAGACCAAGGGACAGCAGGCAAAATTGTCATAGATTAACAGAAATGTTCATCATGTAAAACAGGAAAAGAAAAGGAGAAAAAAAGACATATACATCTTTGTATTCAGCTAAGATGTCCAGTTTTTCCAATATACTTCACATTTCCTCCTGGCATGTCTCAGAGAGAAAGTCAAATGTTCCATAACCTAAATTTCCCCAACTATTTCTATCCATTCAGCAATTGTCGGGGACTCTTTTAGCCATTTCCTAGTTATTGCTTTCTTGCTACCTGCTAATAGTATTTGTAACAAATATCTATCTGTCTTTCTCAGCCCTGTTGGTAGATTTCCTAAATACATAACGCTGAAATTAAACTCAAGCTCTGAGCCGATTATTGGCCTAATTGCCATCACCACCTCTACCCAATACAAAGAAATAATAGGACACTCCCAAAAGATAAGAAAATGACCAGAAGACATATTACCACACATTCTCCAACACTGACCATCATTGTTGTTCATTGTTGCTCTGACTTTTTTATATTGGGGGTTATAAAGAATCTTACAGTGTTCTTCCGGGTGAATTCCCTCCACAGACCTGAGCTAGAGGTGGTAGATTGTGTCCTGCAAATATTCAACCAGTCATCTTCGCTTATCTTTATGTTGGCTTCTTTCTCCCACCTCATTTTTACATACGTTGTTGAAAGTCCCCTGTCCAACTGTAAACATGAATATAACCTGGAAATCAGTTTTCTGTTAGTATTACCCTTCTATGCGTCGATGAATATTCTAATCAGGTCCGTTCCCGTCTCTCCAGTAGTTTTAATATGTTTATCAAAGTAGTATCTTAGTTGAAGGTATCTGAAGAAATCTTCCTTCCCTAAATTGTATGTATCTATGAGTTTTTGAAAGGTATCCAAACCGTCAGTGGAGGATATTATACAGTATGAAGTGATACCTGAATTCGTCCAGTGTTTGAATCTACTGTCCAGTCCAGCTGATGCAAATTCCATATCATATTTCACTCAGCGTAATATTCGTAATATTTCTTTCAAATTCCTTATTTTGAAGTAGTTTGTGCCAGATGTTAAGAGGGATTGCAATCCAATTAGTTAATTTGTTCAGATGTTCCTGCTGGAGGATTTTTTTTCTCCCAGTATAGAATGGAGAAGATTTGCTCTAGCTTCTATTACTTTGCAGCTAGGACCTTCCAAAAAACGTTTTTCCACTTAGGGGGGGGCACAAAAAAAAAAAAAAGAAAAAATGTTTTTCTTTGTTTTTTTTCAAACACCGTAGAGCCATACCACCTTTGTCCCTGGGGAGTTGTAATGTTTGAAATCTAATCCTTGGTTTTTGTTTTCCCCAAAAAAGAGATGAGATGATTCTATTCTGAATTGTTTGGGAGGCACATCAACAGGCTTTGATTGAAAAAGAAAAAGCAGCCTGGGTAGTATATTCATCTTTATAGCATCTATTCGGTTGTACATGTTTATTGGTAATAATGACCAACGATTTAGGTCTGCTTTAATATCAGCGGTTATAGAAATGTAATTGTGGTCATAAGGCAGAGACCTCTTTAGGTATGTGTACCCCTAAATATTTAATTGTATTACCTTTCCATTTAAATTGACAGATTTTATAAATGTTTTCTTGTGGTTCGTAGTTGAAGGTAAGTTTTATGCAGATTTAATTCATATCCGGAATATCAACCAAATTCTTTAAGAAGAGATAATAATTTGGGCAAACTTGCATTAGGACTGGTGAGTGTCACAAGTATATTGTCCGCATATGCACATATCTTATATTGTGTGTCTCCTATTAATACCCCCGTTATATCCTTGTCTTCTCTAATTGCCTGCGCCAGAGGCTCTATGAAGAGGGCGAAAAGAGTGGGACTGAGGGGGCATCCCTGTCGACATCCCCTTTCAAGAAATATTGTTTTGGATAGGTTCCCATTTATTTTAATTCTAGCCGTAGGAGAGGAGTATAGGGAGTTCAAACATCTAATCACCTGGTCATCAAAACCAAAGCGCCTAAGGACCAAATATAAATATTCCCATCTGACAGAGTCAAAAGCATTTTCGGCATCAAGACTTATAACTACAGATTCCATGTCACTGTTTCTCGTATGGTCAATGAGGTGGAGAGCCCGTCTCACATTGTCCTGATTTTTTCTGTTTTTTTACAAAGCCATTTTAGGAATTAATGAAATTACTGCTTGTCTCCAGGACAACGGGGTCTTGCCACCTGCCAGAACATAGTTAAAACGATCCTTGAGCATTGGTGTTATTGTTTCCCTGAGGGTTTTATACCATTCTGGTGGGTACCCATCGGCACCTGGCATTTTATTCGCTTTCAATCTTGATATTGCCTTGTTTATTTCATCGTCCATTATCTCCTGGGTTATTATTTTGTTGTGCTCTGTCCCTACAGATGGTAAATCCAAAGACGTTAGAAAGGATAATATGACCGCTGACTCAGTTGTTCGAGGTTGAGCATATAATTTTGTGTAGTACGTTTCAAAGGCATTTTGTATGTCTTCCAAATTATGATACATCTCATTGGTCCTGGGGTCCTTCACTTTATGTATAAATCTCTCAGCCTGTTGTTACCGTATTCTCCATGCAAGTAGTTTCTTAGACTTAGGGCAATTCTCATAGAAATTTTGTTTAATTAGTTTAGCTGTCTTCTCTACTTGGTTTTCATATAGGTTGTTTAAGGTTCGTTTAGTCTCCAGTATGTCATTCAGGATACTGGTGTCATTATATGTTTACTCTCCAGTGATTTTAACTTTCAAATCAGGTCCTTAATTTGTCTCTCTTTTTCCTTTTTCTTCTGGGCCGACCACATCATGAGTTTACCTCTA
This sequence comes from Perca fluviatilis, assembly GCF_010015445.1. Classification (NCBI taxonomy): domain Eukaryota; kingdom Metazoa; phylum Chordata; class Actinopteri; order Perciformes; family Percidae; genus Perca; species Perca fluviatilis. The sequence continues at coordinate 2,231,671 of NC_053124.1, read as the reverse complement.
ATAACCGCTTTTGCAGCATCCCATAGTGTACTAGGAGACACTGCTCCATTATCGTTATGGGTCATATAATCTTTAAATTCTGTCTTTATATACTTTTGACACTGAGGGTCATTCAGAAGGCTAGTGTTACGTCTCCACAAAGTCTCTTTGGGCTTATTGTCTAAATGCAATGTTAAGTACACCCCTGCATGGTCGGAAAAGTCTCTTACCCCTGTATCACAATTTATAATCCTGTGTCTATCTAAATTTAGCATAAACAAATAGTCAATTCTTGAATACACGGAGTGAGGGTGGGGAAAAAAAGTAAAATGTTTATCATATGGGTGGAATTCCCTCCATATGTCTATCATTCCTATTTCTTTAAGCAGTTTTTTAACATATAGCGCTTCAGGTCTTATATTTTTTGTTCTATTTGGGGAGTCCAAGGATGGCTGTAGCTGGATGTTCCAGTCCCCCCCACATATCAACACACCTGATGTTTCCATAGAGATCATATTAAAACTTTCTTGATCAGCTGTTTATCATGTCCTGGTGGTCTATAGACATTCATTAATGTAACTTCTTTGTGGTCGATAAAACCTTTGACCAGCAAGTCAGTCTTTGTCAGTAATTTGTGAGGAGAACTGGAAATTTACATTATTTGAAATTTAGTATATCTAACCCCCCTCACACTTCCTCTTTTGAAGGAGGAGTAATATGAGTTTTTGAAACCCATTTTCTGCAACTTTTCATGTTCAATATTTGAAAGATGTGCCAGAAGATTATGTCTTGTTTTTCCCTTTTCATTTTGGCGATTACTTTGCTTCTTTTTATAGGATTATGTAATCTGTTTACATTAAGGGTGATTATTCTGTATTTTTGATGAGGCATTTCAGTCAATAGAAAAGAAAAAATGTTTACAAAGACGTTTAAGCATCCCTGGAAGGCCTGAACAAATGAACTTCTGTCTGTGAATCAAAATTAAACTTAACACATGAACGCTTAACATTAGTGACTTCCATCTCTGAAGTATGAATTCTCCTTCCAAAACAGGAGGGGAAGCCCTACATCTGGAAGGGGCCCCTCTAAGTGTGGACCAAAATCTCTGACTACATGAAATCGGAACAGTCCACATAGAAAGAACAGACATAAATTCCCAGATGTGGTCAGTTTCAATTACTCAAGCTTACAATAGGAAAATTTGCCTGGTCTCATATTACCTCCTAGAAATACAGTCCGACGTAGAAATATGGTAGGCTACACTCTTACCGGCCTTTTCAAAAGCTGTCGTTGCGTCGAAATCCCTTTAGTTACTCCTGGATGTGTTTCATGCGTGCATCCTGATGACGACGTGATGTAGCACCTGCCGTTTCCCAGGGAGGTTGTCCGGAGTCCCGGCTCCGCCGTTCGGCATCAATCCCCTTTTGTTCAGGTCATCCATCGCCTCTGATGCCCTGTTGTAGATAACTGCACTGGTGTGGAGAAACACTCTGAGTTTTGCTGGGTGAAGAGTTCTTTAAGTGCCATTCTGATGGTGGAGTAAGCCTTTCTTTTCATAACCATTTCTTGTTCGAAAAAAAACCCTCTTCTCCCGTCGTATTGGATGTTATTATTTTTCCAGGCGGTGCAGAGCACCAGCTCTTTGGTTTTATACTCCAGGAAATAGACAACCATAGAGCTCGGGTTAGCACCTTGCGGTGGTTTGGCTCCAAGGGACCGGTGACAGCGTTGTATAGCGAGGGTGACATCGGGGAGGGACAGCTCTGCTTTAATAAATGTCTCTAAGGGGGCCGAGGTGATATCTCCCTCGGCCCCCTCTGGGATCCCGAGGATGCGGATGTTGTTTCTGCGTGAGCGCGACTCCAAGTCCGTCAGCCGGGCTTGTAATTTCTCTTGGAGCGCCAAAGTGTGGGAAAGCACCTCACTGTTTTCTGTACCCAGCTCCTCCATGTCAGCCACTCTCTGCTCCGTCTCCTCGACTCTGTCGGTTATTTCTTTTAAATCAGTAACGTTAGCACTTAGCTTCTGGCTAACGTCTACCCTGAAGTCCACCAGTTCCTTCTTTAGTGGCCCCATTGTTTCGGTAAATTAATTTTTCAAGTCCGAACGGACCGCCTTTAACTCGGCAATAATGTTAGCTTGGATAGCTTCCATAGCCTCGTGGTCAGCTTGCTTGCTAGCACCGTTGTCAGTATCTCCACTTTCAGTCGTTTTGCATTTTATTGCTCCATCTTTCGGTCGCTTCGTTCTGTTCCCGGCCCTCCTGTTCCTTTCTCCCGCTATAAATGACAACTTTTCCTACCTGGCTAACCAGTATTTATTTCGGGGGACTAAGACCGTCTGGGAGCCTCTAACTTAAGCTGTTGGCTGCGGCTGCGCCACGCCGGAAGTCCGGGAATGATCGTTTTTTTTTTTTTTTTTGCGAGGATCTGTACCAAACAGAATTTTTTTTCTTTAGTCTGTAGGATACAATTTGTAGGCCGGGATGTCTTTGCACCACCATAATACTTTATTTTAGAATGGTTTGACACATATTTTGTCTTTAACAAATATTGCGCCCCCCCTGCGATTTGGATATTGCGCTAGTTCATATTGCTATTTTGATAAAATTGCAATTAATTGTGCAGCCCTACTTTAGACCAAGTTTTTGTTGGTCAATGGCGCGATCACTTTCCGCTGCCTCATGATAGCAATACGCCCAGAATGCACCTGAACACACCTCCCTGTAAGACCAGCATGCCCATGGGCACAAAATTGGGCGCAGGTGCATTTGCTGTTTAAACAACGCGGGCGCTGTGTGGGAAATTGACAACTGCATCGGTCTTAAACTAGCAAAGACACTTGTGTCAGGCTTTGCGCTGCGCCGTGCCTGGTGCAAAATAGAGCCCTAAGACTGAGGGGCTGAGACCGAGTCGAGACCAAGACCGGACCAGTGCGGGTCCCACACTGCATGACACGATACAATGTGGAAAATGCTAACCATAGGCACTCTGAAAGAGCAACGTTCCCATACAAAAAACACCCACAGTAAACAAATTAGGATTGTTCTTCATTCACCTCTTTTATTGCCATAACATACAGAATATACACAACTCACTAATATGAATAGCTTATATTTGTTTTCTTTTTAGATGTTGTTTTGGAAATAAACACCTTATGGTTAAGATAGCCACATTTTATAACTGAGGATTTGGCTGTCATCTACCTGACAGTCAGAACTTCTTCTCCTGTCTCTCACATTCACTTTCACTTTCGCTAAGGGGGGGGGCGGGGCAGAGAGAGGGGGTTAACAGTTACTGGTTATTGGTTGCATTTGAAGCCGGATGTTTTACATCCAATCACAGTAATGATGTTAACACATAAATCAGACAACACACAGGCAATAATCCTAAAGTTGTGGTCTATTTTTCATTTATTTTATTTCAGGTTTATTTATCAGGGACAATGCACACTAATAATTCATAAAAGTAAAATGTGCCAGAATTAGCCTGGAGGCTATTTTAAATCCGCTGTCCCTGCATTGGCGGGGAGATGTCACCCTAAAAAGAGATAAAACAATTAAACTATCAATAATACATACAGATTTGGCCCTAAACAATACAAGTTGATTATACTAATGCTAAAAAACAACAACATAAAAACAAGAACAGTTGGGTAAGATCAACAGAAATACACACACAGCTGAACTGACAGACCAGATAACAAGCATGGCACAATAGCATAGATATACAGTACATTTTGGTGGACATGCAAAAAAACAACATTGCTGGGACTTGGCCGGTCTTTAAAAAAAATCCTGATTCCCTTCATCCGAGACCGAGAGGAGACAGAGTCCTTCAAAAAGTACTAGAGAGTACCTCGAGTACTACAACACTGCTAATTAATATCGTGCAACAGCTTATAAGAGTGTTAATTTTCAGTAGCCTTGATGAAACGCCTGAACAGTTTTAAGATCTCATTTTTAATGTACCCACGTAAAGGTAAATCCTTCATGAGAGGGAAACGTCACAAGTTTTTAAAAGCAACGGCAACGGCAAAATGAATAATGCATTATAATTAAGAGCATAATGTGATTAATTAAACCTTAATAATGGCCCTACATGTCTGCATTAATGAAAGCCATCAACGCCAGTAAGGTGATACTGAATGAAAAAGGAAAGTACCCCAATGATGAACAGTGATAGTGGTAGTAATGGTGATATTGACCATTTAATGCAGTACCACAATACAGTTTGGTACCAACATGTCCTACAATCATTCCGCCTCTTCATTTGATTAATTATGGACTGTACATTTTTTTTTTTTATGTACAGTCCATAATTAAAAGCTTAATAATTAAAGTCTTCCGGTCGCTGCTCCTGTGGCAGACCACGCTACCCCTGTCTATTTTTAGACTTTTTATATTTTTAGACTTTTTATCTGTGATATACATTTTGCAATGATGTGGTTGTACAGGAAAAGAGGGTTAAGGTACAGTATCTCACAAAAGTGAGTACACCCCTTACATTTTAGTAAATATTTAATTATATATTTTAATGGGACAACACTGAAGAAATGACACTTTGCTCCAATGTAAAGTATTAAGTGTACAGCTTGTATAACAGTGTAAATGTGCTGTCCCCTCAAAATAACTCAACATACAGCCATTAATGTCTAAACCGCTGGCAACAAAAGTCAGTACACCTCTATATGTTAAATTCCCATAGAGGCAGGCAGATTTTTATTTTTAAAGGCCAGTTATTTCATGGATCCAGGATACTATGCATCCTGATAAAGTTCCATTGGCCTTTGGAATTAAAATAGCCCCCCACATCATCACATACCCTTCACCATACCTAGAGATTGGCATGGTTTTATGTCAGTTAGCCTAATAGCTAGTTTGATTTGCATTGAGAGATGATTTTATCCTCCATAGCTATGAAGGTATGTGAGAAAATTGTGTTAAATAGTCTGAAGCCTCATGTAGAGCATTATCTTGATCCCTGCAGTGGGACGGTGTGTGAGAATTCTGTACTATGATTTTAGCTCAGCGTTCAATACGGTATGACCACACATCATAGTAAATAAGCTTTTCATGATGAAGGTTCTAATTGTATTTATCTCTTTCATTCTAATTTAATTTTACTTAGAGAACAGGTCTCAATTTGTTAAGCTGAACTAAAAAGTTAAGTCCGATAAGATCATGACAAACACAGGTTCACCTCAGGGAACGGTTTTATCACCCTTTTATTTTTACCATTTACACTGCAGACTACCGTCCACAGCAGGCAAGCTGTCAGGTTGTTAAATGACGACACAGCGCTCATTGGGTTAATTGAAAATGATGACTATAGTCACTATCAAAATGAGATAAAAGCTTTTGTTGATTATTGCGACACTCATTTCCTAGACCTCAACGTTAAGAAAACTAAAGAATTAGTAAATGATTACAGGAGATGACGACTGACAACAGTAGTAGAAAGGGTGAACACATACAAGTATTTGGGCATTGTTTTTATTGATAGGCCAACATGGTCTGATCATGTTGACTTATTGATGAAAAAATTAAGTCCACGGGTATACTGTATGAGGAAGTTGCAGTCCTTTTTGAGGTGAATACGGATGTGGTGAGAATGTTTTTTTATGTCAGTGATAGGTAGTGTTTGGAGTTACTGTGTGGTGGGTTGGGGTGGGAATGCTGGGATAACTGAGAGGGCCAGGATTGATAGTGACTAAAAGGGCTGGAAAAATGGTGGTAGACTTAAATACAGTGGATCAAGTATATGATGACCATCTGGCAAAAATTACACAGAAAATAACGAGGGACCCTGGTCACCCGCTTCATGGTCATTTGACTGGTAGGGTTATGGAACGTAGTGATAGGCTAAGGCCTCCTGTGACACCAACTAACTCTTTTATACCTCAGACTATCAGACAGCACAACAAGCACTTTAAATGTAGATTTTTATAATTTCTGTACTGTATGTATTTGTATTTATTGTATTGTATTTATGCTCTATCTTTTTATGGACATTAAGGTGGTATGAGCACTGTAATTTCCATTTTTATGGTTGAAATAAACTTGACTTGAAATTAATAATAATAAATAATTAATACTTTATTAATCCCACTAGGGAAATTAAAATGTTTTCACTCTGTTGTTATTATACACATTACACACAGGCCTGGATTACACACACACGCTCAGTACCTCTACATGCACTAATGGAGAGATGTCAGAGTGCCCCAGTGCAATTGGGGGTTCGGTGCTTTGCTCAAGAGCACCTTGGCAGTGTCCAGGTGGTGAACTGGCACCTCTCCAGCTACCAGTCTACCGCCTTACTTTGGTCCGTATTGGGACTTGAACCAGCAACCTTCCAGTTCCCAACCCAACTCCCTACAGACTGAGCTACTGCCACCCCAAAATTTAAATTTTTTTTCTGGGAACACAGAAACAAAAAACTAGAGGGAGGAGATGTATAAATTAGATCATCATAAATGAAGAAAAATATGATCTAAGTGTGGATATCGATTCAACCCAGGATGCCCAACAGTTGTTAAACTTGGACTGTCATTTTTTTGTCTCAACTCATCTGATGTTCCTTTTTATTTTTCAGTCTGGAACTCCGAGTGCCTTTCCTGGACCACAGATTCACAGCTTACTACCTGTCTCTGCCTGAGGACATGAGGACCCCTAAGGTCAGTTCATCTTCCAGCTGTTGTGCTGTCTGAGCACACAGACCAGTGTTGATTTCACCGCCCAAAACATGAAGCCATCTTTGGTTCAGAACAGGGGGAAAAAAACATTTTTTTCAGAGATGTGAAAAAGTTTTTCTCGCCTCCCCACATGCTGCCCCCACCGCCGCAGCCTAAATGCACTACCACCAGTTAAAATGAATAAAGACCTGCATTTTTGCCGCCTCATTTGATGGTGTGAATTAGGGATAGCCCGATTATCAGCCCTGGCTGATTATCTGTTTTTTGGCAGTATTTTTGTTGTATCTGCGTTTTATTAGCCTGGTAACTAATAAAGTTAATGAATTAAAAGTGTTCTACTTTGGCTCGGCTACAACTCTGTGTCTGTCCCTCTGCTTCAGTTTCACGCCCCACTGAGTCTGACTTAATGTCTCCCCCCCCACCCCCCCACAACACTATCTGACTCTCTGTTACTGGGTATCATGTTCAAAGTTTCTCATTAATTAATTAATTAATTGATTAAAGCATTAAAACAAAGTTTTGTGTTTGATTTTGTAACATTCCAAAATCCTTATTTTGACGTAAAAATATAAATTGTCACTGTGTATGCATATCTGTTCCAAATATCTGTTATCGGTTTCATTAACCACTAATAATCTGTACCGGCATCAGCCCTGAAACACCAGTATGGGTCGATCACTAGTGTGAATGCACGCGTAGTGTTCCAGCGTTGCTTTGTAATAACAGCGTTGCCCTGTCTAAGCAGCATGGAGTGGAGAAGCATCTCTTGCGCGACTCCTTCAAAGACCTCAACCTGATCCCCGATGAGATCCTGTGGCGGCGCAAAGAGGCCTTCAGTGACGGTATGACGTCTGTGAAGAAGTCCTGGTACATCAGCCTGCAGGAGCACCTCGAGTCTATGGTATGTCACTGTAGCGGTTCATCCCATATACATTTATAAAATATACATTTCAATGATACGTCCTCTTTGAAATTGCATTTGTTCATAGTAGAAAATTTTAGGAAAATGTAGGATTGCCAGGGGATACGTGGAAAGATTGTGGAGCAGCTCAACTAATTTGAAGGAACTGAAACTATGATTTGATCAAAAGAACATCAGCTGTAACACCTAAACAGTACATGTTACAGTCAATCAAGAGTGCATGAAGACAAGTTAGCAAGCGAGCACAGAAGTTTAAAGGGGTGATAGAATGCAAAACCGATTTTACCCTGTCATAGTTGAATAACAACAGTTTGGTGGGTAAATAGGACATACATAGAAGCTCAAAATCCCACTGACACCCCTTTACTATGAAGATCTCATATTTTGAAACTGCCGCTGAAAACGGGCGAATCTCAACAAAGCTAGAAGCTTACGTAAGCATCCCAAGACCTGTACCTTTGTCACGCCCATGGGTGTATTAAGAGAACAGTCACACCCCAACATTTAAATAGGCTACACATTGAGTTCAGCGGCCGGTGCTGCCTGGGTTGCTGCATCGCCGCTCTGCCTGTCCTCCTTCACAGACCTTGGCCTGCTGTGAGCTTGATTGAGCTCCGTCACGGCCGGCAGCCCGCAGTTCTCCATACCCGCGCAAACTCACCCTTTTCTGGGTGACTGGACTACCAAACACCGCTGCCCTGACAGAGCTCCAGGGCCTGCAGCTCGCTGTTCTCCCTCCCCTCTTCCTGCTAAATGGCCTGACTGAGAGCGCTGCAATCTCCAGTTAATCTTATAATGGATATGTGTGTTGAGTTATTTAAACAAACGATTGGGGAAATAAACGCCTCTTGTCTGCGAGTCTCATTGATAGAGCCCGCGGTGAGCTGGAGTCCATCAATGAGAGCTAGCTAGCCTCCTCCTAACGAGACCTGCAAAAATGCATTATATTGAAATCGGACAATTGTTAGCTAAGCTTTGTAAGACCTTGGGGAACCTGTAATATACATGCCATGACGAAATTCAAACTGTAAATATACTATAGTTATGCCGAAAGTGTAGCTAGCTAGCCGCAATCGTTTCCCATTGTATTCAATGGGACACATAGCTAGCTGCTCCTCCTAACAAGACCCCCGGTGTTCACAAAAATGCCTTAATTTGAAATCGGATACAACAGTTAGCTTTATAAGACAATGGGGTAGATGTTATATAAGTGGCGTGACAAAATTCGAACTGTAAATATACTATAGTTATGCCGAAAGTGTAGCTAGTTAGCCGCGATATTTTCCCATTGTATTGAATGGGACATTTAGCTAGCTAGCTAGCTATATGTCAAGACCCCTTACCCTTATAAAAATGCTTTAAATTCAAATCGGACTGTTAGCTTTTGTTAGCTTTGTAAAACCTTGGGGTAGCTGTGATATAAGTGCTGTGACGAAATTCAAACTGTAATTAAAGCTGCGAGCAGCGATGGACGGGCCCTCACGCCTCTGCGCGCGTTCGGGTTACCGGCGGACGCCGCTCCTTGCGACCGCGCATTAGTGCGGCACTCAGACACCGCAAGTCGTCAACAATGAAAAGGGAACTCCCTGCCGAGTTCAACGATACCTCACACAAGACTCTACGTCATACAGTTCATTAGCTGTGAAAATGGGCGTGGCTAAAGCATACGGGGTGGGTCAAACCATCAGGAAATAAAAAGGAAGTCTATGCTCAGTTCAATGATACCTCACACAAGCCTCTACCTTAGATGGGTCAGCATTTATGAAAGGGGGCGTGGCTTAAACATAGGGGCGGGCCAAAATATCACCAATGAAGAAGGAAGTCTCTGCTTAGTTCAATAATACCTCACACAAGGGTCTACATCACAAGGGTCAGTAGTTATAAAAAGGGGCGTGGCTAAAGCTTAGGGGGCGGGCCAAACCATCACCAATGAAGAATGAAGTCTCTGCTATGTTCAATGATACCTCACACAAGGGTATACCTTAAACGGTTAAAATGTTATAAAAGGGGGCGTGGCTTAAGCATAGGGGGCGGGCCAAACCATCACCAATGAAGAAGGAACTCTCTGCTGAGTTGAATGACACCTCACACAAGACTACCTTAAACGGTTCAAATGTTATCAAAGGGGGCGTGGCCTGAGTAAGTGGGCGTGGTCATATTATAGGGGGCGGCTCATGTAGAGCACACATTCTGAGTTTCATGTAAATCGGATGATGTTTGTCATATAAGGCGCATTTCCTGTTGCCAGCGGGGGGCGCTATTACCAAAAGTCAATTTTAGCCTGTAGGTGTCCTCAGGCCTGGACCCTTGTCAATCGTGAGAAATTCCGGGCAGATTCGACAACGTACACTCAAATTACAACAACTTCTTTGTTCATCGCTAAACACTCCAAATGGCCGCCACGCCCACACCGTCTGACGAAAAGTTTTTATTTTTTTTGTCTTTCAATAACTTTTCATCGTTAAGGTGTTGGGAGGGTACAGACCAAGTTTGAAGTCCATTGGATGAAATCTCTAGGAGGAGTTCGTTAAAGTATAGCACCTTGACTTTTAGGCCTACTTCCTGTTGCCACTAGGGGGCGCTATGACTTTAAGTAAATATCGGCCTTTATTGTCCTCAGGGTTGGACTCTTATGAATCCTGAAAAGTTTCTAGCCAGTTGGAAAATGTACACTCGAGTTACACCCACTTCCTGTTTCGGTGGCGAAACGCACAAAATGGCCGCCCCGCCACGGCCACGCCCTATGACGAAAAGTTTTTCTTTTAACAACTTTTCATCTTTAACGTCTTAATATGGCACAGACCGAGTTTGAAGTTGATCGGATGAAATCTCTAGGAGGAGTTCGTTAAAGTACGACATGTGGAAATGGCCAAAATCGCACTAATTTCAAACTTTCAATTCAAAATGGCGGACTTTCTGTTGGGTTTAGGGTATGGCTCTAATGAAGTTTTTTGTACATCTTGACATGGTACATATGTGTACCAAGTTTCGTGAGTCTACCTTAAACACACTGCAGAGGCTCAAGTTTTTTCAAATTTTCACCAGACTTGATGCGACCGCCATATTTGGTGAGTTTTCGAATATGTTAAGCCCCTCAAAAAGGCAATTAATTTGACGGGAGAAAGAAAGAGAGAAAGAAAGAAAGAAAGAAAGAAAGAAAGAAAGAAAGAAAGAAAGAAAGAATAATTCCTTCAGTTTCAATAGGGCCGTCGGCGCTCGGGCCCTAAATATATTATAGTTATGCCGGCCGCGGAGCCCCGGGAGTGCAGTAATCCACAAAGGGTAACTTTGCCCTGGGTATGGAGCCCAGCAGGCTGCCGCTTTCTCGTCAGACTGTGTGGAGCTCCTAAAGTCCGACACGTCTTACCAAATTTGCAATTAGCCATCAATTTTCGTAAAACGGCCCATATTTGAGCATTATATAGTTTGATTTCTCGCATAAAAAATTCTCAGAAGTGAATTTGGTAATGAAACATTGCAGTGTTTGGAATATGAGATTCTGTCGCTTCTTTAATGTGTGTGTATGGGGATTCGCTCAACCAATCAGCATGCGTCTCTAATGTGTGTGTATGCGGATTCGCTCAACCAATCAGCGCGCATCTCTAATGTGTGTGTATGGGGATTCGCTCAACTTATCAGCGCGCAGCTCATCTAAATATTCATGAGCATACCATATTTGGAAGAAAAGCTCTTGTTACAAACAGGGCCAAAACACAGGGATGCATAAGGGCCAATAAAATATCAACCAGGCCATTTTCAGCCCAACCAATGTTACATACCCCATTAGGAGACCATAAGGAACAGTGTGAAATACCCTATATAATCATTCTATCACCCCTTTAAACAGGGTAAAACAATATCCATTTCTATATAAAGAATTTGGAAGTTAGATTGGGAACGTGAGTTCATATGTGATGGCTGTGAGTAGACCTCAGATCAAAAAGGTTGAGAATCCCTGCTTTACATACGCATAAACCTACAAGGCAAATAAAACATCAAATTCAACAATCATAAAACAAAAACGGAAGAACAGTAGAGTGGAGTTAAAAGACTTTAGAGGCATAGAAGTGTAGAAATGACCATCTCTAAATGACCTCAGGGAAAGCAAAGTCAAACAGAAATGTTTAAAGCCTTGATTTAAAAGAACACAGGGTTGGGGAAGATCATTATTGTTCCAGAAGTTTATTCCAGATCTGCGGTGCATAGATTCTAAAAGCTGCTTCTGCTTGTTTGGTTCTGACCTTGGGGATGCTGAGCAGGCCTGTCCCAGATGATCTTAGAGTTCTGGATGGCTCGTAACAGAGCAGCATGTCATACATGTATTTTGGTCCCAAACCATTCAGGGCTTTGTAAGTCAATGACAATATTTTGAAATTAATTATTTGGTACATAGGAAGCCAGTGCAAAGCTCTGAGAACAGGGGGGATGGTCTTGGTTTTAGTGAGGACTCGGGCAGCAGCGTTCTGAATACGCTGCAGCAATACTGGTCCGCGTACAGTAAAGGCAATGAGTCTGGGTTACCTCATCTGACAGAAATCTATGCATTTTCCTGTTATTTCTGACAATTGAATAAATGTATATTATGCTTGAGTTAATAAAACCGCCTGATTCTCCTATTCAAGTTGATCTTCTGCTTGTTCAACGGTTGTTTAATAAATTGCTCTTAAACACATTTAGAGAGCATTTGAATTGCTAATTTTTTTTCTCAGTACTTAACATTTTGGTGCTGGTAATTTTCCTTTGGAGCTGGCTAAAAATCTCTTTGGAGGGGGGGCGCCAAAAATTCCAGTGTCTGACCTCTCTGTCTTCTCTCAGGTGAACGATGACCAGATGGAGAAGGCTCACAAGATGTTCCCTCACAACCCCCCACGCACCAAAGAGGCTTACTACTTCAGACAGGTGTTTGAGAAGCACTACCCTGGCCGAGCGGAGTGGCTCTCCCATTACTGGATGCCCCGCTGGACCAACGCCACCGACCCATCGGCCCGCACCCTGGCCATCTACCAACCTGATAAGGAGCAGTGATCCGCTGTGTGCCGGTGTCTGTCAGTCAGCAATATGTCCGCCTTCTTACAACATTCTGCATGTGTCATACTGTACATAGGTTACATTTACCATTTATCTCATTCCCCCTGCTCTGGTGTTCCCCCCTCTCATTCCCCCTGCTCTGGTGTTACCGAGCCCCTAAACCGGAAAAACTGACCCCATTTTGGTTTGGAATCTGCGGGGTTGTGTTGCAGTCTCAACGGCCGCAAACGGAGACCTTTGGCAACAGCGACACTGACGCCAACGTTTCACCGCCTGGTTGTGATCGTCTCGTTCTCTGAGACTAAGCTACTAACGTTAACAGCAACGGGCCTTTTACCCCGGCACATGCGTGCCCAGTATACGAATGTTGATGAGATGTTTGGGCGTGTTAGTTTAAATGGAGATTAGTTCTTCTACTGGAGATAAAAACACTGGGGTGCACAGCGATCACTTTGGGCTCAAAATTCCCAAAACGTAGCAATGTAAATGTAGCCTTAGCTTTATTTGTTAAACTCAGATTCAATTGAACCTATTTGGAAGTAGTTACACTGAGCTTGTCCTACCCCACACTGTGATGTAGGCAGCTCCAGTTGCATGCATGAGGCCGGCTGCACACTGGCTGCGTGGCATGAGCGTGGCATTTCTGCTGCGTGGCGTTTTCTATGTCTTTGCACACCAGAAAGGTGTCTGACGCGGTGCTGCTGCTGCTAGCCTTGTCTGGACACATGTATCTTTCCCATTGATAAAATGAAATGCCATGTTAAACATAAATATATACTGATTTAATTACAGCAAAGACAACATCGACAGTATTGACGGCAAAATAGGCTACAGAATATTTCGTTCTGTATTGACAGGTGTAATATTAGAAAATCGATAATTATTTTATTTTTATTTTTTTTTACATTTATATCTGCATTTATGTCAAAACCTAGACTTTCAAACATGAAAATGTCATTTATGAATATGTATTTGTGTCAAAATGACATATAAACATCTCTCCCTATTCTATTTTGCCTGAAAACACTTCCAACACGCTTGCGTGTCGCATGAAAATAGGCGTCGGTTCTATTTCTAGCACGCAGGCAGTGTACACGCTCTAACCTGTTAACATGGAAGCCGAAATAAAAACTGACACGCCACGCAGCTGACACGCTCACGATGATGAAGGTCTGTGTAGTGGCCCAAAAAATCAATTTCCGAACACCCCACTGATATTGCTCTTAACCCTATTGAGATTCCAACTGCACTCTGTGCAGGTACGTTGGGCCTTCTAGTCATGCGCGTACCAAACACTGTCAAGATGCTGTTTATTTTGTGCAGCTGACTGCACTATGTATGTGCAATGCACTGACAAGACCAGTAAATACTCACTGTAGCCCTATTCCCACAGGACTAGTATGACCTGGGGACCTTTAGGAAGTTGTAAGTAAGACATTTTTCAAGTAAAAATTCCAGCTCAAATTACCGACCATATCTTGTCCAACAGAGGTCGTGTGATAATATTGTAATATAATGAATTGGCTGTGTTGGCAATTATAAGTTTTGACAGAGCCTTAACATCATAAGCGGGGGATAATGTCAGTAAATTCAAGATAATCAAATAAAATACACTTTGCTAATCCCGTGCGAATGTGCCGTGGGGTGACTAACACTAGTCCAGTGTGAATAGGGCTTGTGTCAAGTTATATCAAGGGGCCATACTTGTGTTTTTTTTTTTTTATGTTTTTAGGCCATTCACTGCAAATTAAGTCTGTGTTTTATTGTCAACTATTTTCCAAAGCAAACAATTTCTCATGGTTTCCTACCTCCGACGCTGCCAATGGTTTCTGTTCACTGAAGTACTCTAACCCAGTCATCCTTTGGGTACCATACAATATATTATAGAAGCAGATTAAACGGAGCAGCCGCAGGAAAGCTCTTGGGTTAGGACTGGCTATGCAAACTCTGTATTTGTTGCAAGTGTGTGTTGTACATAAAACCGAGGGCAATATGATGCATATATTTGGACTTTAGCATCAATGTGAAGTAAAAGTACATTGATTTATCAAAACGTTAAATTAAATTTCCAGAGAATTTCCTGTACTTTATGATAAAGTTCCATTTTATCAGAAGATTGTATCCATATCGCCCGCCCCTAGTTGGGAGTGTTGAGATGTGAGAGAGGACTACAGGAAATGGACAAAGTAATGCCTGATAATATACTGCAATTCAGTTAGCATTACAGCATGACCCTTTAGTATAAAAGTCAGACACTCTGAGGAAACATTGAACATTTGAAGCTTCATTATTCTCAAAGGGGTTTTATTGCGTTGTTGTGTCCGATTGCATTCACTGTATTTTTAGTTTTTTGTAATTTTGCCCACTTCCTACTGTTAGCATTTTGTGTCTGACTTGCTTTCTTCTGTACTTATTGTTTCATATGAATTGCTGCTAAAATAAATGCACCTCTTGGCACAGAAATGTCGTCTTAAAAGTGTGCTTGATGTAGTGCCTCTGTCTACCACCAGAGTGCGCCCTTCCCTCACCTTTGAAGATGCTCCCCAGTGGGCACCTGGGTAGCTCACCTGGTAGAGCGTGCGCCAATATAGAGAGGGTCACTCCTCGACGCAGCGGCCGCATGTTCGGCTTCGCCCTGCGGCCCTTTGTTGATACAAATAAAGGCCTAAAATGCCCCAAAACTAATCTTAATAAAAAAAGATGCTCACCGGTTGATTTTATCACAGTAGCACAATGAATTCACAACTTGCAAGCTGAAGTTGAACCAGTAAAGAAAATAATTTTAATATTTGTTAAATCACTATTACAATTGTTAATCCACCACATGTCCAGGTGGAGAACATGACAGCTCTTCTAAAGTCATTCGAAAGCCAAAATGAGAAACTGTCTCAGTGTGTAGTATTTATAGAACAATCAGTTGCGATTAAACAGTTATGAGGCACTATGCAGTGACCTTGGCAGTGCAGTTTTCGGCGTACCCTGGAGGTACAGCCTTGCTTTGATGGTCCACAGTAACATGTAGTCTTTGTAGCATGGCAGATGGTTTAAAAAGGCTCACAGAAACCACTAACATTGATAATAAAACTGTTTCCCCCTCCTCCCGCCACATCTACCTTCTGCTAAAAAGAAGAAAAAAAAGAAAACTGGCACAGTTACAGCACTGCTACATCACTACAATGTGGAAACAAAATCATTTTTATTTGACTAACAGCTATACACAGTTTGGAGAAAACAAAACCAGCGTCGGGAGCCCCTCCCATGGATCAGGAATGGCTAGAAGAGGTGCAGGCGGGTGTGGGGGGGGGCTGACTGTTTAGCGGCGCTTGTCGTACGTCTGTATTGTGCTCCAGTCATAGGACTCTGCAGAGGGAGAGAGCATGTTAGCGTTAGCACACATGTTGCTCTATCTGTAGTCCTTTTATTACTTTTACAAATAAAGTAAGAACTATGAGATGTGTCTCGAGACACGAGCAGAATTTACTTGAACTTACCTGGCTCCTCTTGGCTTCTTTTTCCCATCAGTCCAACAAAAGAGTTGACTTTATGCCCTTCAAAATAAGAGATTTGGATTCAATACAGTCCTCTTAAACCATTTTGTCTTGTAACAACGGCATACACTTTTTACTGTGAACTGTAATCAGGGCCGTAACCAGATTTTTTTTAAATATTAAAGTCAGCTTTATGGCTTGTGACTCATTATGTTGTGTGCATGTGTGTGTGTGTGTGTGTGTGTGTGCACATGCATGACAGAAGTGTGTGTCAGATGTTTGTTGGGTGACCATACAGATTTTAGTTTTTTATGTTGGTGTTTTTAATGTTATGTGTTGAGCGTTGGAGTTGACGATGCAAGAACATGTTCTGTGTGAACAGACAATAAAGTTTCATCTCGTCTTATCTCATGTCGAACCAGTGTTGTGTTCAGTGGAAGCTGTTTACGACCCACGGGCACTCGGAGCATTTGAAATCGACTTTGAACTTGAACTTGTTGCAGATGACCTGGTAGACGCCGGGGCCTGTCAGGTTAGCAGGGGTGTAAATGTGACGGACAGTCGCAGCGCAGGCTGACTGCGGCCACTGTCAATCACAGTAATGGACTGTAATATGATCACGAGGAGGGGGGAGGGGTGTGTGTGTGTGTGTGTGGGGGGGGTGTTGTATTGGATTGGGGTGTTATAAAACTATAAAGAGCCGTGAGGGAATAGCATACATCAAATCATCATGCATAAATTTTTGCATTAGACTGATGAGCGTTAACGTTCAATATAAACAATATGCGCATTTTTGTTGTTATGAACGTGTATAGGGTCAACAACTAATATAAAGCTACATAAAAATATATAGTCTGACCAATAATCATGATGAATTATATGATGACGACAGTTTGGCATATCTAAAAAAAAATCAACAATTACCAGCCATATACGCCTTAAGACCTCAGCTAATGTTAGCAGTTAATTGCGGCTCAACAAAGAAACCTCGATTATGTAAAATAATTGACAATTAGAGAATTATGCAATAATTGTTGGAGGCCTAGATAGAGGTAAAATGCGTAGTCTCCTCTATCCATCACAAGCGTAAACAATCCAATTTAACTCCCAGATGTCCTTGGGGCATTGATCGCAGCACTCTCCCTCTCCCTAATGATGAGTGACTTGTACTCATGCCTGCATAAGAGGAATAAATTACATGCAGATTTACTTATGTTGCACTGTGTTGCTGCACTGAGTGGGTGACTCATTAAGGCAAAAAAAAAAAAACTGACAGAGAGAAAGAGACAATCCCCTCCTCCTCATTCCTTTTTCCTGTGCGCTCTGTTTTTTTTAATTTGTCACACACAGACCTCCTTCCTTACTGACAAATGAATGCGCTCCAGCATTCAAAAAGAAAAGGAAAACGATAATCTGTGCTCGTTGTCGACTAATTAAACCCTGTGAAATCTTGTTTGCCCACTCGTTCTTAACCGCTGACATAAACATACATATTCAAGTCAATTTGTAATATTGTGGGGCGAAATATGAAAGGCTTTGATTTTTTCTAACGTGCTTCCACTATTCAGACTTTTTGGAACAGTGCATCTGAAAACCAAATGCCATTCCACTTTTACTGGGATTTATGTCTGGGATAGGGCTGCAACTGACAAATATCTTCATAATCGATTAATCTGGTCATGATTTTGGTCTTCAAATGTCTTGTTTTGTCCACAAGTCAAAAAGAGTCCGAAGAAACTCTAACATTTAACAAGCTGATTTTTTATTATAAAAAAAAAATGACTCAAACAGATGATTTGATTATGAAAATAGTTGGCGATTCATTAAGTTGACCACTAATGGAATAATCTTTGCAGCGCTAGTCTGGGGGACAAATTCCCATATTTCACTTACACCTGCTGGCTCCATGCTTCCTCTGCGTTACTCCTGTTAATGTCAGTGAACTACAGAAAACCCAACAGTTCAAACATGGCTCTTCTGGTGTAGAAGTGGCTATGCCATCTTAAATAAGAACCTGTTCTTAATGACTTGTCTGTAAAAATAAAGGTAAATAAAATAAGCCTATAGGAACTAAGAATTTCATTTGGATGAATACAATTTACAGAAAACATAATTTTATAAAATATGAAAAGTCCAAATAATAGACTTTAGAGATGATATTTTTGGGGTCTGGGGGGTGGGGTTGGTGTGACCTCACTTCTTCTAAAAACGCTGGCAATGGTCCTGCACAGGGACCTACTAATGACCAAATATGGAGACAGGAGGTTTTTACTGGACACTGATGAAAGAGGCTAAGGACAATCAACTACTTACTGACTTTTAAGAACAATGGAATAACAAGCGAATGGGATATTTGACTTACTTTTGCGGGTGATCTGTGGATTTGCTGTGGGATGAGAGAGAGAGAGAGAATCAAGTCAACCGATCCGCAGGTGAGAAACTAAAAGCGTGTGGCGGTGTGGAGACGGAGCCCTTACCCATGGAGCGTTTCCCCATCAGACCGATGAACTGACGCGGCCGCGGCTTTCTCGTCATCCTCAGCAGGGCTTCTCTGAAAGGGTCGTTGGCAAGCCAGCCATCCTAAGGGTGGGGATATCAATGAATGTTCACAGAGACACCAAGCCGCAATGTGTGTATGCTGAAGCAATAACTGCTGAGTGAAAAGATATTTTTGATGTAGGTGAAAATTCAATATGATAATTTATCGTCTTTCTACGGAATCATATCGTGATTAAATCATATATGGAGATATAGTGATATACAATTACGCTGTCTGAATTGATAATAGCATGCACATACTAACTACATTTTCTCAGAAAGTCTGTTTGTTTTTGTGCATGCATGTAATCATAGTCAGTATATAGCTCGGAACAAACGATATTATTATTATAAGATACGATACGTTATTTTTTCTCTATAATTTCACTTGGAACTGTTTACCACATTATTGATGATTGTTTATCTAAAGTCTCACTGTAAAAAAATATTTTTAGAAATCCACCAATTATCAACCTTACAATATCGTCGCAATATCGATATTCAGGTATTTGGTTATAATAATATCGTGATATCTGATTTTCTCCATATAGCCCAGCTCTACTGGTCAGTTAGAAATCATGAAATGGAAGTCACCAAACTGTTCCTGAATGCATCTTAATGTCATGTAATGTAATGTTTCTGGAACCGGGTTTCAGTACCCAACCCTAGTAATAATCCATAAAAGGTTAGAATTTTGAACTTTGATTCAGTGTTTCTGTCTCCATCACATGATACATATATCCACAGTATGCATTAGTGAGACTAATAATGTCTCGCACATGAAGTTGTAATGATTTATTGTAGGCTCATTCATCTGCAGAACGGCCCCGCCTTCAGTTTCAGCAACTGATGGAGCAGCTTGGCTCGTTTCCAACTCGCAATGTCAAACTCAGGGCGTGTGCTCCATATGAACGGAGGTAGTTTGGGCTTCAGCTCCCTCTACGCTGTGCACTTAAGGGTTGATTTGATTTCCTGTTGGCCGGCTGCTTTGAGCTCGGCCGCAGTCTGTCTCCATCTGCACGACGGCCGTTACCCAGTCCTAGAATCTTCTGCTCTTTAGCATTGTCTCACCTGATACCAATCATCTGCCATGTGTTGCCCTACCCTGGTACAGTAGCAACTGATGGGGCTCCATGTCAACAATTAAACAACTTGTTCCTACAATTTTCTAGAATCAAAAGATATTTCATTGATAGCTGACTGATGAATTTGCATTTGCTGTTTTTCCTGTGTTTACTACGGGTCTAGATGGACACTTGTTTGGGCAAATGCACGGATGTGCACGGAGAACAGATGGAGTGATTACACACTAGGGCTGCACCTTATGAGGAAAATATTCGATAACACTGTTGAATATCGGGATAACTATTACTTGCGATAAACAGATATTTCAGTGTACTTAGTTCTGATGCTTTCAGTCTTCTGCTCAAATACAACTAATTGCTTGTTGAGTTTAAAACAAACAAAAGGAAATCATTTCCAACATTCTTTTATCAAACCAATTGAACAATTAATTCAATATAAAAGGCACCACCAGTTACATTCTAAAGTGCAGTTTTCTATTGGTATTTTCTTTCAACTAATACAGAATTTGTTGGACTGTCTATCCGATATGTCGCAGCCTTTCATGACGTGTTTGTTGCGCCAGTTGATATCACGATAACAAACAATATATTGTGCAGCCCTATTACACACTTGGAGGTAGAAAAGCAGCCTTGAAGCACACACACACACACACACACACACACACACACACACACAGACACACACACAGACACACACACACACACACACACACACACACACACACACACACACACACACACACACACACACACACACACACACAGAACTGTCTTCAGTTCATCACACTGTGCTATGTTAGTAGTCTAGTCCAATTAGTCCGTACTAATGCATCATATATTTTATTCAAAATGATGGCAAATGGAGAGAGCACAGAATGAGTAAAAAAGGACAAAAATACACCAGACCACATTTAAAAAAAAGAAAAAAAACTTAAAAAGAGGTGCTGATAACCTGCACGTGTAATACTTTACCCCATATTATTCCATCATTATTGCTTAACTCTATCTACAGAAACACACAGCAGTCAGTAGGTGTAGCAAATAGACTAGATATATTACATACGTTGATGCTGGGATTAACCTTACCTCAGAGGTAAATTGATATCCTTAACTAAAATAAAAACTAAACATCCAGTTCTATCAGCTGTCTTCCCTTTTTCATATCTGTGTACAAACTTACACGAGTAACGTTACACGTTTATGCACCTTTTTTCCAGTGACATATTTCCACGTTATAAAGTTGTTATGGCTAACATTTAATTACAGAACCAATTATTAATTCCTACTTTTTTTTTTGCCTCCGGACAATAAGAATACGCAGAAGGTGTCATGTGTGAATGATTCTGTCGAGGATCTAAGTACCTGAATTTGATTACTGCTCGTCCAGTAGTCAGCATCTTCTTTTATGTCGTTTTCCTCACCAAAAACTTGGGCGACGGCGAGAAGAGCCACTAAAACTGCTAACAGCAGGAACTTCATCATGCCGACGCTGTTCTTCGACGCAGTTCGAATAAGTTAGACTCACTGTTCTGTTCAAATAACCGCTGACAACCGACTTCGGAAAACAAAACAAAAAACAAAACGAGTAGCCGAAGGTTGGAGCCAGGAGCAGCAGCTGTTCTGTGCGCGCACTGCTTCTTCTCAGAGCTCAACAGTAGTCCATAGTGCGTGCGTGCGTGCGTGCGTGCGTGCGTCAAAACGCTGTGGCGGGATCCAGCCAACTGTCTTCAAAGCTCTGCGCGCGCTCAGCCTCTGCAACAACTTCTCCTCCTTCTGCGGTCTCGTGCGTTCTCCTGTCCAGAGAGCCCGGCACGCGCTCTTTTATAGCAGCCAGCCCGGTAGTAATAGGATTACTCTCCTGTACTCATACTTCACTTTAGTTACTCTCAGCCCTTTGATATCCAGACCCGCAGATGGCGTGCGTCACCGGACATTCCCCGCCGGAAACCGAGTCTACAGGTGATCTGATTTTTTATCGTTCTTGTTCAGAAATGCATTGTGACACCCTGTGCGATTCTAGGATCCGACCTCTTAACGTCATTTTTCTCAAACATCATTCTACTGCGCTAACTTTGCATTTTAACATTATTTTGGACCGTTATGGTATTATGTAACTAGACATAGACAAAGACACCAAGAAATGTGAGGAAACAGCAAGCTGAGCCACAGTACCACCTACCAAGGAGGTGGTAGGCTATGGACCTTTTTCACAGCAGACATGCTGACATGTCATAGTAGGAAAAGCACAGCTGTATTCAAAACCATTACTGATGGCTGCATTCCACTTAGGAGAGGCCCTGGTATTAAACCATTACTGATGGCTGCATTCCACTTAGGAGAGGCCCTGGTATTAAACCATTACTGATGGCTGCATTCCACTTAGGAGAGGTCCTGGTATTAAACCATTACTGATGGCTGCCCCTTAGGAGAGGTCCTGGTATTAAACCATTACTGATGGCTGCATTCCACTTTAGGAGAGGTCCTGGTATCAAACCATTACTGATGGCTGCATTCCACTTAGGAGAGGGTCCTGGTATTAAACCATTACTGATGGCTGCATTCACTTAGGAGAGGTCCTGGTATTAAACCATTACTGATGGCTGCATTCCACTTTAGGAGAGGTCCTGGTATTAAACCATTACTGATGGCTGCATTCCACTTAGGAGAGGTCCTGGTATTAAACCATTACTGATGGCTGCATTCTAGGAGAGGTCCTGGTATTAAACCATTACTGATGGCTGCATTCCACTTAGGAGAGGTCCTGGTATTAAACCATTACTGATGGCTGCATTCCACTTAGGAGAGGTCCTGGTATTAAACCATTACTGATGGCTGCATTCCACTTAGGAGAGGTCCTGGTATTAAACCATTACTGATGGCTGCATTCCACTTAGAGAGGTCCTGGTATTAAACCATTACTGTGGCGTATTCCACTTAGGGAGTCCGGTATCAAACCATTACTGATGGCTGCATTCCACTTAGGAGGTCCTGGTATTAAACCATTACTGATGGCTGCATTCCACTTAGGAGAGGTCCTGGTATTGTGCATGCTGACTCACTGAAATATCTTACTGGGACACTTGATGGAACTGAGCCATCGTTAAGGTTATCAATTTCAGCTGTGCTTTTCCTACTATGACAAGTCAACATGTCTGCTGTGAAAAAGGTCCATTCCAAATGAAATGGTGTTCTACTTTTATACTCTCTTAGGATCAGTATTTTAGGGGTGCTGGGACTAAATTTAGGGGTGTTAATTATAAAACTTCAGGAATGACATGATGGCAATGGCAATTTTATTTATATAGCATTACACACACCCACACACACACACACACACATACACAGCAAAAGGGGCTCGTGCACCTGCCCTTTTTCCTCCACGAGAGAAAGTGCCCTTTTTTCTGGATGTTATTTTTTAAAATGTTTTAATTATTATTTATGAATATAGCCTATAGGGTACAACCGGGACGATTGAAACGGGGGACGAATGAAACATTGCAGTCATCCCGAAAACCATACACATTGCAAATGTCAAATTTTGTCAGCACGTACAGCACACAAGATCTACCAGACCCAGGAAAGTTGGCGTCATGACGTCATGCTGCTACAAAGTTAGACCCACAAACCCAATTTGAGTGCGGTAAATAAAATGTTTAATGCGGTAATTTATTTTTAATGATAGGTTGTATTTATTGTTTCATGTACCGTTGTCATGGTCATACAACAGATGAATTAGTGTTTTAAAATGTCCTACAGTGTGGAGTGTCAGAGTTTTTTAGTTTAGGAGCAAAATAGGTTTAAATGTCAATTGTTGCTGTTGGGATGAATGAAACAGCTGTTTCATTCGTCCCGACCAGGCAGTAAACCCCATGTATTCTAAGTAATTGCACAAATATCTATGTTGTTACTATATTTTATGCATGTGAGACATGGAAAAGTGGCGGCAATGAGTTGTTAACAGACATTCACCAAGACGTGTAGCCCTGCAGCAATCTATCTGAAATAACACCTATCTGAAGTACCATTCATGATATGTTGGTAAATATTGAAGTTGTGGGACGTGTACATAGCTTAAACTGGATGTTTCTTTCATCCCCCACGCCTGTTTCATTCGTCCAGGTCAGGAGGGACGAATGAAACAAAACGCACGTCCGACTACTGCTTAAATAACTCCCGAATGGTTTCGTTCAGAGCTGAAAATGCAACTGTATTTGACAGAGGACAGATATAGGTTGCTAGTGACAAAATATTAGCTTTCAGTTTCATTCGTCCCGGTTCTCCCTACCTTCCTGTTTGCACACAGAACAAAAGACTAAGCAGCCAGTGCCTCGAGTTTACAGCTAATTAGCCGAAAGACAAAACATATATATATATATATATATATATGCATCATCGATATGCTAAATAGGCGTTAACTATTTAAAATGGGCTAATTTGCATTCATTTGACAAGACACTGTAGGTTAACAGGATAAACAAAATAACTAAAACATATCAGCACAGTACTTCCCCAGTTAATGAGTGAAGAGTCTTTCCCCCTTAAATGTTAGGTTTAAATACGTAGATTAATTTAGCAGAAATCTACAGATGCAGCCTAAATCAAATACCATGTAAATGTGTATTTTGGAAGTTTTATTTCAATAAGAGTAAAGAAGACATGGAAGCAAAATAGACCAAAATCTCTAAAATGTAAAAAGTGTCCTGCATTAAACAGTAACTTCATCATTATGATCGTAGGCTCTTCATCTAATAATAACAGGGTTTCTTCTTTATTGGTGCAGTGTTTTTTTCCTGTAAAAGGAACACAATTGCAGCAACAGCACAGTTTAGTGTGAAGATTTTTGTTGAGATTTTTTACAAAAAAGATTTTTTAGGGTGTTTTGCATTCCAATAACACCAAAACAATTAAAATGATTTATTGCCATTTGCAAAATAAACAAATTCTAAGTGAAACTATGTCCGTCTCCTTGGTGCAGTCACTTATTCTAAATACATTCTTGAAACTAGTAGCATAGAAAACATGCACACTGTGGCACAGTTTCCTTTGCTGTTTGTGATTAACCTGATGAATACTTTTTAGTATTCATCTTTTTAGTCTCTTTGTGAACTGATTATTTTGTGGAGTATTTATTAAAACTATTAAACAATTGTGTAAGGGAAATAAGATATATTGGTAAGGTAGTCAGAGTTGTGTTAATATATTTAGTGTTTTGGTTAAATTATCATAAATAATTATTTATTAACTATTAGGCCTTTTTTTTATTGAGCCACTGCCGCCCAAAATGTCTCTGCACGTCCCTGCACACACACACACACACACACACACACACACACACACACACACACACACACACACACACACACACAACACACACACACACACAGTGAAAGCTGAGCTGGGCTCTGCGACACGCAGAGAGAGCAGCTGACTACAGTAAACTCTGAAAGTGTCTCATCCAAGAAAACACGCACACACACACACACACACACACACACACACACACACACACACACACACACACACACACACACACACACACACACACACACACACACATCAGTGAGCAGGACTACAGTAACTGAAGGCCCCCTCACCTAACATGGATCTAATTCTGGGTATAACTAGAAATGAAATGGGCCTTATCATGTTATAATGTAATAATGTAGTCTTTGCTTGAAAGAGGTTTTATACGCCTAAACAATAGAGTGGAGGGATTTCAGTGTTGTTTTCACCTTTGTATTCTTTCTTAACACTTAATTGGTGATTCACTTAGTTAGTTTATAGCAAGCCCGGATTGGCTAAGCGGGAGAATTCCCGGTGGGCCGGTCTGTTTTTTTGGTGGCAAGGGCCGGCGTTCAGTCATGGTACTGGGTTGAAAACATGTAGTTGAAATACATCATTGATACTGTCCCTAGGCCTAAGTTAACATTGCAGTTGTCCAGCTTGTATTTACCTTCACAAAAGTGCTCTTTTTGCTGCTCAGACTCAGATTATTATTCTAAGTGTCTGACAACATTATGGGATGGATTTCTAAGGAGGTCGACCTTTCTCTTAAAGAGTAAGATCATTTTTTTAAACAAAAACATCCGCGAAATTGCGTTCGCTAAACCCACCAGACTCCACGTAAATAAACAGTAATTTTAGCATCGTAAAAAACTACGAAACACTAAACACTAAAACTACGAAAAGGTGTTTCGGTAAAAGTATTGCTTTTTTAAATACAGTCTGGTGGGTTTAGCACTTCACACTTCAGAGCTGTTTCTGGTTGCTGTCTTAAAGAGGTTTTAAAGCTCTATCTCTGTAGGGATCCTTTCCATAATGTTGTCAGACACTTAGAATAATAATCTGAGTCTGTCAGCGGTAAAACGAGCACTTTTATGAAGGTAAATACAAGCTGGAATGCTGCCCTATTAACTTACATTGTAGCTTGTTTCTCCGCTGCTGACTGCAGCGATCTCTCTTATTACTGGACTTATGTCAAAGATTGTTGTTACCATATATATATAGCAATATATCGATATTATATCGATATCGTGATATGAGACTAGATATCGTCTTAGATTTTGGATATCGTAATATCGTAATATGGCATAGATGTTGTCTTTTCCTGGTTTTAAAGGCTGCATTACAGTAAAGTGATGTCATTTTCTGAACTTACCAGACTGTTCTAGCTGTTCTGTTATTTTTCTTTATCCACTAAGTCATTGTATCTACATTATTGATGATTATTTATCACAAATCTCATTTTGTAAATATTTTGTGAAAGCGGTATCGATATCGAGTTATTTTGTCAAAACTATCGTGATATTTGATTTTCTCCATATCGTCCAGCCCTACACAGAAACATAGGAAAATAGGGTCCAGGTTGAAAAAAAAACAGTAGTTACCCTTTAACTGCATTAAGGTCTGTAAATATATTTTACTCTTATAATACATTGTAATTGTATTGTTTTTATATTGACACTAACATGCAGCGCCTCATATATTGATATAGCCTGTTGCTACAGCTCAAAGAAGACACTGTGTACAAAGCTGTCATATCAAAGCCTGCATGGAAAGGAGAAGGCGTGTGACCCGAGGGCGCCGCTGATTTCCATTAGAAAAGCTGTTTTTTAAAGAGTATGTTCAGGATGAATAGGGGGACCACGCTGCAACACCAAGTTCAGTGTCCACGCACCTCAACGAGTGCTTGATTTAAAGCAAAGTGCTTTTATTCTGTTAACAATAAGTTCATTTTATTTACTCATGTGCTAGCGGCAAATGCAAATATTTTCCCCTGGCGTGGGGCTGGACCTCAGTCTGTCTTCGGTGGCAAGTGTTATTC
Source organism: Perca fluviatilis (assembly GCF_010015445.1). Classification (NCBI taxonomy): domain Eukaryota; kingdom Metazoa; phylum Chordata; class Actinopteri; order Perciformes; family Percidae; genus Perca; species Perca fluviatilis. The sequence continues at coordinate 2,204,611 of NC_053124.1, read as the reverse complement.
ATCTATTTGTTCAATCCAAGATGAAATATCCATTTTCATTCACCGTCCTGTTATCCTCAAATATACTAACATCCTTTATCCTCAGGTCAATTTGACCACAGCACTTTAAACATCAAGAAAATGATTGTATTTAAAAATGTTATCCGATTTTATGTGTCAGGTACTTTATGTCTCTTTGTTAAATACCCCTGTAGATAAAACTCAACCCCTCTCCACCCACGTTATACATCCAGATTACCCTTTCGCGACTGTAAAATGCAAATAATTCATATGCAAATTACCCTAAAACCATTGATTGACCTAAAGATTTAAAGAGCCCCTTTTATGCTTTTGGGGATTTTTCCCATCTTTTAGTGTGTTATAGAGTTTTTGTGTATGTAATACATGTATATTATGTACTACAAAAAAACAGACCACACTTTTTCTCAACTGCCTGAAACGTCTCCTCCACATTGCTGTTTGAAAATCCTCTATTAATGATGTCATTGATTTAGGAAGCCAGCCCAGTTATTCAGTGTGCTGCCCATATGTTTTTTGAACATTAAAGCATTTAAAGCTATTCTAGTAAACCCCAAGAGTACAAATATGATGCTGAAAGGAGTATAATAGGGGCTCTTTAACAGGAGAATGACCTTAAAATGTTAACAGGAGATTGACATAAAGATTTGAACAGGAGCCTTTTTAAAAGGATGCTTTGAATTGACCTTAATATTTTGTACATTTCCTGATTGTTATTTCTTTTTTAGATTATTTTTGCATCGAGGAGAAAACGTCTATATATGGGCGTGCGCTCTACCAGGTGAGCTACCCAGGCACCCCTGATTGTTATTTCTGAGAATTTCTGAGAATGAGTTACGTCAATACGCAATTATATTTCTTTTTCTGAATTGCCATCACGCCCGTTTGTGGGACACGTAAAGCCAAGATGTCCTATTGGACTTCCTGGTGCACATGAAGTGATTGTGGATAGGTTTACAGTAGTCTATATCAACGACATTCCACTTCAAGGATTGCTCTGTTGCCGCCAGAAATTCCGCCGGATGTCACTCTTCGGCCAGATGTCCGCTACCTTCCTCTTCCTTTGTGTTGGCGTTCTAACCTCTGGTGGATTTGTGAGGACTATGGTTAACTGCTCCTCAGATCTCTGCAGGGTAAATCCAGACAGCTAGCTAGACTATCTGTCCAATCAGAGTTTTCTGTTGCACGACTAAAACTACTTTTGAACGTATACATGTTCCACCAAAACTATATAGAGTGTGGTCTAGACCTACTCTATCTGTAAAGTGTCTCGAGATAACTATAAATAAAATTGAATTGAAAATTGAATTGAAATTGAAAACAAGTTCCTTCCTGAGACTATTTTGCAGAGGCGCCGTGGCTCCGTCCGGCGCGTTGCACCGCCCAAGACGACTGTGATTGCTTTAAAGAAATGCCAATAAACCAGAGCACGTTTTTCTCCCATCCCAGAATGCTGTGCTGACTTGCCAGACCCTCCTCCGTAGCACTGTGGAGGAAGGTCTGGCAAAGCGAGGTTTACAATAATATATATCACGTATCTCTACCAACAGGGGGTCTGAAGTCACAGAGCCACTCTGGACTGAAAATGTAATGATGTGATGTGGACGAACAGGACAGAGGTGTTGGCAGTCGTTATCGCTGCATAGTTAACACCATCACATAGATTGCGTAGTCGGCCACTGTGGATACTCCTCTCACTCCGATGAGGCATCCCATCCCGCAGAAAAATGGGACACTGAGATGCGTGAATATATTAGAGCATGACTTGTGCATGGAATGAATCCAGAGCCGATCATTTGTTGGAGACGAGCAACACGGTGCCAATAGTTAATGCATGAGCGGCGTGAATCAGAAAACCCCTGGTGTCAACAGAGCTCCTACAAACATTCAATTTATATTTCAATTAAAACAGCCAAAAGGATGCAACATCAAATACAGTTGTTAGATATTTACTGTCGTGAACAGAATTGAGCAAAATTAGCACAAGGATCTTCAGATCTTTTATGAAAATGATTGATGAATGAAAGATTATAGATTTCAGTGACTGTAATACTTTCCTTGTATGTAACATGAAAGAAGACATTGTCAAATGAGGGAGGGAGTTAATTAATTTGACTGTAATTACACTGTCTATCAACGCATTGGTTATAATTTATTGACGCTAAAATGATACAGGTGCTACCCTTGACCAATACCAACTCTGTGAGACTTGATACAGACACACTCTCAAAGTACACCATGATGTTTCCATTCTTTTCAAATTAAACATGAGGCGATAATTGAAATGGGACCACCACATATATTTATTGTCTCTGTGGGTATAATATGCTCACCGCTCGAGTAATTTTTGCAAACCTAGATTTTATTTATATAAAAGGCACAAAACAACACTCTTTACAGGTTGCAAAGGGTCAACCATCTAATTGACAAAACAGGTTTGTCTCTGCCTCCCAAAATGACTCCAAGGAGCGGTTTTTTTTATCAGAGAGGTTCAATGCTGTTTACATTGTGCTTGCTTAAGTATTTAGTCTGCATACCTGTGTTCATAAAGAAATGAAACAAGGAGGCAGTGGTCGTGGGTTAATTTCCCACCTGCGGCCCTTTGCTGCATATCATTCCCCTTCTCTCTTCCCTTTCATAGCTAAGCTGTCCTATCAAATAAAGGCCTAGAAATGCCTAATCTAATCTAAAAGCGTGTTGTTTTTTTGGAGGACTGTCTAAAAGGTTGATGATCATGCCAGTGAGTGAAGGATGGACCCATTAAAGAGGCACTTCCTTAGTACTGCACTTCCATAAAGTTGAGTGACTCACAAGAGACAGATTGAAAATTATGGTCAATATTAAAGCAGCCGAAGCCTGGCTTCAGTCCCCAACATGGATCCTACATTTCCCATAATACAACTCAATAGCATCTTTTGTCAGACCCTCCTTTCCTGGTTAATTCCCACTTCTTTGCATATGCTTTGTGTTATAAATTTGTCTCCAAATTAGGCTCTCCCGCAGTGGCTGAAAATGTGGTTATGAAAACAGGATCATTCCATTCCAGCTATATGCGGGTGCTGATTTTACATAGAATTGCTTGCTTTCTCAGTCTCGCATTGCCAGACCTTCCTCCTAAGCGCCAAAGAGGGTCTTGTAGTCCACACACCATTCCGGTATGGGAGAAAAACGTGCTCTGGTTTATTGGCATTTCTTTAAACCAATCACAATCGTCATGGGCGGCGCTAAGCACCAAGCGGAGCCACGATGCCTCTGCAAAATAGCCTTGGGAAGGAACTTGTTTTGGTGGAACATGTGTACGTTCAAAAGTAGTTTTAGTCGTGCAACAGAAAACTCTGATTGGACAGATAGTCTAGCTAGCTGTCTGGATTTACCCTGCAGAGATCTGAGGAGCAGTTAACCATAGTCCTCACAAATCCACCGGAGGTTAGAACGCCAACACAAAGGAAGAGGAAGGAAATAAATACATGCATTCGGTGGAATTTCTTGCAGCACCTGAGCAATCCCGGAAGTGGAACGTAAAGGATATAGACTGCCAGCAGGAGACTGATACACTGGGCAACACCATTTATAAATGTAAATTAAAGGAGTTATAATATGTGACAATGATGTTTTGGGTTTTATGGAGCCAACTAGTTGCAGTTACCTATAACTCCAACTCAATTCATTGACACGTCCTTGGAAAGATTAATCACAGCCTTACACATAGCCCTTCTTACCTCAATCCAGTCTGACGACTATTTTGCGGCGGCTCTGTGCGGAGTTTAGCACCGCCCATGACGATTCTGATTGGTTTAAAGAAATTCCATTAAACCAGAGCAGGTTTTCCTCCCATCCCCGATTGCTATGTGGAGTAGCCAGACCCTCCTCCAGCGTGCTTTGGAGGAGGGTCTTGCAAAGCGAGAATACCTGCTGTTGACTGCTCAGTACTTAGATTAAAACATAGTGATGTGGTTTACTCCTGTGGTTCACATACTGGCGTCCAGGGGATCACCAGGGGCCAATAATAAGCCTCCCAGGAAAGAAATTCAATCCCACCACTATTTAATTCCCCCCAGATTGAATTGCATCCCAAGGAGCACAAATATCAGATAAATTCCAGATATAACCTGCTTCAGGACCACAAAGTGAGAATGTGTGCGGTTTACTGTGCTGTACTGATCAAATTTGTGCCCTGCTGCTGTTGGGGCTTGAGAATGGAAATGTTGGCGATCTGTCTTACGTTCCAACACTTTTGTTCACATACTGTATCTTGAGAAATACTGGCATAGAATGTAATGGTCCACGAAGGCTGATTCATTACACATTTCCATTTGTTCAGAAAAATCAAGTGCCATGACATTTAATTTCACAGTCCCCACAAAGTCTGTACCATGCTAACTACTATATACTACTACTACATAGGCAGGGTGCGATTTGTAATAAAAGCAGCAGGATGTTTTATGATAATGTCCAACAAAACAAAACATGCAAGAATTAAATCCCCCTTTCAATACCAAAGATATAGAGCCACTCGGCCAGCCATGCCAAAACACTTATTTATGAACTTCAATATTCAATGGAAAAATAATCTCAAAATGAAATAGCACAATGTGGTTTCATCATGAAACACAGCGCTTTCAAGCCGGAGAGCGGAGTTCACTTCACGGCAAAAACAAAAGACTTCCACCCAGGAAACACGTGGTTGTTCCTCGGGAGTGTTTCAATCCAAACCCGCAGCTAAATACAACCAGCAACTGCTGCTCGGATTTTATCATTAAGTGGCACTATAGACTGTTCACGTTACTGCGCTCTATATATAATATATGGTCTGAATAAAGCTGTCGGTGAGTTGAAGCAGCTCTGCTGTGTGTGTTCGACCAATCAGCTACGGTCATCTCTGCAAACCCCTGGTCCCTGTGGTCAAAACACAATGAGTCCCTTAAAAGGTTCCTATTCCCTGGGGAAAGTTCCTGCAGTCAAAAAGCGGCAGTAAAGTACTAATGAAAGGTGAGCCAAGGTTAACAGTGTAGAGGTGAGCCTGACAACCCAAGTCTATGATGTCTTCAAATTGCCACCATACAGAGTAGTCTTTCCAATGGAACCACTCCCAATAAACTACTACTGCTCTAAGAAAAGCAAAGTTGACTTTCCAAATTTCTTCCACTCAAAAAGAAGGTATATATATATAATATATATATATATATATATATATATAAACACAAACTCATGGCAGCTACAGTACTATGCTAGGCAATTTAAAATGCTCATTTCAGTGTATGTTGAAACATGGCTCTGGGAATATCTGCCTGTCTTAATTAAAAAGGTATACAGTAGTTACACACATAAACACATTTCAGTATGGTAACATTTTTCAGTTTGTCTTTGAGCCACAGATATCCACAGCGTCTTCTTCAAATGAATTCAAACTCAAATAAAGCTGTCAAAGTCTGACAGTTCCTCCATTACTCTATACTCTATACTACAACTCTTTTCACATTGATTACATTACAAAAACCAGCTATGGCACTGGTTCAGAAATGCTGGAAAACTTAAGGAAGTTTCAAGTCAGTTGTATATAGTGCCAATTCATAACAGAAGTTATCTCAATTCTGGTTGTACTTTTTGAAAAATAGCCTGATATCAAGTGGCTGAATTGCTTTCTATGCGGAGAGTTGGGTTGCATGAACACTGCTGTGACCTTCTGATGGAGTTGGTCCCCTGGGATCCATCTAGATAATGGATACTCCCTTGTGGGGTGCTGATGTGAGAGGAATATTGATAGCTGTCTGAGATAAGGAGGACACAAGCCTCACCATAGATTCTGATTTTACATGTGCTGCACAGGACAGGTTTCAGAGTTTCCTGTTATATGATAGGCTGGGAGGTTACAAGAAGATGATGAGATAAATGATGAAAGAATTGAGACCAGTGGCTGGGTTAGCTCCTTTGGTAGAGAAGGTGCACATACAGTACCAGTCAAAAGTTTAGACACGCTTTCCCATTCAAGTGAATGAGAAAGCGTGTCCAAACTTTTGACTGGTACTGCATATAGAGGTTTACTCTTCGACGCATTGGCCACGGGTTCAACTCCGACCTGCGGCCCTTTGCTGCATGTTATTCCCCCTCTCTCTCCCCTTTCATGTCCTTATCTGTCCTGTGGAAATAAAGGCCTAAAATGCCCCAAAAAAAGAATGTATACCACTGTGACGTTCCGCAAACACAAAAATCACTTCCGGGTAGACAAATGGCAGTTGATTGGAATTGGAGATATTGTATGTGAAATCTGCAAACTTTATTCCTGTTGTAATTTTCAGCCGTAACTGTAACATTTAAAGATATGTAGTTAAACAAAATGGTCCGAGCGTTTCTGCTATGCTTATTGTCTGTACTGTGTTGCTTTGATAAACCAATTCTAGTGTTAAAAACAGCAACATCCCACCGCCAGTCGGACTGACTGCTAGTTTGGGTGGTGTCATTTTCTTTAGTCAATTAGCTCTCTAACCTAATGTCAGTGAAAGTGTTTTCTACCTGAAAGTTATTGTAAACAAACATTGAGATTTAGTCTATGATAAATGAGGACAGCAACCATGGCTCTGCTATGGCGATCAGCCTCAGACTATAGGAAAAAACAGACAATAGTGTGAGTGTAACAAAAGTCAGTTCATAGAGAGTTGAGATGCTTTCTGTTGAAGCCATAAATGAACATTTTTCATTATAAAAGTCCTATTAGATTTGCAAATCTCAGTGTACATCACTTATCTGGGTGCAGGTCACAGTGTCTTCAGGCTAGTAGCCCAGACATCCCTGTCCCCAGCCACGTCCTTCAGTTTCTGGGGATCCTGAGGCATTCCCAGACTAGATGGGCTACGTAATCCCTCTAGTGTGTTCTGGGCGTGACCCAGAGTTTCCTCCCATTTGGACGTGCGTGACAAACCTCCAGATGGGGGTGGCTAGGGGGCATACTAATCAGGGAATGCGAAGGAGGAGCTCCTTCTGAATATCTGAACTCCTTATCCTGTCTCCACGGGAGAAGGAAGCTCATTTCTGCCACTTGAATCAGCATTCTCATTCTTTCAGTCAGTACCCAGAGCTCATGAATGTAGATGAGGGTTGGAACGGAAATCGTCGGGTAAATTGAGAGCTTTGCCTACAGTAGGAGCTGCATCTCAAGGCAAATTGGTCTCAGGTGAGGGGTCAGGCCTTGGAATGCTTCAAATCAAGTGTTTTGAACTAGGGATTGACCAATAATGGGTTTTCAAGGCCGATATTGATACCGATTATTAGTAGTTAATGAAACCGATATTTGGAACCAATATGCATTTACAGTGAAAATTAAGATTTTGTAATGTTAAAACACCAACACAAAACTTTGTTTAAATGTTTTAAGCAATTATATAATAAATTACAAACTATCAACATAATACCCAGTAAGAGATTCCGATAGTGTTGGGGGGGGGCATTAAGTCAGACTCAGTGGTGAGTGAAACCGAAGCAGAGGGACAGACACAGAGCTGTAGTGGAGTCAAAGTAGAACACTTTTAATTCATTAACTTTATCAGTTATCAGGCAAATAAAACGCCAACACAGATAATCTGCAGACTGCCAAAAAACAGCCCGTTAATTGGCCAGGGCCGATAATCAGTCTATCCCTATTTTGAACAGCGTCTGCAAACCCCCTCCCCTCGTGCCTTTCCAATGTTGAATTTGGGTGGACAATTCTTGCCATGTTATGTAATAGAACTGACACAAGCCCACTTAACACAGTGATTGGCCAAGGGTGTGGAGGTGAGAAAGTATACACTAAAAATCATTGGGTCGAAATGGGCAGAGTTTTGGTAAATCCAGCACCGACACAGCACTGTGTTAACTTAGCTAAGGATGCCACGGTGACGAAACTTTCCCACTGGTTATTAAACTCCTGACAATACCAATGCTATCCATATTACAAGAAAAGATATCCTTCAGTAACGCTCAATATCTGTAGAGTGCTTACTTTGACGTGAAGCCAAGCAGCCGCTATTGACAAATGTTGCCTCCAGATGCTGCCACCTTCAAAATTTACAGATAGCCTCTTTAACATTATCTATAGAAAACTACAATTTCCAAGTTAAAGAATGAACTTTCTTTACACCAGTAATTTATTTTACAAAGGGGCTTTTAAAGTCTGAAAATTTAGAAATAGGAACAATAATACAAATAATACCACAAACACATCCAACCACATATTGGTATATTGGCCTAAAAGTGTTCACCGTTATCCTGCCCTTCTCGTTGACGGCAGGCTTTTCGTCTTGTCTTCAAATGTGGCCACAGAACAGGTATAAATACTTCTGTCTCTAAGTGATGTAGTAGGACAACACGTCGTACAACATAGTTTGTTTTAAGCTTTTGCAACCCTTAAGGGTGATTCAGGGAACTTCTGGCTTATTGGTGTAAAGACTTTTCGCTCTGAGCGAGTTTTGTAAAAGTAAAAGTTTTGTTTATAAAAATGCCATGGCTAACTGCCTGTTGTGATGCTAAGACGCTATTCTGTTTTCCTTGCCTCCTTTTCCAAATCAAAGGAACATACCAAGCCTGGATTAATACAGCTGTAAATAACACACATTTCTGAAATAATAATTGTAAAAAAAACATTTGAAAAAAAGATACCACATTGCAATGAAATTGGCTATGTTTAGGAAATTAAATATTGCAAGAAAACGTGAAAAAAAGTATCTTAAGTTCAGTTCAGTAACAAAAATGTGTCAATTGTTATTATTATTATTGATAGGAACCAAATAGGGACAATATGACCTTTTCAATGTTTGTTTACATTATATTGACACACAATTTTATATATACAATTTTATAGGAACCAAATAGGGACAATATGACCTTTTCAATGTTTGTTTACATTATATGACACACAATTTTATATATACAATTTTTACTGATGCTGTTGCTCTTGTCCTGTCTTTTATCATCACAGATTTTTTTTAATGTGTATATATATATATATATATATATTAGAGCTGGGCAACGACTAAAAGTTTTAATAGCGATTAATCGCATGAGTTCCCTGATTAATCGGGATTAATCGCATTGTTATACGCAAAATCCAATAATGAATTAAAAAGTAGTGTATAGCTCAAATTAATTTTAAATGTTCTGCCATATGAAAGAAAGTGCCATAACATTTGTTCTGCAAACACTTAACATCAGGATTTTGTTTATACAGTAGCAGTTAAATCAAATATTTAGTGTAAATCTCAACTTAAACAATGTAATCAAAGCAAATACAAAATGAAAGCTTATTGCCACTGCCAGGGCATTCATGTTATCCTGTTTGTTATATAAACTACCCACAAAATCCTGAGCCACAATCACAACATTAAAACTGTAACTCCGAGGTAACTATGGTTACCCAGTGATGTCCAGTAGTCCCCAGTGAGAGCAACACGTTGTGAAGGTGTCGCTTTTGCAGTCCTCTCCTTTTCATAACAACTGGTGTATTCTTCTTGTGATGGTGCGTCTTGTAAAATCTCCTACCTGCCGTCATTTGTTGCGATTTTCAGAATGTTTCTCAGCCCGACGTCCTCCAAAACATTAATCGGCCTGCAGTCTGTAGCTATCCACTTCGCTATGGCATCTGTTAGCTTCTCTTGCCTTTGTTTATCTATACTTCTCCCACACGCTGCATCTAACGTAGTCTGCCGAAGCCTCGCATCACTGTTTGTTTCGTTGAATGATTTGCTGGTATCAACTCTGTGTATGCATCTAGGTGATATTTCAGACCGGAAGTACTCCGGTGATAAGAAAATTCAACTTTGCAATGGTTACAAATAACTTTGGTTCTGTCGACTGCGCCGTCTGGAAGAACTTTAAAATTAAAATGGCCATGTAAAAGTTCCGTACCCTTCTCCATGTTTGCTGGTTTGTTTATCCGCCAATTATTTTCTTTTTCGGTTCCTGTAAGCAGTCAGCAACAGACTTTTACAAAATAAAAGCATGTGAGCAACAGACTTTTACAATAATAAAAACTGCGTTAATGCGCGATAAAATAATTTTTGGCGTTAATGAGTTAACGCGATAATAACGTGTTAACTTGCCCAGCCCTAATATATATATATATATATATATATATATATATATATATAATAAAGTTTTATTATGCACAATAATGACAATACATGTTCTATCTATCTATCTATTTTCTCAGTGTTACAGGTCATATTTTTGTATCAGCAGAAAGTCTGCTTGATTTTTGGCGAAGCCCTCCCTGGTATAAATTCCACCAGCCGCCACTACCCTCAAACACCCAAAAAACGCCCACAAGCCATGACTTTTGTTCGAGTGAAGCGATGCAAAGTGAAGTGGCTGTGCTTGGCCATCAAGCACTTAGGAGCACCAGGAGTGGGGTTTGCTTCCAGTGTGAGAGGCGTTTGAACAAATCATTGTGCAATTGTCATCTGTACTTCACACCGCCAACTTCAGTAAGCTATTGTTACCTGTGAAATGTCAAGCACATCTACAGGACAGTAGGATGAAAGCAGTAGTGGGGGGAGCTTTAATTATGTGGGTCTTGCTCGGGTGGGATAAAATAAAAACAGTTTTGTGGAACTCTCTCACAAGTGGACGGACATAAATCACCCAGTATACAACTTCATGTTTGAAGGTTGTCAGGGCGCTTTGTAATTTCTAAGATGGTACAAGAATGAGTCACGCAATGTGCCATCTGCAGGAATCCAGTTTGCCACAATAGTTGCCTCACGCATCAGGCCTTCCTTACACAAAACACACACACACACACAAACACACACACACACACACACATAAATACACACACTTAAAACCCCAATGGGAATACCAGAATGAATCACCTTTTGAAAGTTGCTTAGGGGTGACTGCCTTCCAGTAGCATTGGAGGCTCACTTTAGAGGAATTTTAATCAAGATGGTCCAGATGGGACACGTCAGCTCTAATTGGCGCCTGTGCAGTTTGCTGTCTCATTGCCACTCATTTCTCACATGAACCAGTTCTCACCTCCCTGCTCCTGCTTCTGTCCTTCTCTTTTAATGTGCTGACACAAGCGAGACGCTCCAGCTGCAGCCAACCTCTCCGAGCCTGTGCCTTAATAAAACTTAATGTCCATCTTTCCATTTCCTAGGATTATATGAGATTTGTAAAAACAATGCTTGGTAAGTATTAGGCTTAGCAATATATTGATCCAGGTTTAACTGGTCTCCACATTTTATTGTTTTATTGGTGTAAATAGCTTATTGCAAGTCAACGTTCCCTGCACTCAGGGCCTGGACAAACAGCAGCTTTATTGAGTAATGAACTGTGGTCATTCCACAAATGAAAAGAGTACTGATTATGTCTTTTTTTATCTTTTTAAGTCTATCACACTATTATTTCTGATTGGAAACTGTAACGATTATAATCAAACCGCATATAAAGTAGCCTATGAACGTCTTAATCAATTTAGGCCAAAGGCATCTACCAGTATAACTAAACTAAAATACAATTTTAGACTAGATTAGATATTAGATTAGATTTTGAGAAGTTTTGATCATCTAGGGCCCAATACAGACTTCTGTATGTATTCTGCTGATTTGACAGAGAATTCAACAGTTCCGCACTAAAGCTTTAAAGAGGCGCGATGCAGTTTTGGCCATTTCTTCGCTGTTTTCTCACTTTTTGCTGGCAGGTTTCTCTATAGAGCTCCCCCTACAGCTTTACAGCTTTACTTGTGTCTGACTCCTCACTCGGTGAGTCTGCCGTTTCCTCTTTCTCTGTTCCTCCGACAATGCTTTCCTAGCTTTCTGCTTCTTTTTAGCCGGCTCAGCCATGATGATAGTGTGAAAAACTAAATCGCTACCTTGTTAGCTGGTTCCTGAATGGGCGTATGTGTGCAGTGCCTTGAAGCAATTTGTTACATCACGAGACCTGATATCACGCCATACTTCCTGACGCTGAGGCCGGCGACTTGCCGGCCCAAAGTTGCAAGCGTGGTTTTTCAGCTCACAGGCGCTAGGGGGGAGCAAGACGACCACCATTCAACCCGAAAAAAGGCATATAACCATTCCAATGACTCCAAAGCTGTTCAGTTAAGGTAAATTAAGCTAAAAAAAAAACTGCATAGTTCCCCTTTAAATTGCACTTTCGCAGCAGCAACTCCATGCAGATAAGTGCCTTTCGCTGGATTCTGAGGTATGAACATTTATTTCAGAGATAATTATCTACTCAATGACTCAACGATTCAATCACCATGAACAGTTTTTAATGTTCTATCAGACTATAACTACTCGAGAGTCTGTTCTTGAGACTTTGCTGTAATTTTCAGGACAATTAGGGCAGGATTCGGGATTTGGGACAACTGCTTGGATTTCAGGACTGTCCCGAATTTTTCGGGATGTCTGGTCAACCTACCATAGACAGTAAAATAAATGAACAAATCGACGCCATACACTTCGACGGAGACCAGTGAAGTCAATTAGAAGCACTTTACCGGTGATGGCTGAGCATTACTGAGCAGCCTCCAACTGAGCTTGAAGACGTAGATGTGACGTGAGCAACCTGTCTGAAAGTGTGAAGTCTTCTGGTAGCTGTGCCGAGAGAAATCTCAATCATTCCCAATCTTACAGAGATGGAGAGCGTGAGTAGGAACTGTCCATGACCGTAGGAGCAGGAGCCAAACGTTGCTGAAATATTTTGTTCCAATGCTTTCATGGACTCTCTATGGGCTTCTCCCTTGACTGTATGCCTCCACCGATTGACTGCAAGCTTCTCCTGACTATACGGTAATTTATCTACTGCGCGACAGAAAGTTGCAGTTGTGGTCATGACGCAATCGTTAGCCTATTTTTATAAAAGCGTCTGCTACGGAGCCATAACGTGAGATACAAGGTAATGGAGCCTTTTATACATTGTTGTGTTTCTTTAGAAATAAACAATGGACAAATAGAGTCTTTAAACACTTCAGATGTAAAGTTATTCACTGTCAAAGTGACGCCAAAATGAATGGGAGTCAATGGAATGCTAACGGGGGCTAATGGCTTGTTAGCCTCAGAATGTCCCCATAGGATTAGGAGGTACGCTTTCCGGTTGCTAGCTTACCCCCTTGGTCAGCTCCACAACAACAACACTTCCCTGTTTGACTTAATCACATGTAGCTGAACTAACCAATCAGGCGCTAGCAGAACTCAGGTAAATGTGAGGAAAACCACAGAGGTAGATTCTTAACTGCTGATGTAAATAATTAAATATGCAAATACTGACTGTTTAAACAAATATGTAAATAGTTAAGATAAGATAAAAAAACACAAACATCTGTACGGTCACCCAACAAACATTTGAAACACCTTACCGTCACACACACACACACACACACACACACACACACACACACACACACACACACACACACACACACACACACACACACACAAAATCGTAATTGTATAAACATTGTAAATACATTTCTAGTAAATTAATTGAAATATATGAATTAGTTTATTTACAGGATTAAATGGATAAGCTGTATGTGTGTCACTGGCAACTAGTTTCTGGAGAGCACTCGCATGATTTATTATACGGAGTGTCTATTTGCACCCCCGGTACGAATAGCCTCGGCCACACAGCTGAGCTATTCACACCCTGTGACGTAACAAGAAAAACACGTTGCTCGCCTGCACCGGAATCATGGCGGACGTTCATCTTCCATGACTGCAGAAACTGGCATATTAGGAAAGTTTTGTCTCTAAAGTTTATAACAATTGAATTTCTAGCGGAAAATGGATACTACAGTTGCACTTTCTGTTTTCAGTGAAAGCAGACAACCGTTAGTTTGTTAGGTAGTACCATAGTAGCCTACCTATTTTTTTTATACAGTATTGTTACCTAGCAACCGAGGCTTGAAGATACCAAGGGGTAAACAGTTGTATGACATCCAGTAAGAACTTATAGGTGAGTGATTAGAACACTGATCTTTGGTCTGGGAGTCTGGAGTCTGATTCCCTGGGGAGATGATCTTGTTTTTTTCATTTATAATATTATATAATATATTCCAAAAAGGTGTAATACATGAGTAGTATGGATAACTGTGTGTAAATATATGCCAAGGTACTGTAAATGCACAGGGGTGCAAATAGCATACATTGATATTTGTACCAGATAGGGTATTAATAGAACACATTGCTGTGTGCACCGGCGGGGTACGAATAGCATTCATTTCTAATTGCACCAGGGTACGAATAGCACTTCTAATTGCACCAGGGTACAAATAGCATACACTGCTAATTGTACCAGGGGTGCAACTAGCCTCACCCTTTATTATAATTCATTGGACAGTATCAATAGGAAATGGGTTTTCAGTTGGTAAATTGATTGTCATGGGTGAGTGGCCACTGAAGTGACACTGCTACAGTATACCCAGACATAGAGTCTGCTCTGCTGTGGGCTCCTGGCACATTTCCTCATGTGTATGTTGACATATTGTAAAACGTTCATTTCCTGGTTGGATGGCGCCTTGAAGCAGAAGGTAGCAGCACAGGTCTAATAAAGTGTAGTCTCGCATTGCCAGACCTTCCTCCACAGCGCCGCGGAGGAAGGTCTGGTCAAAAGTAGTTTTAGTCGTGCAACAGAAAACTCTGATTGGACAGATAGTCTAGCTAGCTGTCTGGATTTACCCTGCAGAGATCTGAGGAGCAGTTAACCATAGTCCTCACAAATCCACCGGAGTTTAAAATGCCAATACAAAGAAAGAGGAAGGGGAATGACATCCGGCCGAAAATGAGTGAAATACGGCTGAATTTCCTGCGAAAACGGAGCAATCCTGGAAGTTGAACGTCATGGATATAGACTAGGGCTTTAAAAACAAGTAGTAAAATCTTAAAATTAATTTTAAAACTCACTGGTAACCAGTGAAGGGCAGCAAGGATTGGTGTGACGTGTTCACTCCTCTTAGTGCACGTTAAAAGCCTGGAGTCTGGCATACAGACTAACTTAACATACAGTATGTTCCAAAAGACCAGCATCCAATATATTTAACGATTCAACCTGTGTCTTTGTTTGTCCAGCTGTTGTGGATCGTCACTCTTTTCATACCTACTTGCCTGTAAATAGTAGCAATATGTCCTGCTTGTTTGTCCTGATCATTTATTCCTTATCTTTATCGTGTTAGCTGGTGTCTATTAACATGAGACACCATCCCTGTACGAGTCAACGTCTGCCCAATAAACTTGATTCTAAAGTCTACTGTTTAATTTTTTATTTCATAGAGACCCAAAGTGTTCAATCGTGAACAAATAAATAAGACTATGAAATACATGGTCGTATGAACATAGACAAAATGTGTAATAATGAAATTGTAAAAAAATGTAATTACATTTTTCTACCTAGCTCAGTATTATGGAATTTTAATTTCATCCTTCTTTTTAAAATAAAAGAGTTTATTGAAGATCATTTCACAACCAAATATATTTTTTTCCTACTTGTGATAAAAATGTGCCAGTTATTTCACAGTCTTTGTCCGTCAATCAAAACAAGCACGACAGAGCCAGTACTGGGATTTGCGATTGAGATTAGATTTTGTGGTTATATTGCTGTGGTAGCATGTTGTGCCCCATGACATTGTATGGTTATGTTCATAAGTCAGTTTGTCATTAAAAATGTGAAAGATTTCAGATAATAGTTCCTAGTAATAATAAGATACTATACGAGTTTGTGAAATAATAACATTTTTGTTAAAACAAGACATTAAATAGAATTAGAAAATATGTTGGTTGTTATAACATGAAAAGGATCTTGTTAAAATGGGTTTCTTGTTATAACAAGGAACTGAGCAAACAATATAATATATATGTCATAATATTACATATTTTGTAGTTTTTATTTATGTATGTCATATTGAACACTCATATGAGATCACTCCCTTTGTACTTGTGGTTTTAATCTTGTTCCTTGTTGTTCTACACATTTCCAAATACTGCAAGGATAATTATAAAAGTCTATAAGGGACTGTTCGTTATTTATATAAATGGCCACCAGAGGAGTTTTGGGCTCTTTAGTAAAAATAGACTTGACCCTCCCTTCACCACTAAACAAATGTCTATAACCCTCCAAAATGATTGTAAAAAAGAGGCATGACCCTCCCCATCAATTTGAGGATGCCTTCTGTACTTGTTAGCACTTGGTAAAAATGTGCAGATGCCATTTTATTTTTACAGCCATGACATACATGATTTAACCTCTGCTTTCTCATCTTATGCATCCCACTCCTCTGTTATGGTGTGGGGGCCATTTCAGTAGATTTACTCACTAACGGTGTTGTGGAAACACAATAAGCATGGAAACTAAATGCACACTTCCTGCATTACTGCATTACTTCAAATACTAAGTTACTCCTCTAGTAAACTAGTATTCATATAAAATAAAACAATAAAATATTGAGACCATTCAGCAAAGTTCAAAGTAACAAATTCAACAAACAAACTGGTTGCTATGGACTCGTCACTATAGGCTTCCTCAGTCATTATATATTTTAGCATATAGGGACAGCTGCATTTACATTACACAAACACAACAATTTAACAATTCGCCCTTATGAAATCCAATCGTGGCACGGCTGTCTTGGAACATAGTAGACAGACGGTGGCGGAATGACCCGACACTTAAATTCTACTCAAATATAACAGTCAACAATCAGTGTTGGACCTACAGTCTGTTGAGATGCCTCTCCAAACGCAGAAACCAAGCGCAATCACGCCATAAAATGTTAAGACACGTTAAGAAAAAAGATCCGTATTTTGCCGTAATGTAATGACACGAAAAAAAGTTATCCACAGCGATCAGTAGATCCACAAAAAGGTAAATGATATGGTGTATCCAGCAAGGCCTACGCGCGTCACATTCACCAGCCAGCTCCAAACAGGTGAACGAGGCCTCTTCACTTCGCCGTTTAAACAAAGTGGAATAAACGTATAAAAGTCCAAATCTACACAAAATGCGCAATCAATTAGTAAGCTGACATCAAATATACAGTATCTCACAAAAGTGAGTACACCCCTCACATTTTAGTAAATATTTCATTATATCTTTTAATGGGACAACACTGAAGAAATTACACTTTGCTACAATGTAAAGAATTAAGTGTACAGCTTGTATAACAGTGTAAATGTGCTGTCCCCTCAAAATAACTCAACACACAGCCATTAATGTCTAAACCGCTGGCAACAAAAGTCAGTACATGTACACATTTTTACTCATTTTTTAAACAATGCAATTACCCGTTTCAGCCACCAGGGGGGCAGTGCTCCCCCTGCCCCACAGCAAACTCATGGGTCAGACCCATCTGGTAGCTGGGGCCTAGACTGAGAGTTGCATGGATAAATATGCACCAAACAAGCCACTTTGAAATTTTGCTGTTTCATGAATACAAAAGTTGTGTGACCCCCCCTCCTAGACTATAAAGATTTGGGTGACCCTCCCCTCAACAAAGAATACAAAACATGACCTTCCCCTATTTTCCTCCGGTGGTCCATTCCATAAATACAGAACGGTCCCTAAAAGGTCTGTTACGCTGATTTGTATTTTTTAATGACCAATTTAATTCTGCCAGGGGTCCCAGGAGTTTTTTTTTCGATTGCTAAACAACAGTGGGCACAACTGGAGTCACATGTGCAAAACTCTAACCAGTCTGCACATTAATTAGCATAAAGCTTAGTGGATGCGTCAGCAGGGAGATAGAAAGAAATAGAAATCTTTAGCCAAATACTCACAAACTCACTAAAGGAATTTATATTAAATTATTAGTATTACTTAGGTAGCCTATATTTGAAGTAAAAAAAGAAATTCTACGAAGGGAGGGAGAAAGATCGATAAAGAATTTTCAAAGAAGGCTGGCTTGCCCAGGGCCAGGCCAGCTCAGTGGCGTCTTTCTCCCGTCGCGTCCCGCTGTCTCTCCTACCTACACCAGCCCCCACACCCTGTCCCCCCTCCCCTTCTACCTGCCTGCTCAGTGCTGCTTCACATGAGAGAGAGGAGAGGCTGCTCCTCTGCTCCTCAGTCACAGAACAGAAGAGAGAGGTGACCGTTTTGGCAGCCACAAGAGAGAAATACCTTTGCATGCTCGCCGGACAATACTGGCATCTTTTCTAAAGAAAGTCACCAGATTTTCTAGTCGCTTTTTTGAAAAAAAGTCGCGAAGGGGGTCTGAAAAGTCGCTAAATCTAGCACAGCTGCAAACTTTCCCTTAAGTTACCAGCTAACGCTAGTGGTAGCTAAATGGTTACATTTTTTGTTGTAGTCTTACAATGTGTGACCCTGCAAGATCTTCAGTCTTTACATATTATGACAGATAGTCTAGAGGTCTTTTTTCAGTCTTTTCAAATCAGCATAACATTCACAAATTGACCCCTATATTTTTGCAAACATATATATATATATATATATATATATATATATATATATATATATATATATATATATATATATATATTTTAAGTGGTTTGGGGTCCTTCTGTATGTCATTTTGGGATACAATTTGGTTTTGAAGCATTCTACAAGTAGCAATACCACAGGTCAAGCAATCTCCCGTTCCAAACAGGCACATTTTCAACGGGCACTGTCCTAGTATTTTAAATTGTACAATTGTACATCCATCCATGTGTGTGTTCATAAACATGTGATTAGACTGGTATAAATATGTAGCCTATAGATACATATTTGGGTGTGTTAAGTTTGTATTGACGTTTATATGTTCTAAGATGTTCAGTTACAATAGCACAAAAGTTTGCTAGCTGCATTCTAATGCTCACAACAGTATTATTGTGCTCACGTGTACTCACGTAATACTGTATATGATTATTATTGGAGTGCTCACAATGGCTGTGTAACGTGCCATTGTGCCATTATCCCTATTCGCACGGGATAAGTATTATCTAGGGACCTCGTGTGAATTATAAATTACCCACCCATTTTCGTCTGATTTTCATCTGGCGCATTCGAACGGGATAAGCGAAGCCTGTGATTTTACTCGAATTTACTGACATTAAGCAACAGTAGAAACATGGGGGTGGGTAGCTCTGCTACGTGTGTTTGTGTGTGGTAAGATCTCGAGGACACACACGCACACAATCTCAACCGGGTAGTCAGTCATCGTCCGAACTGCGACCTCTCCTTTTTCTTTCTCTCACTTTTTTCTCCGGGTGGTGTCAAGCAGGGTCCGGTTAGATGGATAAAACCAAACATTTCACCAGGTTAAAATCTATTGCTTGGAGATGTCTTGTCATTATCTCTAGATGTATGATACAAACATAAAAAATATACTTACCGCATGCTGCTATACATGTCATCCATCGCCATCGCCTAATCATTCTTTTTGTCTTCGCACTTGTGGTGGTTTTCATCTTTCTCTTTCTGCAAATTGTATATGATGTATAGCGACATGACCCAGCATCCAAAACACCGTCAAAACACTCCAACGCACCCTCCATTCTTCGCGAAAGATGGATAAAAAGGCGCAAAAGAAGGAAATAGGTACCTTGAAAAAACCAAAAAGCCCCACCAAATCCTGGACAAAGCAGAGATGCCGATTTGCACGGGACTAATATTATCACAGGACCTCCGTTTTCGGCGAAATATGGTAGGTCATTTGCGGGGGAATTATTACTTTACAAATTACAGACATGACCAATTCGCACGGGATTAAGATCACAGATAACCTCCGCAATTATTACAAATGACTGGAGGTCACCAGGTAATACTTATCCCGTGTGAATAGGGCTTAAGATTACAGCAGCAAGGAGGCTATTTCATATGGAGCTGATTCAATTCAATTCAATTCAGTTTTAGAGTTTAGAGTTATCTCGAGACACTTTACAGATAGAGTAGGTCTAGACCACACTCTATAATTTATAAAGTCCCAACAATTCTAGTAATTCCCCCAAGAGCAAACATAATGCGACGGTACGACAGTGGCGAGGAAAAACTCCCTTTTAGGAAGAAACCTCGGTAGACCCAGGCTCTTGGAAGGCGGAGTTTTGACGGTGTGATGAACAGTGGCAATAACAGTCACGATAAAGATAAAGGAGCAGTGACTAAAAATGATAGTCGTAGTAGTTCATGTCATAGCAGGGCACTGCAGGGCGTTACAGGATGTAGCGTGGCACAGCAGAGCATAGGACGTAGCAGGATGCAGCAGGGTTCAGCAGGGCGCAACAGGACGCAGCAGGACACCGCAGAGCGTAGCGGGGTGTAGTGAAGAAGGACCACCGTGATAGCTGCAACCAAAAATGCTGGGAAAAAGAAACATAAGGACTCCGGGGAGTAAACTCCCCAGAGCTAGGTTAGTAAAAAGCATTTCTGGATCTCCTCACTCCCTAACTATAAGCTTTCTCAAAGAGGAGGGTTTTCAGTTTATTCTTAAATGTGGTGACACTGTCTGCCCCCCGAACACAGACTGGGTTCTGATGATGCTGATGTGGATGTTATTTGGTTATAAGAGGCTAGCTGATGAAGTTGAAGTTACAGTGTATACTATAAGCATGTCCTAGCTCTACTATTCCCTGGTCCCTTTTACAAAATATATATTTATTTGAAGGTAGGCACTGCTTCTTTTATAGAATTGGCTTATTTTAATTTATAATGGGAAATTAATGTGTATACAGTAAATTAAACAAATATTATCTGTATCTATCAGATTGAATTATATCTCATCGTATCGCACCAAATTGTTTCAACATCGAATCGAATCGCACTGAATCGTTCCAGATTAAAATGTATTGTCCCTGAACTGTATCAGACCCCATGTATCTAGATACGTATCAGATCGCCCTATAAGGGAGGGATGCACACCCCTAGTATGCATACGTGACTCAAAGCCAAAGTTATTCCCTGCCAGTCTGAGTGAAGTCACTCTACAAGCAATGACAAAGAGGACGGAGCCCAGACATAATCAATCACACTCAGACATGGAAATACACAGGAGCTCCCCTGGCACTACTACCACTACAGAGAAGAGGGAGGGTGTGGCCCTCATTCACCACCCTGCTGACGCACTCTTTAATTCAATTCACAAGAAACCTCCTGCATCAGAGTGTCTAAGTGTTCCTGTAACAGTATTTGACAACCACTTTTTGTATTTAAGTTATTCTTTATTCTTAAGTCAGAAAAAGTTGTTTTAGCTCCTGGCTCTTTCGCAGTAGGCTATTGAACCCTGTCAGGTCAGGATGAAATACAGGCTGCATACCAAGAAGACTGTGTCCAATCTGGGTAATGAATTTGATAATACTGCTGCTGTTGGCTAAAGGCCTATTCAGGATGAATGGTTTTTCCCAGCGATGCCAATGCTTTTAAAAAAAAAGTCATGTAGGACTTGAATGGGCTTTTAGACGTGGATGTACCACATACTCCCATTTCATTCATTCATCCATTTATTTATTCAGTAAGTCATCATGTTAGTGCAGCTGCACCCTAGTGGCCGTTAAGAGGCCGACAGAATATACTGAACCAGGATCAGTGACTCAGCCTCTCTGCAATACTGGTAAACTTTATAAGAGGCTTTGTGTTTATGAA
This sequence comes from Perca fluviatilis, assembly GCF_010015445.1. NCBI lineage: Eukaryota > Metazoa > Chordata > Actinopteri > Perciformes > Percidae > Perca > Perca fluviatilis. The sequence goes on along the minus strand of NC_053124.1, from coordinate 2,183,056 downwards.
CGTTCGAAGAATTGGCTAATAAACAGGGGGTGGACAAAATAACAGAAACATCTGACATGTAAATGTGATTCAAAACAAAATCCATGAAATAAATCTGATGCTTACAGTTTTTCTGTATGTGTTCATTCAGATCTATGGTAAAATATAGGGTATACCCATAGACTGTATAAATAATGGACCTTTGCTTCCGGGCCTGAAAAGTGAAGCCAATGCAGACATGCCTTCAACCTGCATTCTATCAAATTTACAGCAGGGGCGACTCCACTGGTTGCAAAAAGAAGCTGTCTTGCATACACTGTCTATGGGGAAATGACCCTACTTCAGCCTTGATTTATTCCCTCAGTAAACATTCTCATTAGCCTGACGTCGTCATACTCAGATTCTAGTCAGAATCTGAGTCTGATACTGCTTCATTGGGCTGTGATTATGGGGCGTGTTTCAACCGAACCAGGAAAGAAAATGCCTCTGCATTCAATTGGATAGTCCTACAACCAATCAGAGAAACGGAACTCAACTCAACCGTCAACAGAACTCAACACCAACGAGACGAGACGGTGTATCGTCTCCATAGCAACCACTCTTTGCACTTCCGTCCTAACTTCCGACTTTTATTTGAAATTTGAAATTCTTTTATTAGGATAACCCCTTGAGATGTACCATCTCGTTTTCGAGGGGGTCCTGAACAAAATACCACAACAAAACATTCCACAAATACAAAAAAGATAAGCAAAACAGAACAAAACAGAAACAAATAACCAAACAACCAAAAGATTCAAAACAGACGACAACAAACAAAAAAAGACCACACAGAGCCTACAATTACAACATAATAAATAACAAGGAATTCAGGGATCATTCAGAATATAGCCAAACTTTACTGTAAAATGTCAGTGAGATTAAGTGGTTCAGTAAAGAGAAAAGAGTGAGGAATGAGTTAAAATTGGAAGGGTATTAAAGTCTACATACAAAGTTAGTATGAAAGTGAGTTGCCAAGGCATGTTTAAACAGTCTGAAAGATGAAATGGAACGAATATTTACTGGTAACTTATTCCAGACAGAAGGTGCTTTAAACATAAAAGCTTTTTTTGATATGGACTTAGAAACATTATGTACTGAAGAGAAAAGCTGTACAATATGTCTTAAGTTATGAGTGGAGGAGAAAGGAACCAAAAACTGTTTTAAATAAAAAGGATAATTAAAATTAACACACTTAAAAACAAATTGCAACCAATGAATCTGTCTTCTTATGTATGGTGTGGGCAGGTCAAGAAGTTCATACATTTTGCAATGATGAGTTGTGAATGAGCAATTAAGAATAAATCTACACACTCTATTATACACTCTAGTAAAAGGAGCAAGAGAGGTATTAGAAGCAATGCAATACACAGAATTGGCATAATCCATTATTGGCAGTATAAGTTGAAGAGCAATTTTTTTTCTGACCTTAAGTGGAAAACAGTTTGGAATGGAAAAGGAGCCTAAGACTATAATTCAATGTATGTACAATATGATTAATATGGTAGTTAAAAGAAAGCTCTGAGTCAAAGTATAGGCCCAGGTATTTGATGTGGTCAACTTTCTGCAATGTAGTGCCATCCAGACAGAAAATACGACATGAATGTGTTTTGCATTTGAGTTTGATGTTCTGTATGTGTTTTTGTTTTATTGAAGAGTAACTTATTAACTGCAAGCTTATTTGTAAAGAACACTTACAAATAGAGGGAAGATCATTAATAAATATGTGTATAATGAATATTGATCCTTGTGGCACACCATAGTGTTGAGTTAGAGTGTCAGATTTGTTTCCATTAATAACAACACATTGTTTTTCTATTGTGAAGGTATGAGTTAAACCAGAGTAATACAGTATGTGAAAGGCCAATAGCGTGAAGTTTATCCAGAAGAATGTAATGATTGAGTAAATCAAAAGCCTTTTTCAAATCATTGAAAAGAGCACCAGTTAGTTTAGAAATGTTTGAAGCAGTGAGAATATCGATGGTTAGTTTTAGCAATGCCGTAATTGTAGAGTGATTTGAATGAAAGCCAGACTGAGAAGCTGACAGGATATTGTTTTCATTAAGCTAGCATGACAGTTGATTATTAATTAATTTTTCAAACACTTTAACGACAGAGCAAATGATAGAAATTGGTCTATAGTTGTTCAGATCTAGTACATTGCCTTCTTTATGTAAGGGAGTAATGCGTGAACATTTCCAGATGCTCCGTAATTCATAGGTAGACAAAGATATATTGAAGAGATCACATAAAGGATACATAAGTACATGAGCTGATCATTTAAAAAAATCTGGCTTCAATACCATCCAGCCCAGGACCATTACTCATTTTGAGATAATTAATAGCATTCTCTACCTCAACAAGTGTAATAGTCCTAAAAGAAAATATGCTGTTAATACAGTGGATTATTAAGTTGTAAATTACCACAAATAGATGATTCAGGCACTATAGAAGAGACTGATGAGAAGTGCTTATTAAAGGCTTGGGCCATTAAAAGTGGTTCTTGTAAGATTTCATTATTAACTTTAATTTGCTTAGGTACAGATTTGTCAGACGCATTAGTTATTGTTTTAATCTTGGATCAGAATTGTTTAGGATTTTTGAAATCTTCAATAAGAGATTCTTTGTAATAGTTAGATTTGGCATTTCTCATCATAGTTTTACTTAAATCTCGTAACCTCCTGTATTCATCCCAATCAGCAGTGTTCTTAGACTTATGAAATGTGGCCCAAGCAGCATCTCTCTGCCTGAAAAGTCTAATTAAGTCAGCACTTATTCAGGAAAGGCGCTTGCCTTTTACTTTTAATAGTTTTCAGAGGAGCATGTTTGTCAATAACTGTATTCAGTTCAGAATGTAAAAGATCCCACACATCTTGGACATTTCGAATTAACTGATACCTATCCCAGTTAATTGAAATTATATAATTAATAAATTGATCTAAATTTAGTTTTTGTATTGTCTAATAGTAATTAGTTTGGGAGGTAATTTAGGCAATTTGATTTTCCATATACAGTACACAATTGCATGATCGCTAAAACAATCAGACATAATTCCTGATTTTAGGAATCTGTTTGGATGAGAGACTAGTATCCAGTCAAGCAGAGACTGACACGTTTGTGTAACACGAGTAGGTTCACTTATTAACTGGGTTAGAATCAGATTTCCAAAACTATTCTTATCTTTAGCACATTTATCAAGCCAATTTTTATTGAAATCACCTAATAGTATAATTTCGTTTGTGAATTTAATAGAATTGATGGTAGAAATCATGTAATTTATAGATTCAGCAGATGCAGACGGAGGTCGATACATATTTCCAATAGTTATATACTTATTCTCATGCAGAGTTATTTTTACAAAAATACACTCAAAATGCAAGGGTTCAATATCAGGAGTAATTAACTCTGAGACCAAATTAGAAGACACATATGTGGAAACACCGCCTCCTCTTGCACCTCTTTTAGACTTTTTTGTAGCTGTATATATCATTTGTATTGTGTAAATATGAATGTGCCATGTTATTGATGTTGAGATGCTTGCTACAGTTGCATTTCTAGTGATGAATCGGCGAAAACACGTTTTATTTCTCTGATTCATGGCTTTGTTCTAACGCCGCTGGGCACTCTCTCTCTTCAGTCACTCTCTATCTCGCGCGACCATATAACATTACCGTGCTTTCGGGCGGACTTGAACAGCCGAGACCCGTAATGACTGCGACACCATCAGCTGGTTTGAGTCGAGCTGAGACAGGCCGGTTGAGGATTAAAAAATGTAATTAAAATTAATACGCTGTCGATATCTTCTATAACAGACGCAATGGCGGAATCTACACATCTCAATTCTCCAAATTTAACCCAAGCGCTCTTTGGTGACGTGGTTGATTACGTTACTGTTGATCATCTGTCCATCATTGCATTAAGCCCGCCCTGACAATTTGATTGGGCCGAACAGCTCTGGGTGGAGCGTAGTTGCTCCATAACGGATCAAGTCCAGACCGAAATTCCCAACCTCAAATGTTATGGGTGGGGCTAAGTTCGGCTGGCATCCAGGCTACATTTTCATAACAAGTGTATGGTCTTAATCGCTAGTTTCCAGTCTTCTTCAAGATATGTTCATTTTGTAAACTATGGTCCCATTTATTTTGAAAAAGACCATAAAGCAGGGGATGCTTTAGAAGCGTGGCTACACACCAATCTGTCAATCAGGGCAGGCTTAGCAATGCTAACCATGGCACTGTGTAGCCTACATTAAAATAGACCTGAACTCGTTTTTGGGTGTTTTCGTGTTGTCGTCGTAAACGTTGACCCTCTCACTGTGTGTTTTCTCTCATCAAAGTTGATTGGAACATTTTGGTAAAAATGTCTTGTTCAGCGTTCGTAAGCACCTTGTCAACCAAGGCTAGCTAGCTAGCGTTAGCTGCAACTTAAGGAAAAGACCGCCAACTGGAAACAAGGTTGACGAATGGTGTGAGACTGAAACAAAACAGTAGAGTTGCGGGCGTAAAATCGAAACATAGATCTGAAAGATGCTAATAAAATGTTCTGTAAACTGCAGAGTTGGTGATAATTCTCTGTGGGTTTATCACTACGAGTGACCCTTTCACAATGTACAAAGTCATCTGACCCATTATTAATATATAAATATTAATTAGAGTGTCTTTAAGCTTGACAGCTTTAAGCTCAAAGTAGAGAAACAGACCAAGGAGATTTCACATGTAGGAGCATATCTTGTTAAAATGACTCTCTGACTCTTCTGATTATGTCTTTGTACTTGATGCTAACGAAATCAACATGTGGAATTTTTTATTAATTCTGAACAAATTAAAAAGGATTTTAATTAAAAAGGATTATTATTAGAATTACCACACCACATGCAGAAATCCATTAATAGCCTTCTGCCCTTGCTCTTTAATAATATCCACCCACCCATCACTACAAGTATATGGTTTTCAGTTTTTTCTTTTGGAAAGCTGTGTACTATCTGCAGCTTACCCTTTCCTTGAGCAGGACAAGGGTTCCCTGTGGAATATTTTGCCTTCAAAAGTGAAGAGATGTCTCCAGAGTTATTCCATCTTCAAGTGTTTCTGTCAAGGCCACATGTTCACAATCAAAGAAAGGCAGACTTTAGCACATCTGCTAAAGGCCACAACATGCATTGCATTCCACAGGCAGTTCTGTACTGTGAAGCCTATCTCTGTGTTTGTTTCAGTCAGTGTTCTAATGTAGCGAAGTACACATACTTAATTACTGTAATTAAGTAGCGTTTTTACATATGTGTACTTTACTTCGTTATTTATATTTCTGGAAACTTCTACTTTTACTACACTACTTCTTCTTCACTACATTTCCCCTAAGCGTCTTCGTTACTTGTTACTTGCCACAACGTTTTTTGTACTTTGGAGTGAAAGATTCTTCCTCACATCTTTTTTTCTCTTTGTTGATGACAGACTTTGAGTTTGATATTTAAAAAGGTGTGGAAACCCTAAATATTATGCAACATTATAAGGAAGCCCTAATTAAGTTCATAATCAAAGTCTTTCTTTACTTTTACTTCCGATAATTATGTATATTTAATGTGAGAAAATTATTTTGATACTTAAGTTCAGTAAACTTAAGTTTAAAGACTTTTACTCTAGTAATATTCTAAAAGGTGACTTTAACTTCTACCAAAATCATTTTCTGATACGTTACTTGTACTTTTACTCAAGTATTGCTTTCATGTACTTTATACAAGACTGGTCTTGTGCAGTTGGCATGGTAGAGTCTAAATGATTGTCTTAAAGCTATAGTGAGTAGTTTCTGTCACCCCCATGAGGAATTCTAAGCAGTGGTGTAGTCTAATGTATTGTAGTGGGTATACTGTACTGTATTTGTATGGGCCAGGATGGGGGGCCATATCATAGTGGGGGGTCTGGGTGCCCTCCGCCAGGAAACGTTTTAGCGTCAAAGACTTCATTTCCTGCATTCTGACACACTTTTATGCACCAATTTACAGTGGAAATTCCTTTAATTAGCCTATGCGAAGAAGAAAAACAGATGACAATTCAAAATATATCAAAATAATAATGCAAAGTATGTTGTTGCGTGTCATTGCGCATTTTTAAGTGGGTATATGGAAATCCTGGAGCTTTCTTGGTGGGTATACTGCGTATACCTGTGTATCACGTACACTACATCACTGATTCTAAGTAATGACAACAACACTGTCGGTGTGTCCACATGATACAAGCCTTACGTGATCGCACACCACCCCCACCCCTCCTCCATGCACTTGCTAGTAGCCAAGGAGGACATGGAGGATTAAAAAACATGATGGACTCTTTAGAAGAGGTCATTATCTTCACTCGAGTTTCTGTGTGGGAAAGTCGCAGGACGCCACAATCTTCTGAACATAGTCATACTGAGAAATACAGAGAGAGTTGTGTGGAGGTCATATATATATATTTTTTTTTTTAGATTATTTTTTGGGGGCGTTTCCGCCTTTAATGGATAGGACAGCTAGGTGAGAAAGGGGAGAGAGAGGGGGAAGACATGCAGGAAACCGTCACAGGTCAGATTACAACCATGGACCTCTTTGTATATGTGCGCCTGCTCTATCCACTGAGACAACCCAGCCACAGGAGCTGATAGTCTTAATTAGCTTTGTAGCAAATCATTTAGCAATGGCTTGAATGTAATGGACATCCATTAATATCAAAAAGATTTTATTAAACTCTATCCATTGACATCCATTGATTTTAAAATTGAAACAGAGACCACCCTGTTTCAATTTTAAAATCAGTTAGGTCTCCTGATGTTTTATCATCACTGTTGCATTTATTAACACTGATTAAACATACTTTTGCCACCCCATTACATATCTGTATGAAAACAGATGCATGATAGCTTAATGTAAAATGAACTAGCTGCATCCTAATATGTGGGTAAATACAGTATGTGTGGGTTTCCATCACTTTCATTTGTAGGAATTATTTTATTTACAGGGTTGAATGGATAAGCTGCATGTGTTTCACTGGCAACTAGTTTCTGGAAAGCACTCGCGTGATTTATAATAATCCATTGGACAGTATCAATAGGAAATGGGTTTTCAGTTGGCAAATTGATTGTCATGGGTGAGTGGCCACTGAAGTGACACTGCTACAGTATACCCAGACATAGAGTCTGCTCTGCTGTGGGCTCCTGGCACATTTCCTCATGTGTATGTTGACATATTGTAAAACGTTAATTTCCTGGTTGGATGATGACTGGAAGCAGAAGGTAGCAGCACAGGTCTACTAACCAAATACATCTGCGGGAGTTTATAGTTTGATGTGGAACCTTTAAAATGATTGCCAGGCGAGATGAAAGGGGTGAGGGGTGATGTACACGTACATGTGACTATAATGATGAATTCTATCACTCATAAAGGTTTATCCCTCAACAACGGAAATTACGGTCCTTATTCAATTATGTATTTATCATTTGATGGGTTATTATGATAGCCATTAAATTTAAGATTTACCTTCCATGGATGATAAAACCTTACAAGGTCTATGTGACTTAATTTACTGGATCTCGGCAGCAAGAACCAGAAACGAGACAAACAAGCCTTCCTGTTCGAGTCCACGTCACAATATCCACTCAGGCTCATGGCTTAGCACCAGCTTCTTCTTGTGTGTGAAATAAATCTACATTTACCAACCGTCACTCATGTAAGCTGTGTCAGGGAAATAATTTACAGTGTCACCTTAAGTGCTGATGCTTCCAAAAAGCACTTAACAGCCAGTGAAAGGCATTTGGGAGGCAAAATTAGTCACATTACATTAATATTCATTATATCAGAAGGTTAGTATCATGTCAACAAATTCTGTTCATGATCTCAATGTGGCCTCTTCTTACTTATCTAGGGCTCTAGTGTCTCTCTGATGGATCTTCTTCCTTAAGAGCTCCTGAAATATCCCCCTCCTACAGGAGGAAATTTATGAAACCTGTTTTGTATTCAGAATCACTAGGCAAGATCAAATGCAAAGAGTAGATACTGCACGCAAGAAGAGAAAACAATGGCACAATGACAGTAGCAAACTGTATTTATAAAGCACTTTTAGAACAGTTATAAAAAATAAAATAGTATACACAGTCAAAATACAAACACCAAAAACAGAAATAAAAGCACAGAACATAAGACCTATACAGTATAATAGTGCCGTGTCACATTTTAATGGGCAAATTTTCAAAACTTCCTTGACTTTAAAGGACCCATAATACAATGTCCATGACCATTCGCAATGCATATCACAAACATAACTTTATAGTACACTTTACTCCAAATGTTCATTATTGTATGGAAATGAACAGCAACCCTTTCAATCTCTAAATGTTCATATTTACTTCAAACTTATTATTTATTAAATTGCTTAACTAGCACTTATATCAGCTTGACACTGGCTTTCAAGATTGACCGAAAACAGAGCAGATTATAAACTCATTTTTGGATGCAAGTCTGAAAAACAATGTATGGAGCCTGCATACTATGTAATATCCCATGGCTCTCTAATGACAGATACAAATTGTATTGGGGATTAGAGAGCCATGAAATATTAAATGTACACTTTCCCAGCATAATTCATCCACATATCAGATTCAACCATGTTTTCAGCTAGTTGTAATTCATGGAGGGAAAGATGGAATGCGTGGAGAAAATGAAGAAACGCATGTGATGATAAACAAAAAACGTCACCCATTCATATTAGAGTTACGTTCCGTCAACAGCTGCAGAAAATAATACGGGGAATGTTATCCACTGAAGATTACTGTAACAATTTCAAATTTAAATAATTTCATTAAACACAAAAAAATTCCGTGACATTTCCTAGTTTCCCATGACTGTGGGAGCCCTTTATAAGAACATAGAAAATAAACAATATAAATGGACTGTATTTATATAGAGCTTTTCCAGCAGTACAGGAACCATTCACCATTCACACACACTGCAGCCAACATGGCGTACAAGGTGCTACCTGCTCATCAGATAAACATTCACACACATCTATGGCACAGCAACGGGAGCAATTCGGGGGTTCAGTGTATTGCCTTTTAATGTTTTTAATTTGTTTATTAATGTTTTTGAATTGTTTTTAATTGTTTTCTAACTGCTCTTTAATGTTTTATGTAAAGCACTTTGAATTGCCCTGTTGCTGAAATGTGCTATACAAATAAAGCTGCCTTGCCTTGCCCAAGGACACTTTGACATGGGACCAGGGGCGGAGCTAGACTCTCAGTACAGTGGGGGCAGATCCATCATGCATCATCATGGGGCCCTCTGTTACCAAGTCATTTTAAAATTAGAACCGTTAAATAAAAATGGTAAATTATCTGATGAATGCATATGTTATGATATGTCACTTGTTGAGCCAAGTAAGCCTATATGTCAAATAAAACACAAAGAAAAGCCAAATGTTTTGACAAATTTGTATTGACAAACAAACAAAGAAAGCAGTTTGCCAGTCAAGTAAAAATGTTTCAGCACCACGGACAGCAACAGCCGATGGACAGCGATCGTGCTGAACAGGCCAAGTGCGCTCAATCAGTGCCACGCTATATAATTGACACGGCACTATTATACTGTATTGAACACAATGTTTGTTTACAACTCCATAGGTAGGCGAAATGTGCTACATGAAAACTCAACTGGGATGAAAACTTTGAGTAAAACTGATTTATAACATTCTGAGTGACTTATTAATAACTAAAATATAAATTCTTAGAAGATTTTTTTTCTTACCATTTACCATTTAGTTGTCTGCTTAACGATCTTCAAGAACAAATACATCTAACAAAACTATATACATATCATGGTCCCTTATTACATTCTCATCCTCCTCTCCTTCATGGTGGCAAATCTGCCAACCACTTTGTCCTTGTCGATATGTATGTCCCGCTCCACACACAGCAAGGTGAGATGGGACAGTCTGGCCTCATCCATGCACGAACGCAAGTATGTCTTTATGAGCCGCAGACGGCTGAAACTTCGTTCTGCGCTGGCGCTGCTGATAGGAAGGGTTTTATAAATCCTGTGGAGAATGGTCAGGTGTGGGTAGGCTCTATCCATGTCGTTGCCAATGAGGAATGGCAGGACGGCGTCGGTGGTGAGATCCATGTTTAACTCCGAATACAATGCACGAAAAGAGCGAAACTCCTCCACTGCGTCTTCTGGCTTGGGCATGTCTTCTGAGTAGAAACGGGCCAGGTCAAGCATTTTCTCCTCAGCATCAGGGTGCTCAATCCGCTTTGGGCAGAGGACTGCGAACAGTTTGACCATTTTTTTGAAGTTGAAAATCTACTTTCAAACTGCCCCACAAAAACATCCAGAATGTAAAAATAAATTTCTGCTTTGAAGCGGCGTCTGCTGTCCTCGATCTGGTAATCCTCTGCGTCCTTGTCGAAATGCCTTTTTCTCTTGCGAATCCTCTGCTCCGCTGACTCGGTGGCTGCGTCGCTTTCTCTGGCCATACTTCTTGCTGTGTTCTCCATGCTGTCAAAAGCTTCTTCTGTGTGTAACTCTCTGATCTGAGCCACCGTACTGTCAATAAGATTCACAGCAGTGTTGACATCCAGTGACTCTTTTTGGAGGTAATTCGACAGGATGTATGTCCTCTTCAGCAAATCGTTCCAAAACACCAACATGAACATGAATTCAAATGTGCTGAGTTTTGACAGCAGGCCTTCAGCTACAGAGGCCGCCTTGGGTGTGCTGTTGTGGTGGTGTTGGATACGGCTCAGGGCTTTGAGAATGGCTGGGAGGCTCTGGATCACCGCTTCTGTGGCCTGCTTCCTGGAGGCCCACCTTGTGTCCAAAAGGCTTTTCAGCGTAAGAACGGTTCTTTCAATTTGCATGATTTCCTGTTCCTCCTCCAGTATTTTAAATCTCGGAAGGCTTGAAGTTAAAAAACAGTACAAGAAAAAATCTTTAGCGCTACACAAACAACACGCAGCATCCATAAGAATTAGATTGAGGTTGTGTGCGCAGCAGTGGACATAAAATGCCTTGTCTGAGCAATTTTGCTTGACCCTGGCTTGCAGCCCCGTTAACTGCCCTGGCATCGTATATATATATATATATATATATATATATATATATATATATATATATATATATATAGAATAAACTAGCTTTTCCACATCACCAAACTCAAGCATGACGCAGGAAATACTGTATTTGGTTTTGTTGTCTAGCACTAAACACAAAAAGTGAAGCGCCGACCTGGCTTGAAACCTTTTCATCTGGGTGAAGGAATTTGTCTACCGACTCATTGTAAAATATACAGCTACCACAGCCGGTAAGAGGGGATAAAATGCGTGCCCGGACTGGTGGCTTTTGCCAGAAATGTATTTGCTGTAAATAGCTGGCTATCGGGTAGCTCGTTGCTGGAACAAGGTCGGCACACACACACCAGTTTGATGCAAAGCAAGGAAGGGAGATTACTGTGGTGTTGAGATGGAGGGTTGAATGAAACAGCTACAGAGTTTACGTTGCTATGGACGCAGGATTCCAACCATTGGAACAGACTATTTTCGGGGTTCTATTCGCTATAACGACCGCCTCGCTCTACATTATCCCATACTTGAATTTTTCAACAGATATCTCAATTGAATGTTTTATCTTGAATATTATTACAGTAATGTTATTTGAGCTCTTGTAGCGAGTTAGTCACAGAGCCAATAAGCCCCACCACCTCTTATTCGGTGTGTGGCCCATTTTCCATTAGCCTAGATCCCCCTATCCGCTCTAGTATTTCCAAAAATTCTTCAATATGTGCCAAAATAGTATCTGCTGAATAACCATGTTGATCGATTTGATCTGCTAATGATAGCATACTATCTGGGAGCCCATCGATGTCTTCCATTATGTCCACACTCTCACTTCGCCAGCCTTTTTTTGACCATGGCTCTGTTGTGAATGTGAGAGATAGCCACGCCCCCTGATTTGCATATAAGAACTGGAAATAAATAGAGAGGGAAATCAATAAATATGGCATTAGGAAATCTCTTGAAATAAAGGTGGACTTATGAAATCAAAGTACCATGAAATAAGTAAAAGTAAAACCTTTTAATACATTTATTTAACTAATTGATTCATTTATATATGAATATTTACATAAATTTAATTATTTATGTATTTATTGCCTCATTTATTTATTTCATGATGTATTTCAAAGGCATATTTATTTATTAATGTATTTATTAATTGATTTATGTATTTATTCATTTATTTAATATAGAATAAAACTGCATTCCGTATGTGGGATCCCATAGTCCCTGCCATTTGGGCGAGCAAGCTTGAGTATTCATTACTTAATGCACACTGTGCTTTCTCATTCCTCTGCCAACAAGCCAAATGACTCAAAGGTCCCTGAAGTGCACCACCATCTCTGTTTTTCTGTCAAAGGAGCTGCTTTTATCCATTCCATCATGTTTCCTTTCAAATCACTTACTGAGAGGCTTATGACACACACATATTTACTCCTGGGTTTTTGTATCACATGAAAATATGAGACCATTTCTGAAGATGAATGATCGTTAAATAGGTTTTACATCTATTATAAAGACAAGCAGATAATTTGCACCATTGTGTTAGTGTCTTTGAGATTACATTAAGACCATAGATACCGTAATTTCTGCTGTTTGAACTCCACTAAATTGATTACAAATACAGCCCTATATAGAGTGGTACATTATGTACTGACAGTAACAGAGCTATTAAGAGCCACACTCTCTTCTCAACACGATAATTACTGTGACGGACTCCCCTGCTATTTTGGGTCCTTTTGTCTACAAAAACATTTTAAGGGACATCACTTGGTCTAATCAGCATGGATGGAACAGGAACAGGAACCGCAGCAAAACACTTTTCTGACAATTTTTAAGAGTATGGATACCGAAATTACATATTGAAGAAGAATTACACAGAACTAATAGCAAGTGAATAGTATAGTGATATAGCTAACTAACCCTAAACCTAAGCTTATCAGGTCCTACCCCCAGTCTTTACCACATCTATATCACATTTAAACAAGATAAATCAAACAGACAATTTTGAACAATACAAAAATACCACTCCAATTTACATCCTACCTCAGGGATCTTCAACATTTTTTAACCCAAGGACCCCTTAACTGAAAGAGAGACAGAGCAGGGACCCCCTACTACATACATTATATTGTATACAATGAAGTTGCATAATAAACTGGGCCTACAATAACGTGTAGGGCAACCTAAAGCCTTTATACATACCTTTTTAGTGCATAAAATAATATAAGCTATTTAAATAATAATTGTTGATATGGTTTTATAAATTCTGTTTTAATGTTAAATATACATGTGGAATAGTGAATCCCTTAGTATTAACTGTATCTGTTGGCTAGTGACTACCTTACCTGTAGGCCAGCAGGCCTACCATTAGTCTCGCATTACCAGACCTTCCTCCACAGCGCTGTGAAGGAAGGTCTGGCTAGTCCACACAGCATTCCTGGATGGGAGAAAAACGTGCTCTGGTTTATTGGCATTTCTTTAAACCAATCACAATTGTCATGGGTGGCGCAAAGCTCCGCACAGAGCCTCTGCAAAATAGTCTCAAGAAGGAACTTGTTTTGGTGGAACATGTGTAACATGCAATCTGAGTTTTAAATTCCAACACAAAGGAAGTGAAAGGAAACGGACATCGGCGAAAATACATGCAACTGGCAGAATTTCCTGCGGCACCGGTGCAATCCCGGAACTGGAACGTCAAGGATATAGACTAGCCTATCATCAATGGCTGATTTATATTTGCTTATGTTGGATTCATGTTAAGACGTTCTAATTTTTGAAAAACGTTTAGAAACTTAACAATACTTTGGTGCCCCCCCTGAGGTAAGTCTGAGGACCCCCTGTTGTTGATCCCTGTCCTACTTTATCTAGCTATTAAGATAAGGAAGAACAAACAGAAAAATCAAGCAGCATTAAGATCAGTGTGAGTTGTTACTGTCCTTCCTCACCTCTGCACTCTGTCTGCAAAATCTTTTGTACCTTTTTTTTTTTTTATTGCAACTTATCTACACTTTGATCGATTCCCCCCCACATTGAAATACACATTCTTTTGAGCTTTGTCCGAGCATACTGTTGTTTGAAATTTAATTTACTTAAAGGATGAGCACAGCCAAACATATGTCTCTTCTTACTGGGAGTGGTAGCTGCTCTGCAGATAGTTTTTAGTTACGCTTTTACATTTGCACCTGTTCAGTACAATGGAGAAAAATTATCTAATTTTTATATCTCACAACCAAAACTAATGGCATGTGGCCAGATATCACCCGAGGTATGTGGGGAAATGATGTGACTGGTTGCCCTGGAATAAATGTGAGATCTATTTGATATGGAAGTTTCTTCTTTACTATTAGATACAGTATGTAATGCTGGGTACACTCAACACGAGAATCAAGGCGATTTTGTGCCAATTCCTCCCTCCCATCAATAGTCAGCAAAGCCCAGAATTTTATCTTGCCAGATTTTACTGTGGTGTGAGGTATGTTACGAGTGTTTTTCACATCTACCGACCTGCTCTGATTTCAAACAAGGCTCAAGAAGGTAAACAGTGTAACAATTTATCATACAAGTTAAAACAGATGAGAGAGTCTTTGTTCAGCGTTTTCACAGAATGCATTCAGTTTTGAATTATGTAACTAATGAGTCCTATCATTTAATGTTGCCAGTCAGACCGTTTCTCTCCCAGGCAGACACTGAACAGTTAATACAGTACATGCCTTTGTCTCCAGCCGGATGGACTATTGTAACGCTCTTCCATTTTGCTGCGTCCGATCTCTCTGACATGGTTAAGACATACAGTATGTTGCTGAAGTCAGACCTAAAAGGCGCGGAGAGGCAGTCTATGTTTATTACGCCCCAAAATTCTGGAATAGTCTGCCTGAAGGTCTTAAGGGCTCTGAATCTTTTGAGACTTTCAAACTACGTCTAACGACATATTTGTTTTACCATTGCTTTCTCCTAGGAATTTTAAGCTGACGGTTGTTTTATCTTGTCTTTTTCTACTGTTTTAATTAGTTTTTATTGTCTTATCATAAATGTTATTGTCTGCTTTATGTTAAGCACTTTGTGTTGCATTTTATGGATGAATCGTGCTGTATATAAAGTTTATTATTATTTTTAATACACAGTAAAATGTGGCAAAAGTTGGGTGAGCATTTCTGTGCAAGCCCAGTATTCACCTTAAAGGTGCAATATGTAATATTGTGTGTAATACTGGCAGCTAGCGGTTAAAATAGTTACTGCACTACCAATTCAAAATAATGGAGAGTCGTCTCCCCCGCCCCCTCCTGCCCAGACTCAAAGTTCACGGAGGTTGCCAGGCTGAGACCGCAGCATTCACAACAATGTTGCTAGACGCTTTTCTCACATAGCCAGACATTAGTCAGCACAGCGGAGTAGCTAACGGTAGATGCGGGCTATATTGACAGTCATAAAAGCCCGTGCTCACGCGGACCTCTGTAACCAACTGACAGACACACTTTTTCGGCTTAAAATTACAGTATGAACCGCTAAAAACAACAACCTCACTGTCCTCTCCACACGCGAGTCAGGCACACTTCCTCGGCTTAGAATTACAATACGAAACGCTAAATATACCACTACCTTACCGACGGAACACACTTCATTGGCTTAGAATTACGGCAACAATCGCTAAACAAACTGCAAACTCACAGTCCCCTCTTTCCGATTTACAGCCCCCCTCTCGTGGTTTAAAATAACTCACCGTTGTCGGCTCCAGCCGCTGACGAGGCTACACGCTGTAAACAGCCATGGGCTGCTTTCCTGGTTCTCCGGTAACGTTAGCTAGCAGTTAGCAGGGTTAGCATGGCGGCGTTAGCCAGGACCAGTCGGGATCACTTTACTGGCTATGTCTCAATTGTTTTTGCGAGTAACCAACTCGGGTACTCTAGCTATATACCGTAATTCAATATGAGTACACAAATGTTGAAATGACAAAAAAAATGCCCATCCCTAGTAGCTGTGATAAATTAGCCTGAAGCTAATGTTTACCTGTTCAGGAGAAAATAAGCCAACTCAGCGTCCTTTTGGGATCTAAGCTGTCTCCATCTTTCAAATACATCTCCAATATTTACCAGGGGGTTGTTACGTCTCTGGTCACGCAACTGTTAGAAACATGCTGTTTTCTTTTTTTTAGGTCGGGTATAATCTATCTCCGTTGATCCTGTTCGTTTGTGTGCTGCTTTCATGGCTGTACTACCGTTACAGCTGTAGCGCGCTGGGTTTACGTTTTTACAGGTATATCTGGCAACCCGGCCTGGCTGTCAAACTGGGCCGTTGATAACAACACACAGATCAAAACATAAACATAAATTCCGTCACGGAATGTAAATTTCAAAAAGAAAAAATACTGACATTAGCATTGTTGTCAGAAAAGATAGTATTTCAGTTTAACATGTTTCCTTAATATCTGATGAGGCATTGGTGTCATTTTTGGATTTATTAAAGTACAAATATTACATATTGGACCTTTAATGTTTGGATCTATCATCACCTACAGTGGGTGTCAGGCTGTGCTGTCATAAATCTACGGGGGCCCTCTGATTTAGGGCATTTTCACACCTGAAATTCCACAGGTTTGTGTTTTTGTTACATGGTATAGCATTTGATCAGGTTAGTTTTGGTTTCATACTGCAGTGCACTAAAGAACTATACATGACATAACTACGTCCTGTCGTCATATTCGATAATTAATTGGTTTGTAGAGGGGCATTCTTTCTTATCCTCTCTCTGGTGGAGTTTTTTCTGATCCTTCTCTCCCCGTGCTACCGCAGCTCTTTATGTTTTGTTGCGTTGTTGAGAGCTGCGTCTCCTGATACTTGTAATTGATTGATTTGTAGACAGGCTTCCCCGTCCTCTCGTGTCCTATCTCTGGTTTTCCAACTGACTCCTGCTCTCCCTGTGCTACCGCGGCTCTTTGCCGTGGCTCTTTGCGTTGTTGAGAAGCAAGACATGGGAACTTTACTTGGATTTTGAGGAAGTGCAGCATTTATTCAGAGACAAACTGAAACCTACACTGTACATTTACTACCACTTAACAAGTAAACTGCTGATTTATTCTCCGCTCCGTCTCTTTTATATAGACCTTAGTGGTCCCCTAATACTGTATCTGAAGTCTCTTTTATATAGACCTTAGTGGTCCCCTAATACTGTATCTGAAGTCTCTTTTATATAGACCTTAGTGGTCCCCTAATACTGTATCTGAAGTCTCTTTTATATAGACCTTAGTGGTCCCCTAATACTGTATCTGAAGTTCTCTTTTATATAGGCCTTAGTGGTCCCCTAATACTGTACCTGAAGTCTCTTTTATATAGACCTTAGTGGTCCCCTAATACTGTATCTGAAGTCTCTTTTATATAGACCTTAGTGGTCCCCTAATACTGTATCTGAAGTCTCTTTTATATAGACCCTAGTGGTCCCCTAATACTGTATCTGAAGTATCTTTTATATAGACCTTAGTGGTCCCCTAATACTGTATCTGAAGTCTCTTTTATATAGACCTTAGTGGTCCCCTAATACTGTATCTGAAGTCTCTTTTATATAGACCTTAGTGGTCCCCTAATACTGTATCTGAAGTCTCTTTTATATAGGCCTTAGTGGTCCCCTAATACTGTATCTGAAGTCTCTTTTATATAGACCTTAGTGGTCCCCTAATACTGTATCTGAAGTCTCTTTTATATAGACCTTAGTGGTCCCCTAATAGACCCTTGGCACGTGACGTCCTCACCCAGCTAGCTGCCGTGCTAACCAGCTGTTCCTGCTAACAGGTCCCACATAACTATCATCGGTTATTTAGTGACCTACATATCCCAAAAAGTAAGCCGTTCCCTAGATCATTTAACTTAACACACATACATATTGCTTAAATTAAAGATGACATGGCATGGAAACTAGCTTCAAAAAGGCCAAACAACTGAATTAAATGTGGGTCTGCGGAGCTCCTACCCCGGTTAGCCGACCAGCTAGCTGCAGCCAGAGCCATATCACTCTGCTAGCTTTGGACTGCTCGCTAGCTGCTGCCCATCGCGTCGAAATATCCACCGGTCAGCAGCGAATATAATCACAGATAAGACGATGGCTAGATGTTACATTATGTGTGGTTAATACTGATCATAGACACTCCGTGATTTACTGCATGGATTAACGTGTGATGAATTATTTCCCAGAGCTGGGATGCGTTCAGGCATCCATTAGAAAGATGCATTGGCTCAGCCAGTGAACAACGGTACGTACCTGTAGCTAGCTTGAACGGTACGTACCTGTAGCTAGCTTGCCCTGCTAGCTGATAGTCGTTAGCTGCTAGCTGCCATCCTGTGAGTGTATTCAGACAGGCTTCTGTGATAATCATCCCAATAACAATCCACAGTGGTGTGGCTATGTCCTCCAGAGGACAGGCCATATCAAGTCTTGAAGTGTATTTCTCCCAAAAAAAAACAGTAGTACGGTAGTAAGCTAGCTGCTAGTTGTAGCAGGAAAAGGTAAACAGTAGTGTGCCGATCGGAGCTTAGTGTGTGAAGAGTGAAGGGCAGATTTGTTTACAAGGGAAGAAGCTTAGAGTAACGTAACTATGGATAACATGGCAGATATACAACACACGGAAGAGCCTTTTGAGTTTGATGGTCGTCCTTATTTATTCGAATCCGAGTATACAGACGAAAACCTTGCCTCACAATAGTTGGAAAGAACGAGACAGACAGAGGGGCAACATGCAGATGAACTTGCTGCTCCAAGCACAAGCTAAAGCTAGCATTCAGTAACTGGAAAACATAGCCAGTTATTGGGATGATTATCATAGAAGCCTGGCTGACTACACTCACCGGACGGCAGCTAACGGCTAGCGGGGCAAGCTAGCTACCGGCAGGATCGAGACAGGGACCAGGGTAGGTGAATTTAAACAATGTCTGAAGAAGAAGATAGTAGTAGTAGTAGTAGTAGTAGTATTACAGTTTATTTAATGTTATTTATTTGAAACTAATGAAACTTTCCGCTCGTCTACTACACTGTTTAGCTTGTGCTTCCGGTGATTCTGCCGTCCGTCATGGCGTCGTCACGTGGTCGTGGTCACGTGTTTGCAAAGGGTCTATACTGTATCTGAAGTCTCTTTTATATAGACCTTAGTGGTCCCCTAATACTGTATCTGAAGTCTCTTTTATATAGACCTTAGTGGTCCCCTAATACTGTATCTGAAGTCTCTTTTATATAGACCTTAGTGGTCCCCTAATACTGTATCTGGAGTCTCTTTTATATAGACCTTAGTGGTCCCCTAATACTGTATCTTAAGTCTCTTTCCCGAAATTCAGCCTTGGTGCAGAATTACAGCCACTAGAGCCAGTCCCACAATAAGCTTTTATGTGCCATTTCTGTGTCTGTAGCTATTGAGGAGGAGAGAGGGGGGGGCAAGGTGGAGGGTGGGGGTGTGGCCTTGACCAACTGCCACTTTGCTTGTTTGAAAGCATGATGTCTCTCTCTCTCATGGGTGGGCCAAATTCTCTGGGGGGGCAAAGCAGAGAAAGGGGAGGTAACCTTTCCCCTTATGACCTCATAAGGAGGAGATTCCAGAACGACCCATCTGAGCTTTCATTTTCTCAAAGGCAGAGCAGGATACCCAGGGCTCGGTTTACACCTATCACCATTTCTAGCCACTGGGGGACCATAGGCAGCCTGGGGGAACGCATATTAATGTTAAAAAACCTCATAAAGTGAAATTTTCATGCAATGGGACCTTTAAAGGAGCGACGCTTCTCTTATAAAATGACGATAGCCTGCCAGAACTTCCTGTATTTGGTCCGAAAGTCAGAACCATCCAAAAAATGCTTTCACACTAGAAACGAACCGGATCATGGTTCAGTTGGATCCGGACCGAACCCATCTCTTTGCATCGAACCAAATTTCGTCTGTTTGGTCAGGACCGTGATCCGATGGGAGGTTTCACACCTACCAAACAGGGCAGGTGGGAAATTAACTCTTCAAGCACTTTTAAAATATTTAACTTATTTTTATTATTATTGTTATTAACCTGCTGCTAACTTTCCCATGTCTTGCCCATTGTCAGATATACGGATCTCACTTCCCTTAAATTGCGTCCAAGGCTCCTCCGCTTGCCTCCCTTCCTCACGTCTTAGTCAGTTCCCCCGAGGAAGCATGGGAGAGCCAGAGGAAATCACGGGAGGAGAGAAGGAAACAAGGAAATGTGTTTTTAGAAGGATAAGACTTCCTTTCCTCTGAAGCGGCGCGTTAATTCATCAGCTGTTTGGGCAGAGTTAGCAACGGTTTTCAGCTGCACGGCTTCCCGGGAAGGCTGCTCTCGTGTAGCCTCGCTCATAGCTCCTCGGTGATCCCTCCTCGATGCTAGCTCCTCGGGGCAGGAATAAGAGCTTTGAGACGGCCTTTGTGAAGGAGGGCAACTTCTGGTTCAACAGAGGAGCTTTCAAATAAGTGAAGTGAGATTCAGACATAGTAAGCTCTGCATGGCCTGGGTATGTGTTATATATTCACTTTTACCATTTTATTAACTTGTATTGCATCTTTTAATATTGTATCAAGATCTCCATCATGATTGTTGAATTATTTTTTATGTCATTGCTTATGCTGCTCTGCATGTTTGCATGTATTAAGAAAATGGCTATAATCAGTGTTGCTTAGCTGTTTTGTTGCTTGCTTGCATGGCTACATGTACTGAATGTGGATACTGTTGAAGTATTAACTGTATTAATGTCTTGCTGCTTCCTGTTGCTCTGCATGGCTTATTGAGAATGCTTGATTTGTTGATGTTGGTGCCTTCATGGTGTTTTGTTGTCTTCTGTCTGTAAATGTTTCCAGGTGCCCTGATCTCAAAACATCCTGCCAAAGGACTACAGTTGAAAATTAGCCAGCTGGCTAACACTGGCACATTTACAGAAATGTTGATTAATGTGCGTTGTCTTACGAATGAATGAAATGAAACCGAGCCATCAATGTTTGTGCCATTTAGTGATGACCAAAAAATATAAGCACTCATGGAGAGTACGTATTTGACCGAGCAGACACTGTCTCCGTAGATAATTTTCTAGGCATTCAGCAGTATTTCATTTATTTTATGATTTGCGCAGTTGTTCGTTTTTCAATATTTGAATAACTATTTCCAGTACACAAGACACAAGGTTTCCTGGCAATGAGTTTCTTTTTGTTTCTTTTTCTTTTTTACCAAATGTTTTGTTGCATTACTAAAGCTTATTTTGACCCTTTGTACCCTCAGCAGCATTTAATATAGTTCTGATTGAAAAACATGCGGCAAGCCTTGAGAAGCACCTCTGGATGAATGTTTTTTGTTCCTGATACAGCAAACCCTTTTTGATTTGCGAAGGCAAGGATCAAGGCTGTGTGGTTGTAAAACGCCAGTGTGAAATGTGTTATTCAGTTATTATCATATTATTATTATTAAGAGTGTGGGGGATTGATGATAGAAGTGTGGAAGTGGAGCACACTTCAAGGTTTCTCTGCCGAAAGGAGCACAGCCTTGACCTTGCACTCACAGTACTGAGCTATTTATTTATTTTTTTATTTAGCAGTGACAGTATACATATATTGTACCATAATGCTAAAGGTGTCGTATACATCAAACTACGTTGTATCCGAAATATATATCATCTCCAGATCTATGCAGTATAGAGACTTTCTTTTTTAATTCATCCGGGAGCCGAAATCTGCGGCATTTCATCGAGGTCTCTCTTGCAACTGTAGGCCTTCCAGAAGCTTTGTAATCCAACTGGAACTACAGTGTCCTATCGGAGCATTTGTACAATAAATCCACAATGATGAATTCATATATCATGTTAAATGAAACAAGATATCTGTGTCCTTTCATCCTAGCGGCTTATTCATTTTTTTGGCCTCCAAGCTGAAAGCTTCCCTGTCCCCACAGAATCCTCTCATGATGATAAATCAAAAGTTAAAAGGTTATTTATTCATTTTTTAAATGAAAATGTCTCGATTTGTTGTTTGTCGCCATTTTGACTCCCAGAATGCAGTGGATTGGGTGTGTTGGCCAATCAGAGGCTGTCTTCCGGACTATGGATCTCCAAATGCACCAGCAGTGTTGGTCTATGGATGTGACCCGGTGCCATTGCTGAAGTACAGTGTTACTGTGTTACAGGCATAGATCCTGTCAGATCTATGCCTACTTATATGTACCGTAGCACCCTGGATGTGTAAATGAGTACTCTGGCCTTCTGATATCACATAGCAAAATGCATTGGAGATGCTAACTAACTTTTGGATAAAAGCATATTTTCTGAAAAAGAAATCTAAATAGTTTTGTATTTGTTAGTTACAGTATTTATTTTTGTTCCCCCTGATTTCCAAGACTTGGGAGAAAAATATTCAAAAGCCAAAAGTAATTTCCGTTTAGTTTTCTTTTGTCATTATAGTCATTTAACAATGCATACATTCATGTGAGATCTCTGCAGCATACATACTGTATACTGATAGCCCTGGTTTTCCTGAAAAAATTATGTCTAAGACTTGCATTACAGGGTTGGTTTGTATCAGCATTATTACACAAGGAAACCAGGCAAACCCAATATTGGGGAAAATGGCTTAGTTAAATGGAGACGGTGTGAGAGGCTCACTTCCCAGAAGAAAAGCAACTAGTTCTTAATGTTGAGTTGAGAAATTTCCATTCCCCTCTGTTTTCCATGCCACTGGGTCAGCAATTGCCCACTAGTTCGAGGATTTGAGTGGAGTCATTGCAATGTATTTGTGGAAGACAAAATTCTTTCAGGTCCAATTATGTGGCTGGTTCAGATGAGTTTTATTCACTGCGCAGTGGAGACAGAAGTTCACAAGAAGCTCTCTCTGAACATTAGTTTCTAGCCAGGATTATTAAGGTACAGTAAATGAGATAAACAAGAGGTGCAGGCTAAGTCTATGGCTACATCTTCACTACTACGTTTTGGTTTAAAATTAATATCTATTGCTACGTTTACGCCTTGGGTCCACACTATTCCAACGTTAAGAAGCCCCTAAAACTGAGACATTTGGAAACACTGCTGCCCCCGTTTATGTTTGAAAACTCCAGGGTTGCGTTGGAGTCTGGACGGCACAAACAGAGACCTTTTGAAAACATAAATGCACGTCATTCACTCTTATCGTTTAAAAGAATATTTCACCGCTGGAAAGCTGAATATATCTTTAAATTGGGTCACTTATGTAGTAGAAATGTGAAAACAAAATTGAAATTGGTGCCTTCTAGGCCGAGAAAAGCCAGAAACTGTGTTTTGGTCTTATATGGATGAAAAACACCAAATCCCAGAATGCACCTGCTTCGTTGCTTTGAGTCCACTCCCAAGCCACGCCTACCGCTTGACAGACCGACAGAGGCATTCAACTCAACTCAAGCGTGTTTTATTGTCATTTCAACCATATACATGAAACAATGTTTCATCGTGACTCAAGTGGTGTTACACATTTAACATATATAAAAACGAAATTATATAAAAACGACATACGAAACAGGCTACATTTAGTACACACACTTTATAGGCTCCGTAAAGTTCAGCTAACGCATACTAGCATTAGCGCTTGGTGGGCTGTAAACACCGAGTATAAACACAGCCGTGAATTAGTGTGTAATGTAGAATGGTCGGCATTTAACAGTCACAAACTCCACCAGCAGTTAGCAGTTAAATGGATACAAATCACCACATTTCTGCACCACTCGGTGTTAACACAGCCCACCTCTTTTACCTGGCGACAGAGCATCTCTAGCTCGGAGGGCTAGCAGGCCTGGTAGCTGGACAGTCCGGTACACTATTCAGGCATGTTTCCACAACAAAAACACAAAGTCTCCTAACTCACGTTGGGAGTGTCGTTGAAGTTGGATGTAGTCCAGTTTGTGGTCTAAATGAGCGGACACTTGCAAGCAGGATCCGTAAAGTTCAGCTAACGCATACTAGCATTGGTGTAGCTAAACACGGAGTATAAACACAGCCGTGAATTAGCGTGGAATGTCGAATGGTCGGCATTTAACAGTCACAAGCTCCACCAGCAGTTAGCAGTAGCTAGTTGGATTTTATTTCTACACCAGTCCGGTTTAACACAGCCCACCTCCACGGGCGGGCGAGCAGCCTGGTAGCTGGATAGTCCCGGTTCCGGTACACTGTTGTTCAGGCATGTTTCCACAACAACAAAAACACAGCAGTCACTGAACTCACGTTGGGAGTTTCGTTGAAGGAGGATGTAGTCCAGCTTGTTGTTTAATGAGCAGACACTTGCAAGCAGGATGGCTGGGACACGCTAGCTCGCAGCTTTCCACCTAGCCGATGAGGATGTCCCCTAGCCGGCTAGCGGCATTGAGCGTCACCGCTGGTCTCCGTGCAGGCGAAGCTCACGTAGTGTGCCGAGTATTGCGTCTGTAATAACGTTTCCTCCATATTCTCCGATATGTACCGATGTATCCTGGTGGTACACACATCCGGTAGTTTGAATGCAGATAATTGTTGTAAATGTTTTCTGCTGAAAACCGAAAGCCTGTTTAGCGAAGATTCAAGATGGCTGACAGTCGTTTTCATTCGGAATACCTTGGCCAGACTCGGCAGTCCAACCCCCAGTGGGCGTGTTGAAAACATACGGAAGTAGATCCTACTACTGGCTGTAGTCCTTTGCCTCTGGCACAAAAATCTTCCAATGACGCAAAAATCGTCATTTTACGTCATCGGAAGATTTTTTCCAGGCCCCAAATGCAGAAATCTCTCGTCTCAGGGGGACATGAAGGAGGGAGGCACGGTCATTCAGAAATACTATCGGGTTTCTAATGATACAAAGCTGAATGCTAAATCGGTGAAGTATCCCTTTAAGTAGGCTCACATACCTTTCAGTAACAGTTCCACCTCGTCGTCGATCCAAGCAAATAAAATCCCTGGTTTTGCAATTGTTCTAAAGTATTTTCTGATTTTCAAGTTATACATCCATGATTTTCAACTGTGTAGTAACGTCAGACAATTTGCTTCCTCTACACCAGCCATGCACATATGCCCGATGTATGCGAATGGTCATGTGATATGCGTTATTTAGACGTAATAATATGGATGGAGATACGGTCTGCTACTGAAGATAAAACTTAAAGTAGTAGTAGTAGCAGTGGCGGCTGGTGATAATTATTTTTGGGGGGGCGCTTTATTTTTGGTGAAGGGGCGGGGGAGCAAATAAATACAAAGCAGTACTTTGAAACTGGGCAAAACAACCAGCACTACTTTATTTAAACCACTATGTATTTTGTATTTAAGAAGAGCAAGACAATATGATACAAGATTCAAATTACAAACATAAGATAGTGACTCTGACTGAGTTTTCTTTTTTAACTCTCAATTTTATGTCACCTCTCCGCCTTCTAATGCCAATCATGTAGCCTTCATCTAGTTGTTCAGCAATGCTAACTCTGCCAAAAAACGTTAGCTTCATGCTATTATCAAGATGTCTGCTACTACTTTCATGACATTTGCATTTTTCAGAGAGATGTTTCTTCTGACTCTTACCCCCGTTGTCCACAAAACCTCAGTGCTGACACTTTGAAATAAAAGGCAGGGAAAGCAAACAAAGGCATTGCTAACATCACATCCAGCCAGCCATCTCCGTTTGTAGCTCTGGTGTAGCTTCGCCCTCGGCCAGAGGCCTCAGGCTACTACTGGATTTCTAAATCGGGTTGGTCCACTCCGAAATCCTTTATCCTCTTTTTTTCTTCCAGTGAGTGTCTTGTGACGTCTTGTTAATCAATGACAGAATTTGGTTTAACTGCTGCTATTTTCTCTCCGAAAGTGATCTGGGTCACTGTGTGATTTCTCAGCTTGCAAGGTTTTGACGGAGTGACAGTATCGCCTGCATAAAGTTGAATGACAGGTGTTGAAAACCAATCAGATTGGATAAAATAACATGTATCCAGTTCTGATTCACCAGGGACGCAGTGACCTGCGCCCGGAGGAGAATCTTTAAAGCCCCAGTGTGTAACGTTTATACTTGTTCATTATAAAAATCTGTGTTGCCCATTCACAAACTTGTCCTTTTTCATAACCATGCACCACTACCATCACTTTCAAGTATTCGTTTTGGCTTTAATTTTTACATTTGCACTACCATGAACTGGGGTAAACGCTCCATATTAATGCACTATCTTGAAAATGCGTTAGCCGGTAAGGGACATACAGGACATACTGCTCCTCCTTTCACGTTTTCTCTGTCACATGATAAACTCACAGGTGCTGCTAATGCTGCTAATGGGTATCGTAGCTTCCTGGCCCCGGCAAGTTTGAAGAAGGAAACATGGAGGACCACATGTATTCAAAATCCAAATTTCAGGAAGAGGAGTCTTCTTCTTCCCCCAGAAAAAGAAAAAGGGTATTTAAAAGAGCAAGAGACCGGTGTCATCAGAAAAAAAGAGTGGACATTGGACTGCCTTTGAAAGATGGAAAGACCTGATGAAGAAAAGGGGGATCGAAAGAGACGCCGACTTTGCTTGCATCCTTCGAGACAGGTCCGAATTCTAAATGTTTATTTCATTGCACGATATTTTAACAGGTGTAGCTATGCTTTCCACTGCGCAATTGAAACAGCTCTTTGCGTAGGCGACGGTGGCAAACGATTAGCTAGACTAGCAAGCTCAAGCTAGTTTAGCAAACTGGCTCTACCATGTTTGCGATATATTATATTGCTGAGTAGATTTTCTTGCTCCTACTTGTAATGACTAACAATACGAGAAGTGTTACTTATTCATTTATTTATTTGGCTTCGTCTAGGCTACTTTACATAGCCACATTTCATTTAATATCCCTGCGGAATAGTTTGACTTGCATACCCACTTGCTAGGCTACAGTGGCGGAGTGGGACCAGAAAATCTACTGGGAAGTTTAATAGACTATCGTCCCGCCGTACAGGTTGAGCAGAGGCTGCATAGTACACAGTGTAGCCTAATCTGATAATGCTGGGGTAGCCGATTCCAATGGTGACATTCATCTCCTGACATCTGTCCTGTAGTGTTATTCATTTTAGACGTATTGTCTGAAGGGAAAGTTTGTCACCCTATGACTGACACTGATTGTAGCCTACACCTCAGTGGGAATGGGAGAAGAGTAGGTCATTACACCTAAGAATGGGGGATGGGTAGACCAGCCCATTGAGACTGATCAGGCTGAGGATCAAAATAATTATCATGCAGAACAATACAATACGGACAGAACGTTTTTTATTGAACTTTAGTCAATTTACATAGAGCATAGGAGGTGCATGTACCAAAAATAGACATGCTCTTTACTGTCATAAAAGGAATGCACTTTGTTTGTGGTTTAGTCAGGCATTCTAACATGTATTGATCATGTTTGTAAAGCTATGAGAGAGAACTGAGAGCAGTGACATCAACTCCAATGAAGGGAAAACCCTCTCAAGTACTAACTGCTCCAGCAGTGTCCATTCTAGCGGGACAGACAGGTAAGTCACTGCATGAAAACAATTATGTTGATTCTATGTGATATTATTGTTTGATAACAACTCAAAGTGTATTTTTAATAACTTGTTGTTTACTGTGTTATGTACATATGTGTCATGTGTTGTGGAACGCTGTGGTTATTCATTTCAGAGATGAGCATCTTGGTGCAATTGCAGAAGCCCCTGAAATTGAGAGCCTTGACCAGAGGTAAGCCCTCAATGCTCATAATGTCTATACCCTAACCCTATGTGTTATCTGTTGTATGTTAATGTTAATATTTCTATTTTTTTTGTATTTTTTTTTTTTTTACAAAGCTTATATGACATGAGCATCGTGGAGGAGGATGTGGATGAAAATGTGTTCAATGACCTGATGAACAGTGTGTAAGTAGTATACCCTATAGACATCTGTTACTTATGTATTGTGTGGAAAATATTGTTTTCTGAATGTTATTTCTTACAGAATTGACTGGACAGATGAAGGATCTGCATTCCAGCAAAGAGATGATGGAGAGAAGGATGACATCTCCGACGAAGAGTATCTTCCACCAATTTCTATACGGTGTGTACTCATCTGTTGTTACTTTGATGTGTTTTGTGTTGTGTTTTGTCAAACATTTTTACATGGTGCCCGTGTGTTCTGCCTCTACAGAATGGGTGGAGCATTAAAGACAGTGCAGTCTGTTGACCATGTTGATGTAATTGGGCTTGATGAAACTGTGCATGACCTTTCTGCTCATGAAGACCCTACTGACGAGCCCTTGCCCAGTTTTGAGTTGCCCAATTCACCAGACCCTTTGAAGGTCCAATGTGTAGATGACATCATCAGTATTTGAGCGGCAGTGTTGTATGAGACCTGCTTGAGGCAGCTTCTCACACTAATGAAGCTGCTGGTGGACAGATGTACAGGTGTTCTCAGGACCGGTCTGGTGTGTGACAGTGTTGCCCCCTTTCACATAAACATCACTTCTAAGGGCACAGCAATGAGTGCAGAATGGATGGAAGTCTTGGTAGTAACAACATAATACAACTGTTAGCAATACCATGCAAATGTATTGTGACAGCCAGTGTTGCATATTTCAAATCCATTTATCAATCTTCTCTGATTTTTAGATTTGTCCCAATGGACATAGCCTGTGGAAATGGAATTCCCAGCCTGTGATGAAGTTTGGGATGCAAGCAGGGGATTTCCTTCTTTCCACCAACATTTTGTTGTCAGGGAATAACTATGGGAAGGTTTCCCTCTTGTTTAAATTCATGAACATGGGCATGGTGAACCCAAACACATTTTGCACAATCCAGGACACATACTGTGTTGACGCAGTAAAGGAATACTGCAAGAAAGGAATTCCGAGGCCATCTGTCGCCTTCAAGGGAAAGACGTTGTGGTGATAGGTGTGTATTTTAAAATTTTAAATGGCGCATGTATAAATTACTTGCAGCAGTGACAGATTATTATATAGAACCTTACTATGAAATATGCCTGGGTTTTTACAGGGGATGGCAGAAATGATTCACCAGGGCATTGTGCCCAGTACTGCAGCTACACCACGATGGAGCTTGACACCAAGGAGATCATTCACGTAGCCACAATAGACAAGCGGCAGACATCGTGGAACTCCAACATCATGGAGAAGGAGGGATTTATCCAGACTGTGGACAAGCTTTCCAGAGAGTTAAAGCTGGTGGAGATCTGCACAGATGCTCATATCCAGATTGGAGCCCTTATGAGTAAGTGCTCCTCTGATAAAATGTGTGAATACAAATATTGCAAAAAGAGATGTAATGATGCAATGATTTCCCACTTCACAGACCCAGACAAAGGCAGATACAAGGACCTTGGAATTCATCACAGTCTGGACATGTGGCACGGTGACAAGAATCTTGCCAAAAAACTTGCTGCTCTAAGTTTAATGAGTTTATGTTACTGTGTATATATCTTCTGTAAATAGACCATACATTAGGGGTGTATTACCACATTTTATTTGTTGGATAATAAATGTTTTCTTTGCAATCAAATGTCAAACTTCAGTTTCAGAGACTCATAGGAATCATTGGCTGTAGTCTACTATTGGGATGAAATATGCATTTTCTTAGCTCTACACGACAATGTTTGAAAATTAATACCTCAGTATTTTGTTTTTATTTCCCAAAGGCAGCGAAGGTGAAAGGACAGTCTATTCTCCTCCACTGGTTGAAGGACATCGTCAACCATTTTTGGTGGTGTTGTAAAACGGCTGACACCAAAGATCAGTTTCTTGTAAGCAGGATTGTTATTGTACTGATTGTAGCTGCTAGCTCCCACTATATATATATATATATATCTTTTTTGCACAGGCACTTTGGATTGGCATTTGTCACGATGTCTGCAACATCCACACATGGCAAATGGGAAGCTGCTAACACAGCGATCTGGGAGAAGGGCTTGGGAAGCAGTAGATCCAGAGAGTCTCACAAAGCATTAGTGGACATAGTTTTCAACAAGCGTTGGCTGAAGGATGTCCACAAATATCTGCGTTTCAGGTAAAGCATGTAAACATGTAACATTGTACAAAAATTGTGTGTGTGTGTGTGTGTGTGTGTGTATATATATATATATATATATACATACATACATACATACATACATATACATACACCCCAAATGTGTGACTGATTTCTTTTCTATTCAACCAGATCAACAGCAGACCTGGAGTCATTCCAGAACCATGTTCTGATGTATGCCAGCAAGCGCTTTGCTTTCACTCCCCCGGTTTATGAGGCAAGAGTTCTGCTGGCAGCTCTTGACTACAATTTCCACCGCAACAGACCAACAAGTACTACGTCTGAGGGCAAACAAATAGTAAGTTTAATATATGCAGTCTTGTAAAGTAAACACACAGGCGCACAGTGGTTTGGGATTGATATGTGCTCTCAAGTTTGTCAGTTGTTGTAATGAGTAATTGACCTGTAATACTTGACCTTTGTGTCATTACAGTTTCAGAAGACTGTACAACAAACATGCAAGACAATACAGCTTGTACGCCCTGAAATCTGAGAAAACCTACAAATACATCTCAGAACTGCAGGGGAAAATTCTAAACAAGAGACTCAGAAGTGCAGGTGGGATGCCTCAAAGGAGAAGCCTTCGGCCCAATGACCCAAGAAGACTTGGTGTCGTCCCCCCTATACCTCCACCACCCATATCAGAGCTGATGCGGACACAGAGGTCTTGGTATGTGATGCACATGTGCATGCCTTTATTGTACCTTATTACCTTTTTGCCTGTAACTCTGTGTAGGCGGAATAGCACTAAACAGATTAATAACAATATGTTGAACTGTAAAATGGTCTGTATGTCTAATGACACTGCATGTCTTCCACAGGATCTGCTTTCCAGGAGGCTGCAACTTTAGAATGATCCCTATTGCCAGGGCTGGACTGGCCATCTGGCATACTGGGCATTTTCCCAGTGGGCCGATGCACTTTTGGGGCCGAATTGCCGATATGAATAGGCCTTTTTTTTTTTTTGGCTGCGCCGGCCCATAAAGAACTCACAGCGGCCCATTGGTTCATTTTCTTTATTGGCACTGGCCTGACCCAATCAAATCCAGGAACACCCTTCCCCACTCCGGGCCGCAAATTTACGAATCCCATTATGGCCACGCCTCCCGGCCCTGAGAGACACGTTAAAATGGACAAACGACCACCAAAGCGCAAGGGAGGGCAGAGAAATCACGGGAGAAAAAAAATTAAGAATCTACAGGCGGATGCCTCAAAATGTGCTGAAATTTCTGACATGTTTGGGGTGGTAGTAGCTGCTTCAACATCAGCATTACGTGAAGCCGAGGAGGAGGAGAGGTGGCTGGCTATACAGAGAAGCAGAAACAGCATCATGACAGGAAAGAAGCTGAGGAAGAGGAGAGTGACCATGACTCTCAGGAAGGGAGGGAGGCTGTGTGTGTGTGTGTGTGTGTGTTTGTGTGTGTGTGTGTGTGTGTGTGTGTGTGTGTGTGTGTGTGTGTGTGTGTGTGTGTGTGTGTGTGTGTGTGTGTGCGCACGTCAAAACGACAACAAGCAGTTTGGCTGTAACATTAAAGTTAGTGGCTGACTGTTTAAGCTTACATTGAAAATGCTAGCGGTTGGCCTGTTGGGTAGTTGAAAAGTCTGTGTGATCTATAAAAATCTGTTTTTAAAGTTGCTAAGCCAAATGGTAATAATCAAATAATAACAAATAATAAAAATACCATAAATATACAAATCATAACTAAGAATGAATGAATTATTTAAGTGTAAGATCAACAGATTAGTCTTGAGACTCCTCTTGAAGGATCCAAAACAATCACATGAACGCAGAACACTAGGCAACTGATATCATAGAATGCACGCATCTTTTAAGAGGACTGTCTGCAGGGAATGTGTCTGACCAATCACGGTGGGTGTGGGCCGCCTGGGCCAAAAATGCCAGGGCCCATTTTTTGTCCCAGTCCAGCCCTGCCTATTGCTGATCCATGTTGCTTCAAAGGCACCATGAAAAGGAAGGGTTCATGTGTAAATACCATAAATGTTAATTTCTGTAAATAAATATATATTGCAAATATTATTGACCATGTGTCATTTTGTGTTTCAAAATAGAAATTACTACAGCACATTTTTGTATTATAAGTTTGTGGATGTATGTAATGTATAATAAATACAGCATGAACAGTGTCTTATCAATTATTAAAAGGTTTATTTTCATAAAATCTAAATATATTAACAGTGGAAAAGATACAATGTAAAAATGAACGGACAGTATATATAGAAGAACACTTACAAAACTATTTATTTATATATATAATAATATATATATATTATTATAATAACACAACATTAAAGGCAGGTGATTTAAATTCCAGGGATGAAACCAGTGTACTGTCCCTGAGGGACAGGGAATTTATCCCTTATCCTATATACACACACAGCAACTTGGGATCACTGTTCTATTACCCTGCCCTAGAGACCCATGCTGCCAGAAAATGAAATGCCTGTAGGCAGCATATCGGAACTCTCTATCGTCGTCTCCTGGCTCTCTTATATGGCCTAATGCTGTGATTTCCTCCCTGTACTGCCTATGAATTTGGAGAAAACCTTCATCTAGGCAGTACTGTGTAAAGTGTGGCAGAAGGCTAACACAGGTGGCTGTGTTTTGTCCACAGCATTTTCTCTCCCGATCAGTTGGCATGTCCCTGCAGTGTGTACAGGTACACCAAGGTATTCCTGGCACAGGTGGGGGGACGCCATGTCTGCGCTGATGCGTCATCAATGCATCAAACACCAGACCTGGCTGCCTTTGTAGCAACTGTTTGGTGAGGGTCCCTGTGCTCTTGCAGGCTCATTCCATCCAAAAGTCTCTAAAGAAATAAAAGAAGAAATATGATCAGATAGGCTTGTTTAGGTTGCAAGGTTTGATTGTTAGCAAAGTAGTAATAGTACTTCAGTAAGTTGTGAAAGGTTTACACAAAATGATGAAGAATAGCATGCGTATAGACAATGAAAAGGTGAAAATGTCCATAACATAATCATATGTCGTGTTTTCCCTGGCAGACAAGTCACGTCATGCAGTGGTAACATAGACTAGGCTACAGCTAGACAGCTGCGTGTAAACAATGGAGATACTTAGAGCTTATTTTGGTTTCATTGACATTGTTCATACTGCTCAGAGAAATATATTTAAAAAAAAAAATATGTAGCCTAGGCTGTAACCATTGCCTTATACTATGAATCACATACAAAAAACAGAACGATAGCACTGATATTTTAGCAACTAACATTAGCTTGCATTCTTTTGAGAACCTGATAGCTGATGTTAGCAATGAAATGGTACCAAAAATAACGAAAAGGTAAAACTATCATTAATTTTACATAGAGGTCATAACCAACATGTTAACTGACTAAATAACTAAATGCAATTTGTAATTGTTTTCTAAAGTAACCTCATCACTGGAAGGAACACTCATGGACGAAGTCATACTGGAAGCCATGTTAATCTTGGAATAACACGGCCATCGTAGGAGACACAACGCGCTCGGAATGGGAGGGGCTCGAAAGTAATACTTAGCTGGTTGTCACATACAATTTCACCGCTAGATGGGAGAAATTCTTACACAGTGTAGCTTTAAGAAACCAATTAGAGACCAGCTTCAGGTCACATGTTGGCCGAAAGTTTAAGGATACCCATTTAGCCGGCGTCCCTGCCCATGAAAATGCAGGAAACATATTGAAACATAGAAAATAGTTAACTGATTAAAGCCATTTTTTTTATTAAATGCTGAGGCTCTGGTAACACTTATTGTAACACTTACAATAAGGTACACAAAAAATAGGTAGTTACTGTTTTTGAAAGGGTAGTTACTGTTTTTCAGAAGAGTACTTACCTTTTTTCAGAAGGGTAACGAATGATTAGTTACCCTTTTTCAGAAGGGTAACTACCCTTCTGAAAAACAGTAACTACCTATTTTTTTGTGTACCTTATTGTAAAGTGTTACCGAGGCTCTTACTACCAGCCAGCACATCGTATGAGTAAACTATTTTATTTTTTATTTTTATTTCATTTTTATATCATTTTTGTATACATTTATATTTCTGGAATTTTGATGGGGCCCCAGCGCCCTCTATTGACAAGCCACAACTGAGTAGTAGTGTAGATGTAGCTCAAGTATTGCTCCACTGAAAATTACAACTTGCAGGTCAAAACAAGGTGACACAAGCAAAGGTCTGTTACTTCAGCTTAGTATCCCTAGGAAGGAAGAAGACTATATGTTAAACTATAAACTTGACTATTATAGGACATTGCTGCTTGTCAAAAAACATCTCCAAATTAACAAATCACACACGCTGTAAGTGTCTTGTCTTGTCCCGATGTTATGTGTTGAGGACAACAATGGAAATAAGTTATATTACTTTTATCCTTGATTGTATTTGATGTCTTTTCATGTGTAAGGCATTCTTTATACAATTAAATAAATCAAATCAAATCAAATGTGATGGGATACAAGCGGCTGACATGGGTTTTCTCAGGAGGGTGGCTGGCGTCTTTAAGATAGGGTGAGAAGCTCATCAGTGAGGAATTCGGGTTAGAGACGCTGCTCCTTTGAGTTGAAAGGAGTCAGTTGAGGTGGTTCGGGCATCTGGTAAGGATGGCCCCTAGGGGCCTCCCTAGCGAGATGTTCCAGGAGGGTCCAGCTGGGAGGAGGTCTCGGGGAAGACCCAGGACAAGGTGGAGAGATTATATCTCCAACCTGGCCTGGAAACACCTGGGGATCCCCCAGGGACTGGAAAGCAAACTATTGCAGCATGTTCTTATTGTTTTATAGTGTTGGGATTCTAGCATTAACCTAATGAGGAAGAGGAAGAGGAAGAGGAAGACAAATCTAAATCAATCAATGAAAAACCTGTCCCGAAATCTACTAATTTAAGTAGACCAGAATATTTTATGTCCTGACTAGTCCCTGACCGGGAATCGAACCCAGGCCGCAGCGGTGAGAGCACTGAATCCTAGCCACTAAGACCATCAGAGAGTGATGTCAATAAAACAATTGATTTGGAGAAGTGAGTTGCCTTTTCACTTACTGGAATTACTCAGTTTGTTTTAGGCGAGGAATGGCGCCTATATAGAGCTGCAGGAGGCAGCAAATGACAGATTACACCGCTGTCACATAGTCAGTTTGTAATTTGGTCATAAAATACCAAGTCTCTTGCTGTTCCTTGAATTTGTCTGATGATAGGTTACAGTTAGCTAGTTGGTACCCCTGCCTTGCATCGCTACTGGTTAGTAGAAAGCAATCATTAGTTATGCACCTTTGCTTTGCACAAAAATGTCCAAATTTGGACCTGAATCCATCAATAACATTACTTGATACTGACATACATACATTGGTTTTCAGGTTAAAAAAAAAGAGTGGTTTAGAGGTTTAGTTACTGTTTGAAAGATGGAATTGCATTTGTATTGAGATAAAGGCAAGCGTTTATGGCCCATCAATGACGACAAAAGGATACAGATATACTGGGCTAAAAAACAGCCCTGAACTTTCTCCCAAACAGGCCCATCATCCAGCCATTCACCCCTAGCCGTGCGCTACAGACACTAGCCAGGATGTCCTGATACTATGCCACAATACTGTAGCCTATCAGACGAGGTATTCACAGCAAGTATGTGTTTATTAATGAAGCCTCAGCCTTCAAATAAAAAAATAAAAATGTACAATGCATATAAATAAAAAGTTCTAAAAAACCCCAAAAAAACAGACCCAGTGCATGCTGGGAAACGCCGGCCTCTCAGCTGATTGGTTCAGACTTGACTCAACATGATGACATTTTATATAAACTTTTTATTGATTTTGATCGGAGGGATTTTAACTGCTATTTGTCTGATTTAAAGGCT
Source organism: Perca fluviatilis (assembly GCF_010015445.1). Taxonomy (NCBI): domain Eukaryota; kingdom Metazoa; phylum Chordata; class Actinopteri; order Perciformes; family Percidae; genus Perca; species Perca fluviatilis. The sequence goes on along the minus strand of NC_053124.1, from coordinate 2,147,112 downwards.
TATTCTGTACAGAACACATACTGTGAGGCTGATAGTTATGTTTAGAAGTCAGAGAGACTAAATCTGTTCAGATTATGGATCATCTACAGTCTGTTGTTAATTAAAATCAGCAACAGATCGCATGTAGAGAATTTTGACAGCTACTCTCCACCAGTGTTTCTGTCACTTCCTGTTCAGCCTGAAGGCTGCTGGAATCAGATGGAAAACTGTCCGACTTGAGAGCGGATTTTTGTCACCGCCCCCGGCTGCTGCCGCCTGCTCTCGTCTACTTTACAGGCGAGGTGCAGTTCATCTCAAACGATCCTATTAACTCACCTCTAGTAACATAGACAGTATAGTAATGATGTAGGCCGACTCTTCTTCTTCAGTTTTATTTTTACACGTAGCATATAAGTGATTGTATTTGCGCCCCCTGCTGTTGGCTGTTCATATCGCTTTAATAGACTTTTCCAGAACGCACAGATTGTCAGTCCGTCCCTGGCTGTTGGGGGTCAGATTTAAGGGAAATAGTAGTCCTAAAGAGTGTCAGGGTTCTAGCTTTAATTAAGTCGGGGTTCTAGCATTAACCTAGACTATTCTACTATTTGATGACAGTGGACAGACAGGAAAGATGGGAGAAAGATGGGGGATGACACGCAGCAAAGGGCCACAGGTCGGACTCGAACCCAGACTGCTGCAATGGACTCAGCCTACATGGGGCGCACGCTCTTACTGGGTGAGCTAGAGGTCGCCCCACTATTGCCACATGTTCTTAAAAGTTGTTTGTATTGTACAGCATCGATGCGGCAAAGTGCCATAATCGATTATGTCACTGTTTATTTTCTGGCCTCGAGTGGACAATAAAGTTGTAAAGTTTCAATTACTTCTGTATCAAAGATACAGGAGAGTGATAATACACACATAGCAGCCAATAAAATCTGTTGTTCAATATCCTCTCAAGGATCACTGTCCCGTTGAAGGGACACTGCGTCGCTGTAACCTCGATAAAACTTCTCATTAGCGTTTTTATAACTTTAAAGCATTAAATCTTCCAAATATACACACCAATTGAAAGCTTAGCCTCTAAGCCTCTTAGCCCACATACAAAGCATGAGATGATTTATAGCAATTACACAACTGTTACAAAGTAACAGAAAATAAAACAATTCAGCCATAATCTGCGCAGCTGTCGAGAGTGCATCCATACCTGTTTTCGTTGTCCTTTCAGCAACAAAGTGGTATGTTGCCCAAAACCTGATTTTCATAAATCCCCAAGAGTTCAAGGAAATGTAATATGCAAGATTTATATTCCAAAACGATCTGTTCGCCTCACAATGTTGAAGTTTCTGGCCGAATCACAAGGGAAAAACTATTAACTAACAATTTTCCATTTCCCCACTTGTTATCGCCGCTAGCTTCTCTGCCCAGCTTGCTACATGCTCAAATTGGGCGTCATCGAATTCCTTAGCTTCTAAACTTTTGATAGACATCTCATATGAGCCAATCCGTTCAGGTTTGCCTCTGATATGGCCAATGAAAGCGGACAAGCCGATGACAGCAAAACGGACAGACATTTCTGTAGAAAAATCAATTTTTTAGTCTTTTGGCATCTGGATTTTTTCTATAATAACCTGAGACATGTTGCTATGGCCTGGGTGTATCTGTATATCACCACATGTGTTTACAGTATTTTATTTTGATCATTTTACAGATGTATGACTTTGACGGAAATAAAAAACCTCCATTCTAGCCTCTGTAACTCTGTGTCAGTAAGGCCTAGAATCACCCTGACAAAATTGAGAGTGTTTCCTTTCCAATGATGTCAGGCACACCCCAGAGTGTCAAAGTATGTGGGAGCTGTACCACTTTTAATTTGGGTATGTCGTTTAGACCAAAAAGCATGAAATTTCAGCCGAATCTTAACAGGATATCTGACTGATTTCCTCATGACTGATGAAAAATTTGCCGTGTTGTGTGCAGTAGAATTTTGATGCATCGCAATGCATCGTAGAATCGAATTGAATCGAATCGTTACCTGGTGAATCGTAATTCAATCAAATCGTGAGGGTAATGTAATATTTACAGGACAACCTTGATTTTTAGCTGCCATTCCCTTCCATGCTGAAATAGTACCAGCTCCAGGACCATGCATTCTTGCCACTGACAGCTCCATATTAATTATATTAATATTTGGTTATACATTGAGCTTTTTATTAAACTGTAAGTGAAGGTTTCCAGCGTACAGCCAGCATTTTAGCCATTAGCCAGTAGTGATGCTCATCAGGATTATACATCTATTCAAACATGATAATGATGTCATGAGGAGGTGTCATTTAAGAGTAGCACTGGGGGAGAGCATGGCACAGCTAGCTCCAGCACATCAGATAGAGCAGCACGGCCGTCATCCCAAAAAAGCATTACACCCTTGCTTTCCTGTACATGTGCATGTATGTGGGTCAATGACGTGACACGCAGCTTTTTGTGTCCAAGTGCATTACTTTGGTTTAAAATAATGAAAAATTATTCATACAAGCATAATTTTATTCTATAAAACCTGTATAGTTTGAACATATTTTAGTGTCTCATAAAAACGGTATATAAATATTATGTTTTGCCATCTAAAACCCTCAAAACATCAGGTGGTGCAACCGTCCGAGCAAATTATGGGGGCATAATTTTACATTGAGGACCTTTCAAATAAACAAAACTTACTAGTTTAATAGCTCTTAAATTGTTTGGAAAATTGAAAAAAACCTTTGTCTGGAAATTTGCATATCTGAAATGTCAGGGCGGCGCAACCACATTCATAGAACTTTTATTTTGAAGTGAAGAGGAAAAAGAGTGAACAGGATATGCTGCTGCTTCCTGCTACGTCCATCCATGCTCTGCTGGGCCACGCTACATCCTGTAACGCCCTGCAGCACCCTGATATGACATGAACTACTACGACTACCATTTGAAGTCACTGTTCCATTATTAATGTGACTATTATTGCCACTGTCCATCACATCCCCAACCGGCACCGTCAGACACTGCCTACCAAGAGTCTGGGTCTGTCCCAGGTTTCTCCCTAAAAGGGAGTTTTTCCTCGCCACTGTCGCACTGAATGCTTGCTCTTGAGGGAATTACTGTAATTGTTGGGGCTTTGTAAATTATAGAGTGTGGTCTAGACCTACTCTACCTGTAAAGTGTCTCGAGATAACTTGTGTTATGATTTGATACTATAAATAAAATTGAATTGAAATTGAATTGATATTGCATCATCAAGAGGACCCCAACTGACCTTTATTGATGAGTGAAAGGTTTGTAAATCTCTCTCATATATCCATAAAAAATAGCAACTTTCTCTTCATAGTTAGCCTTGTACAGTTTACATGTCAGGTGGTACAACCAATGTAAAACTAAGAAAAAGTTATTTTAATATAAAACAAGTTCATTCATTCAATTTTATAATACAATAATATTATAAAATTGAATGAATGAACTTGTACTGGCACAACCAGAAGGAATGTCACTTCTGGATTAAATAAACATGTTAACTTCAATTATTTAATTGTATATTTTTACAAATATTCATTAAATGTACATTAATAGTTACTATATACATGAAATACCTTTTTATGATTATATTAAAAAAATATCTCTTTCAATGATTTTATGATTTTATGCCACTACCAGTGGGAACAGAAGGCAGGCTACTGTCCACTCCTGTGTTGCCTACATCTCTGCTGGTGTGCGGTCCTATGCCAGTATCTCTGGGTGCCTCTGGCATGATGAGAGAGCTGTGTGGGCCCACCTTGAGCCTGTATAAAAGATGTGTTGGGCAGTCGGAACCCACGTCCTACTAATCTCCATGTGATGAGCGACGGACCGGTCACTCAGTACCGTAACAAAAATAACTTTTACCTGCTGAGCACCATCCCCTTCCTTTCAGGATTCAATCAGGTCACTTGGAACTTCTCTGAGAGGTCTCACCAGATGGGGTTTGGGGTGCCGTTAAAAGGATTGCTGACTCAAGGCTCAACTGCAACCAAGAAAATGATAGCTCAATGCTGGCTCCCCCCCCCCCCACTCGCTTTGTATAAAACAGTGGTTGGCATTTTTTCTAGACATAGTTCTGCTTGAGCTCTCTACAGCAAGGATTAACAAAGCCAGATCATCAACTATCAGCCTATGGGAACAGCAGCACAAATATCAGACCTAATGACCTCAGCCCCACAAGGACTTGAGGAGAGGGATTAGGCAGGGTGGGGTTTCTGTTTGTTTGTTTGTTTTGTTTTCCTCGAGACCCCAGAGGTGGGAGAGGGTTTTTGTTCTTGTTCAATTTGTGTTTATCTGTTTTGTGCACCATCTGCTATTACCTGTCACACGTTGTGGAATTTGTTTTGTACATCTGAAGGCGCCAATAAAAAAAAGTTGATCACAAAAATAAATAAATAAAATGTGTACTTTTGCTGCTGCTAGTCAAATTCATCCATATAAAGATCATTTCATTTTAAAACTAAAACCAACATATCTGTGTGTGTATGACAAGCCTGGGGATTTTAAAGGACCTAAAATCTTTACTTTGTGACATTTATTTAAATCCATTGCACAACACATTTAGTTGTTGATACCATCAAATTAACTGGTAATGTTAGCAGAGGGATAAATAGTGTCTCAAATCAAAATCTTGGAAGTCTGTGTGTGCCTGTGTGTGTTAATATGAGAATGACAAGCCCACTGGAAAAATAAAAGCAATAAAGGAATGAAAAGGAAGGACATTTTAACACATTTTTACATGTATATTTTATTTTTTATTTTAGTCCAGAGGATGAGAGAGGGGCTCCGCAGGCCTCTGTCCCTGCCAGCATGCCTCTTGCAGACACTGAGGCTGACTCTGTCCAGGAGGGTTCGGGCTGTCAGCAGAGGAGAATGAGGGCCATACCATACCCTTCCTCCATAGCAGCCTTCCTGACTGGGAGAGGGAGAGGAATAGGCCATGGAGTAGAAAGGGAGCACAGAGACACCTCAGGCCCCAGAGAAGCCAGGATCTGCATGGAACAGACCAGAGGTGACAGACACTGGCCAGCAGCTGCCACACTGGGTAAAATGTATGTGCTCATACTGGCCATTGAAGGGCACATCAGCTCCAGGCCATACCTTTTGCTACACATTTGAGGCCAATGTAGGAGAACTGAGCCTCTCCCCTGAAAATGTGAGGTGCGTATGAGATGTGTGAGCTACATCATTTTGTTGCTAATGTGCTGAAGAGAAGGCTTCCTGACAACATGGAGACATGGGGGAACAAGAGCTTGGCAGACATGTCCAGAATGGCCAGCCTTTTGGGAGACTGCCCTTCCACCACTGATAAAGTCATCCAGCAATGGAGGAACATTATCCTGCTTAAGTGGGAAGAAACTGAAGACACAATGGCATTCTGGAATGAGGTTAGGAGGTATGGGGATGCAGCTGGCCTAAACCCATTTAAGGAGTTGGCTTCTGCTACAGTCACACTCAAATGCTGAAGTAGAGAAATCAAATGAGTGTGATGAAAACCAAACTCCGGAACCGCTTATCCCTGCAGACCCTCTGCTCTATTCTCTACATTAGGTATGGGCTGAAGCTGGATGGGGATGCATGCTCTGAGCATAATCTGCCGGACAAAGTGATGCAACTCTTTGGAACCTCAGCTGGCTCTTCATTCAAGTGATGTCCCTAAACCACTGTACCTGAACCCACCATCCAACAGGAGGAAGGCATTGACCTCAACCATGACAAATTCTACACACCTGTACATTCTTGTATATACTGATTACTGAATAGTTTCAAACAAATAAATAGATAAATGTTGGTACATCCACTGCTTTGTACATGATGATTCTTCGACTCCAAAAATACAAGATGCAGTGCCCATATCCGGGATATTTTGGCTTCACTTTTATACAGGGGAAGGAAGTCACGACAGTTAATAGAACTTTTTTACTGAAGACATTTTGTAACAGGAAAAGCACAGGTGAATATTTAAATTTACTGATGACTGAACTCCATTAAGCTGCTGGAGTAACTGTGGAAGCTCTACTCGGCAAAAGCAAAAGAACCCCATTGTTGAGAATCTGTTACATTCCATTCTGTGAACAAAGCCTCTTTCATTTGTTTTAAATTGGTATCATAAATTGTTACACAGTTTTCCTTCCTGAAGATTTATCCGCGTGTAATTACCTTGAACCAATCCTCCTTTCCTCCGGTGCCCCTTTCATATCTATTTACTCTGACGTCATCGAAATGAATCGAGCAATTGTTAGAAAATGTATATATTCTTGTGTGTCTCATTAATCATTTAGAACATTGTTGAACTGCTTAATGTCTCTTTGTTCTACAATATCTTGTAACTGCTTTCAGAGTCAAATCACAGATGTAAAGCCAGTAGATAATAGGATACGAACCACAAAACAATTGTGATTAGATTGTTTCCTAACACTCGTTGTCGGAGAAGAAGGCAAATGGGGAGAGTGATAAAAACCAAGGTAAAAGAAGAATTAACGTCAAACAGGCATTCACTCGATGGAGAGAGCTTGAGAGTTGGCTGTTGAGTTGGCATTCTTTCTGTCAGTAACAAGTAACAAAACCTGCCTAGGTATTATTACTACTAGGCTTTCTAGCTCAAGTTGGGATTCTTACGGTAGTTTCTTGTTTGACAGTAGCCAGGCTGCTAGAGGTAGCCAGGCTGCTAGGGTTAGCCAGGCTAATGCTAGCAGCCAGAAAATGAACCAGCTCTATAAGCAAGCGAGGACTATCCAGAAACACACATTTATGATTCATTTAAAAAATTTAAACAAAGAACACGTTTTTCTTGCAAGTTTTTCAGGTTCGGTTCCAACTTGCGGCCCTTTGCTGCATGTAAATGCCTAAAAAATGCCCAAAAAATTACAAAATATAAAAAAATATGTACATGATATACAGTAATCTAATGTCCTAAAAATCTTTTTTTTCTGACGACATAGCACTCACCAAAAGATGCAGGACAAATTACACAAACTAGAAAGAACTGCTGCTACAGTTGGGCTCAGGGTCAACACATTGAAAACTAAAGTCATCAGAACAATGCACAAATACTGACAGATGATAACCAGCTGATGTATACAGCTTTATATACCTGGGAAGCAAATCCATTCTGTTGTACAGATAAGAACCATGGGAAATTACCACCAACATACTCAACAAACGACAGACATTCATCAACTGCTGCCTCCGTTACCTCCTGGGAATCCAGTGGCCAGACACCATCACCACCAACCTGTGGGACCACACTAAACAAGGACCAATACTTCAAATGATGAGATGGAAGTGGTTCCAGATCAAACAGATCCATCGCATTTTCACAGTCATTCCTGCTGGCAACAATGCACTGTTTTTACTTCATATGCATTTATTGTAGTTAATGCAATACCTTATTTTATACTGTAATTTCTATCATGTTGCTTTGCTCTATTTTAATTGTATACTTATAGTAAATGTATGTGTAAATAGGCTATGCATTTACTGTTAGCATGTTTGTTTACCTTACTTTAACTGATACACCTTATCCTGTTAATTCATAACATTTTAATATAATCACAATACAAAAAAAACTCCTTGAAATTCAATATCTTTGTTTAGATACTTTGAGATGCCTCACCCTCTTGGTCCATGTGATACATGTCCGTATTGAACAAGGCCAACATCTCTCTGGTAGGCTTGAACTGGTGGCAGCAGATGCCATGCCTCTGACTTTGACATGCCTCTACATTTCTCGGTAACACGCGCATTGCACAAACGAGACGTTAGGTTTGTGCTCTCGAAATTCTGTGAGAACTAAATTGTTCTTGCTATGGTATTGCAGCCCTCATCCATCAAATGTTTTGGACACAGCTTGGGTTTTTGCCCCCCAAAAAATTAGCAATGCGTCTGTTATTGAATTGCCATCTCCACCGTCTAACTTAATGACACTAGCAAAAGTAGACACAATTTGCTGTTTCTGATTGGCTGACAAGCTCTCCCAGGTAATCCACCTTTAAAATGCTTGAATGGCAAGCAATACGCGGCGTAATTTTAAGCTTGACTACCTTGACAGATATGTCAATTCTCAAAGTGGTCACGCCTCCACAGCTAGAGCAGGCTGCGGCATTTTCAAATGTGTTAACAGTTCTGCTGTGGTTTTGAAGCTCACTGTGGTGCATGCGACAAAAAGCTTTGGCGTCATCCCCCAGCCACACGCCCTATCCATTCTTCAATTCCATCTTGATCTTCCCATTCTTTTGCATACTTCTACCTGCACTTTACCCACTTACCAGGTGTCATGTTTCTCCCCGGGTTGCTAGCTAGCGAGCTGGTCACTGCATGAAAAGTGGGATTTTTGTCAGTATGCGGCATTGTAGATTGTCGTGGAACTTCAGGTTTACGGCTGTACACGGCAATTTACAGGTAACACCGAAAATTGCCGTGAATTGTCGGAAATTGACGTGGACCTTGCTTGGCAGTTGTCCCCCCATGACCCCCCCTCCCTCTAATTCTAGGGGAGGCTTTAACATGTAAATGAAAATGCTGTGAGCTATACAAATGCAAATCAGGGTAGCAGCAGGGGGAGTTTTACCCCAGGTGACATTTTTCTAAAAGGTATTAACTTCATTTTAAGAAAATCTCTTAAAATAGATCAGACTCAGTATAGCCTAATTGTAGACTCTTCAATTTTAGCTTGAATTGATTTATTTAATGAAAGTATGCTAGATTAATTAATGTGTATGTCATTAGCAATGACCAATGTTATGTCAAAAAGATACACAAAATAATTTATTTCAACAATTAATCAGGCTTTGCCACAATAGTAAAATGTGCATTCCATGATTCATTCACAGTCTCCATAGAGCTCAACCACTGTGCATAGTGGCATGACTACAGTGACCTTTCTTTTGTCTTGCTCATCCAACATTGTCTGGTGGAATGGAGACAGAGGCTCCACTGTACAGTTTTTTTAAGAACTGTCTTTCTGCTGACACCAAAACACTGTACTTCACATAAAGCATATCAGCTTTGTTATTGCATGACAAGGTCCCAACCATTTGTCTTCTTAAAATACTGGCAAATTCAGCCCCATATTCACATGTCCATGGCATATGAAGCTGTTGGCTCTGCTGAAATGGCCTCATAATCTAGACTTCAATTGTCCTATTGTTATTAAGCTTTCCCAGTATTCCATTAAATCTCACTGTAACGGTAGGTTTCCACACAGCGAAATTTCGCTTTGCTCTCATTGAGGTTGAATGGAGACGAAATTCGCCCTGATTGAGCGAGATGAGAGCGAATCGCCGAGGGGAGCGAAATAAAGTTGACGAAAGTTTAACTTTATTCAAATGAGGACCACTCGAGAACCAATCAGGTCCGTGTGTTTGTGTTTGGAGGTGGGAGTTACAAAAAAAAGTCTGACAAAGATGGCGGAGGATATCAGCGCCGTATCATGAAAATTTTGATGTGATTAAAATGTTTCTACACGAACATTGGTACTTCTATCAACACAAATTGTGTTTTATATGACACACGAACTTAGTTAGGGCACATACACCACTAAATAAATCACTGTATATGTTAGTTTAAACACTCGAACCTTTCAGCTAGCCGACAGGCTAATCGCTAGCATGTTCGGACATTGGATTTCATTGTAGCCTAGCCAGGCAGCTAGCTAGCTAGGCTACTTGTGCATTTGTTTGATTACATGTTTTGTTGGCGAACATTGACACTTGTAGCAACACAGATTGTTGTTGTGTGTTGTTTCCCAACCACGGAGGAACAAAACTTTCCGTTGGCGAAATTTGCGAGGTATTTCGTTGTGTGGAACCCTACCGTAATTCACCTCCACACCAGTGGGTGCGCTGTTCGCGCCCTGCTGGTTAATCTGCTCCTTGGTCCCGCTCTATCACTCTCACTCTGCCCCGCCCCCTACCCCCGCCCTCACTGCTTCAATTTGAAAATAGCGGCGGGAGATTGCGGGAGATGAGTCCGAGAGTTAGAGCAAAAACTTCCGAAATATGGGAGTATTTCAGGCCAACTGGTAAAAGAGTTGTCTGTACACTGTCAAACTTCACTTGGCGTTTTTTTTTCTCTCCTCCATATCACCTCCGGGACTCCAAAGATGCGTTCACAGGAAAAAAAAAGACAACGTAAGTATATGATTATTAATGAAATGCGAGCTAGTCTTTGCTGTTTATTAACTCTTGATCGTACAATGACTGTCTTTGGATGTTAAACAGGCTACTTAGACTTGGCAGTAATGTTTTAAACCCCACCAAGTTTAAACGCGAGCAGCACAGAGCTGTGTGTCTGGCTGCTTTCAGCGCCATTCATTACAGCTGGTGATGTTACTTTATAAAAGAGTATTTTTTTTATCTTGTAATTTACAGGAATTCAGTACGCTGTCTTCACAACTCTGAGACAAACTGTAGCAGGCTCTACGAACCGGAGCAAGGGTAAGATTGAAAGAATATGCTTTCATTGAATGAACTTCATTAATTCTTCTGTAGGACATAGATACGTTAATGGATACCGATCTTAACCATATATATATCTATATATATATATTTTTTTACAGACTAACCTCGCCGCATAACAAGGCTGTGACTTATATTTGCTCGGAGCTGTCTGCAAGTCCAGATTTACATGACTCTGATAATGACGCCATTGTGTGTAAGTAATTTTTACTTTTTTATCTTTCCTTTTCCATTTTACTGTGACTTATGTTTTTTTTTTTATTCATACCACTCTCATATAATTGTTTTCCAGCTGCCTGTAAGACATATTACGAGACAGCACGCAGGAGCTTCAGCTAGAAACAACCAGATGTGGCATCACGGGCAGAAGCTGTGAAGAGTTCAGCTTGGAGTCGGTCGAGAAGAAAAGAGAGTAAGATTAGATCCGTTTGGTTAATGTGAATATTTTTCAGGTGCATTAGATGTGTTGTGTCCGTAAGCAGTATATCGCGCAGTACTGATTGTCTTTATTGATTGATTTTACAGCTGCTGGAAGCGAGACAGAGTGTGCTGGCTGCGGGTGAGGTGGACATTTGGAAGTGCGCCACCATAGACATACAGGACAACGCACCACAGACGTCTGCTAAATGGACCGAATTCAGACCGAATGCTGCTGGTTACCAACAGCTCCGAGGCAGCCGCGGTTAGGTGTGGACGTGCAGTGGGTTATTAACTCTGTAGTGTGTTAAGGTTAGTTGTTAACTGTGTTATCCTCTGTACTCTGTAGTCTGCTAATTGTTAACGCTGTGTCCTCCCTTAGCGATCCGCTAGTTGTAAACTCCGTAGTCCGTTTGCTGCCTTCGCTAGATGTGTCGGGCTGCTGGGCACGTTGTGTGTTTGTGTGTGGGCATGTGACGTGTCCAATGTAAATGGACTGTATAGCGCTTTTCCATTCTTAACGACTACTAAAAGCACTTTAACATAGTACAGGAACCATTCACCATCATTTATAACATCTTACATAAATGGCTGCCATACAAGGTGACACCTGCTAATCAGATAAACATTCACACACATTTACACTCCAATGGTGCAGCATCGGGAGCAGTACTTCGACATGGTACTGCAGGGCCAGGGTTCGAACCACAGCCTAATTGTTTTGCAATCCTGACACTCTGTCGGTCTGAGGATATCTTTAGGATCAAGACTCCCTGATGCACAGGATGCACAGGATGCTCACTATGTTGTTTAGTCACGTTGTATAACACTGAGAGAATCTAGAACAGTATAATTACAGCTACATGGCACTGAGTGGGCAAATGCTTAGAAAGTATTTTTTTCCTGTGTGTCAAAGCGTACATTTAGCCCGCTCCCTGCTGAAATTAATTGAGCCAATGAAAGATGCTGTGAGCACCATACTGGTGTACACTGATCCCCTGCTTCGATGCTGGAAATACTCCTCACCCATCCTTCAACAGCCTTTAGCTCAGCTCAGTCTGTCAAGAGGCTGAAGTGAGCCAAAGCACAAATAAAAGCCATTTCCAGACAGAAATGTCTGTGCAGATGGAAAACCCAGTGGGAATGCAAGATGGTTGCTCAGTATAGCAAGGTCCAGATTTGCTCATGCTTGCTTCCAAAGGCACACATTTACATCTCAGACTCTTGCTTCTCAGTTGCAGAATACAAAATGCCTGTATGCAAATCAAGTTATGGTAAAAAACAAGCTTTCTTAATAAAAATATTGCGCAAGCAAATGGCCCCTTAATCACCTAAACTGGAAATGGAAATGGGAAAAAACGGTCCAATTCTGGTGCTCTTATGTCAAGTGCTTTGGAGATCTGCTCCGAGAGTGGATAAAAAATGTTATACCCTGCTTCCTTAAGTCCCAGGAACCATGCTGATATGTAGCTTTTTTCTTCAATTTATTTTACCAAAGTGTTTTTTTACGTAGGCCCTATATTGGGTTGCTTAGATTATGTCTTTCTGCCACGTATCCTTCTCCAGACAGGTATTAAAGTATATGTAAAAATACTCTGTTGTGATTAATATTTTGTTTAACATGTTTGTCCCATGTAAAGAGTAAAAGAAAACCTCTGAAAACGGACTGTAAGCAGATCTACCCTTTTCTCCCTCATTGAGAAAATCTGGATCTGGCCTCACCCATCACTGCTGCTTTTACCAGGTTGAGACTCGTGCAGTGACTGCATTCTAGCATCTACCTTAGGTTGACAAGTGTATTTAAAGCAGATGAAAAGCATTAAATAAAAGTCTTGCATGAGTTTGTGTGCCTTCTAAGTGCTTGACAAATAGTAGTCAAGCATTGTCAGACCTCTCCAGATCGCCACAGAGCTGTGTAGTAGCGCTGAAGTATGTTCTGGCTACACCACTTATCTATTTTGGGTTTGGGGGAAAAGGGCTTCTCCTAGCAATGTACATGCATTAATGCAGACTATACAACTAGTGAGGTGAAGTGGCTTTTGCATCCTCCACCACTCTATTGGTTCTATTGGCAAATTGATTGGGCTCTAGTCATCCATCAACCCTCTTAACTAGCTGTTGCTTAAAGGTGGAGTCTGCCATTCTGGAGAAAGATTGTTGATAAGTTTAACAAATACACCCCTCCGATTAGTGCTGCATCAGAATTTTAGCATGTGGCAGAGTTACCATCCCTTTCACTACCACTGCCTTTCTCTTATACATCCACTGCCCTGTGCTTGGTCTAGGCCACTATGTTCTCTTGAAAAGTGGGGGGACCAAAGTATGCAAATGCATGGAAAAATGCAGAAGAGTGTGCAGAAGCCTGAAGAAATGTTACAGCCACCTCACTAATGGTTAAAATTATACACCAGCCCCAAAAAATGGCAATTACCAACATAAACCATGTTCTGAACTGGCAAATTACTTTATATCCTGGAAACTGTGGACTCCATTCCTTTTTCCATGTGGATAAATATATTATTCAGTGCCTTTTTATTGAGCATCAACCTCACATTTGTATGACACAATTGAGACGGAGAATAAAATGAGAGAGTATCTGTAGGTATGCTAGTAAAAAAACGGCACCCTCCGGTCTACACACACACACACACACACACACACACACACACACGGGTCAGACAAGAATGATTGAAATGTCTTTTTACCATGTTGCAGTAAAGGGGGATTTGTAGGGATACAGGGATTCAAGACTTGAAAAAAAGTGGGACAGGGTCGTAAAGTGGGGGGGCCATTGCCCCCTTGGCCCCCCTCTCTCTGGCGGCCATGGCCAGGGCTGTGTATGAACGCTGGACTTTTTGTTCAGCGCGAACACAAAACAGAAAGCTGGGGGACCGCGAAGAGATATTCGTTACATTTGACAAAAGGCTGTACTCGATTAGAATGGAAGACTCCACCTTTAATCAATCTTTCAATTTAGGTCAGACTTCAGGTCATTGAGCCCTTTGGGAGATTTGTTGTACAACATCGATCATTTTAAGCAGCCACATCTTCCTTTCTAATCTTTGGTCAGACAGATAAACACACATATCACTGACACAAGATTCAGATTTACAGATCCTTATTGGAGTGCCAAAGCAGTTACACAGGGCTTCTTATCTACATTTCAAACCTTTAGTGGTGCCTTGTGGGATAGAGGATCAAATCTGACCTTTGCATCAATCTCATCCTGGTTCTTGCACTAATCCATTGTGTGAAACCACAGCGCCAGTGGGACTTGAGCAATTACCATTGCAATCGCAAGCAGGTCTCCTCCCTGTCACAAGTCTGAATGTGTTAACTCTGCTAATATATGGAACACAAGGGATCAATAGGGAGATGCTGCTTTGAATCCAGAATTAGTTTTCATTAATCAAACAGAAAGGTTTTTGAAGACCATACCTATTCTACCTTAGACAAGGAGCACAACTTGAACAAACTATAGCCAGAATTAACAATGTGAAACTGGGGGGTCCTGCCTTTAAACAATGCATAGTAATGAAAATAAACCTGTATAAATTATATTAAAATAAAATTGGGCACACAACACATTATTATATTTAGTGTATTTTAAGATGAAATATTAACATGAAAAGAATACATATTTTTCTATCTTCTTGTTTTGTTTTATAATACCGTATGTCAATTACTTTTGACCCACATTAGGCTGTACATTTTCATTCGTACAACTCAGTGATATCATCACAGCTTGATAACAGCAAAAAGTGGTAGTTGTTTATGGTTATAAAATTGTAAATTGTATTTCCTTGTTCATTATAAAAAGTATCCCCTTGCTGCAGCATATGAATTTACAGGGGTCAGATGTGGGTAGAGAAAGATGTCAGACCATAACCATATACAAGGGGCTTCTCTTTAAAATGATAAGTAGCCTAACAGTAAAAAAAAAAAAAGCATGTGTGAAGGTCTGAGTGATTGCTGCAATATTGAAGTCATAGTCCAGCCTGCTCCCCAGACGTGCTGCTGGCATAACAAGGCAAAATTGGCTCGGAGCGGGGGCCCACAGGTTTGCTTTGGGGTTGATGTGACAGCCTAACCACTGAGTGTGTTGAATTAAATGAGGGCATGTATTATTGCTTATGAATTAAACGTTTCATTGATTCTTTCTTCAAATTTATTTCATTTCCAAAACGAACCTAATTATTGTCCTTAGATACAGTTGTGACAGCACTTCTCCCAGCTGACAGCAGTCCCAGTTTATTCTCTCGTCCCATTTTGATTCACTCAGGTTTAATTTTTCAAATGTTCTAATCTCAATAGAGCTTTGTATCATCTTAGAGAAACAAGCTGCTGTTTGACATGCTGCCTGTCAATTTGACTGAAAGCCATCACGAATGCTTTTGCCAGTCAATTTTTGCCTGCAATGAGTGGGTGCTGCTCACGTCTGAAGTCTGTGCCCCCCCCCGAGTTCTTCATAAATCAAATAGATTGAAAGAAAAGCAATCACTTCACTGATAATAATCAGCTCCTTCAAAGGACTTACAGAATGACTCCCACTGTGCAGATAAAATGTTGGTTATTTCTGGACACCGCTTCAGAGTTTACTCTGAGTATGTGAATGATGGCTATGTGATTGGGATTGCTTATGTAAGGTTTTTCACAGTATTCTCTCTTCATGATAAGTTATCACATGATACTTTCACTTATTCATATCCTGTAATATTTCTGTGGCAGGTGCTTGTGAATGGGTTACTCCCGTGGCATTTGTTAAACTATAGAGGGATCAGAAAGCTTCCTGGTGTCTATGATTTAATTAGTCTCCATGGGTTTTCAGTGGCTGCTCAGGTACCAGGGGGCGAGCCTCTTTGATGGGCTCAGGTCCTACTGAGACCTGACCTTCGACTCGCCTTCAGTCTACATTAGGTAGTTCTTCAGAGCATGCTGTTTTATCTATCATTGTCCTTTGATGAGGGGAATAGTGGATTTTGACATTGTTATGTTAAATACCAGTTTCATTTCCAGGTATATCAGCTGTGTCCTTGAGCAAGGCCCTTAACCCCAGCCGCTCCAGTGGAGCTACTCAGTAGAGGATGGATACCCGAACTGAGCCCGACGGGCCAGGCCTGTGTTAACGTGCGCTTGTTGCCCCGCGTGCGTTGATGCGCTCATCTGTTGACATTTCCGAATGCCTTCCAACAGTTGCTTAATAAAAGGTTTACACACAAACATATGTGTCATTAGTATGAGAAAAAAAAAGAGATTTTAACTTGTCGGGCTCGGGCCGGGTTCGGTTACTGCTCTGTCGGACGCGGGCCGGGCTCGGACAGAAAAATGCGGCCCGATCTGCACTCTACTGCTCAGTGGCCAGCAGATCAGACGGTGGTTGTACTGGGAAGCTTCCAGGTATGAAATTATTATTTATTATTATGCTGTAATTGTCACTTCTGGCCACACTGACTGCCATATATCAAAAGTCTTGCTTTTAGTGAAAATTTGCAAGGAAAAGGCCAGGTCTGTCCATCCTCCATGCATCCATCCACATCCTTCTCTACAGCCAGGAGCTCCAGCTCTTCATGGGGATCCTGAGGGGTTCCCAGTTCACTGAGATAAATATAACCCTCCAGTGTGTTTTTGTGTCTCCTCCCAGCTGCATGCCCAGAATAGCTCCTAGCCTCCTGAACTGCCGCAACTGGCTCCTGTCAGCACAGAGGAGCAGAGGTGCCACTTCAAACTCTGTCCTTATAATCCCAGACAACCTGAGAGGGCTGTGACTATGCCACTGGTACCGTATATACAAGAACCAAAGTAGAATTAATCTTATCACAAGTTTGAAGAGGTTTAGGGACTGTATGAAAATGATTAAGAGTTGAGAGGGGTCAGAGAATGGGGGGGAGGGTTTTGTATTTATTTATTTTTGCTGTAAGGAGGGTTTTCAGAATGTTTTGGGAGGGACCCCTCAGAAGAGATACGTCTCTAGCCATTACTACTCCCTATTGCACGTTCTGTCAACCTGAACAAACTGGAACTTTCCTGCATATGGTCTGGGAGTATGAACAGGTGCATGAGTTCTGGAATAAAACAACATCAATAATATCTGATGTGATAGGATGTAGAATTCCTACTGACCCGATTGTTTTGTTACTTAATGACGACTCTAAATTACACCTGCTTGAGAAACAGAGGAAAATTTGGCTAGCCGGCTCAACTGCAACCAAGAAAATGATAGGCCCCCCCCCCACACACACACACACGCTTTGTATAAAACAGTGGTTGGCGTATTTTCTGGACATAGTTATGCTGGAGCTCTCTACAGCAAGGATTAACAAAGCCAAGTCAGCTACTAAAGACCTATGGAGAAACACAGCAGTACAGGTATCAGTCCTAATGACCTCAGCATCACAAGAACTAGAGGAGGGGGACTCGGCAAGGTGTGGTTTCTGTTTTCTTGTATTTTGTTTTTTTTTGTTTTCCTCAAGACCGCAGAGGGTGGTGGGTGGGAGGGTTTTGGTTCCTGTTTGATTGTATTTGTTTGTTCTGTATGTTGTGTATTAAAAAATATAAAAATAATAAAAAATAGATCATAAAAAAAGAATGTTTTGGGAGAGCTGGGGAGGGTTTCTGAAATTACTTCTTCTCTTTTGCCATTTACTGTAAAAAATTATGTTTTTTCATTTGAATAGTTACATCACAACAATGGGAATGCTCCGAAGTGATTCTTCTTGTACAGTATAATGTAGTTAAAATCAATCCCTGGATTTAACCCATCCTAAGCATTGGGAGCAGTACTTCCGTTCTAACTTCCGACTTTTAGGCTTTCTGTAGCTGGATATATCATTTGTTGTTTTATTTCTATTGCTTGTTAGCTGACTTGACCAGCAGACTTCTTTAGCGGCTGTTGAAATACGTGCTGTCCCTTACGTTCTAAAACCAGCCTCTGGCGACTGGACCAGCTGAGTCGCAGCGACGCCATCAGCTGGCTAGAGTTGAGCTGAGACGGGCCGGTTCAGACCGATGCAAGTTTTGACCTGCAATGTTCTAAAATGGTTATGTCTCGTCACAAATCTTTGGTCTGAACTGGGCTTTACAAAGACAACAGGTTCAGCTGTCACTGTGGTCCTGCTATGCCCTGCCACACCTTGCTGTGCCCTGCCACGCCCTGCTATGCCATAAACTGCTACAACTATTATTTCTAGTCATAGTTCCACTATCTTTATTGTTACTTTAACAGCCACTGTTCATCATACCAATGCTATAATTATTATGGATCATATTTCTGTATATCTGTATATCTGTATCAGTGTCTCTGTGTCCCAACCGGCATTGGCAGATGCCACCCACCAAGAGTGAGGGTCTGTCCTAGGTTTCTGCCTAAAAGGAAGTTTGTACTCGCCACTGTTGCACTAAATGCTTGGAATTGTTGGGTCTTTGTAAATTGTAGAGTGTGGTCTAGCCCTATTCTATTTGTAAAGTGTCTTGAAATAACTCTTGTTATGATTTGACATTATAAATAAAATTGAATTGAATTGAACAGTGGCCTTTTCACCACTGCTAACTCCTTCAATACCCAAACCAACAGACTGTCCTCCGACAGTTCGTGTCTAATGTTTGCTGCGTGACAACATGATGTCTTGAAGATCCTTCCGGTGATAATTTGTATCAAACTCTCCATACTCATTTCTAAGCTCTACCCGGTGAATGGTGTGGGTGAGTAAGAGATGTGTGGTAACACAAAACCAGAGCCGTCATTCTAACTGGATGGAGAAAAAAGCCAAAGCTAACACGTTATGTCACATCATTGTGCAGCTCCGAAGCTTGAGAGTGGTGTGGTGTGTGTGTGTGTGATGTGTGTGTGTGTGTGTGTGTGTGTGTGTGTGTGTGTGTGTGTGTGTGTGTGTGTGTGTGTGTGTTTGTGTGTGTGTGTGTGTGTGTGTGTGTGTGTGAGAGTATGTGAGCTGGTATTGAGTGTGTCGCTGCCGGACGCTCTGGCGGAAACATGCCCAGATGAAATGTCATGCCTTTTCAAGAAGGTGTCACTCAGAGTGCTGACTCTATTCTCTCTGCTGCCTCTTCACATTAGGCTCCTGATTAATGACCCTCCACAATCTGTGGATTCGAGTAAAACAAATACATCATCACAGCTCCTCACAGTCTCTCACTTCAGTGATCAGGGTCCATCAAATCAATAGCAATGAGACTTCCGGTCTCAGTAACTTGGCAATGTTGCCTAATCTAACAATTAGGATAACCTGGTCAGAGTTATTCCTTTATAAATAATAATAATAAAGCCTCTGGTTTGACGGTAGCACAGATTGTTGCTGAGTCTGAGGTGCTATAAATAAAATACTGACCTGTAAGGGTTATAACCTCCATCAGGGCTAATCATATAGTTATTTCAAACTAGTTTCCATCAGCGTTGTCTAGATAAAACAAATCACAGTTGCCTGAGCATGCAGCTCTTGGAATCTAAAAGGAAATACAAAGAGCATAATGATGATAAAAGTAAGACTCACATTTTTTTAAAGAGTATTTTTGGGGCTTTTCCGCCTTTAATCAATAGGACAGCTAGGTGAGAAAGGGGGAAGACATGCAGGAAATCATCACAGGTCGGATTCAAACCCTGGACCTCTGCCTCGAGGCATAAGCCTCTCAGTATATGTGCGCCTGCTCTACCCAGTGAGTCAACCCGGCCCCTCGTTCACATTTTCTAAGGCATAAGAAATCATTATTGATCAGTTGTCTATTATTTGGACAGCATCGATCCAACATTGTTCAGAGGTGTTTAAAGGGGCTGTATACACACACACACACACACACAGAGGAAAGGGTGACTCAATTCTCCGCTCAGGATGCCATTACTTGTACTATAACTTCACATAGCAAATAGTTGTATACTGCTATATTAATGTTCTGAATGTGGTAATGAACTCATTTAAAGGCTACACTTCTGAAATAATTTACACCCTGATCTGTATCCCTCTGCATTCCTATAATAATCATATGAGGACTTAGGGTTTATTGACTTTACCCATAAGTCTTCCAACCTAAACAACAGGTTGAGTGCCAGAGCCTTCCAAAACAACCCCTGTGACCTACATTTCATTTTAATCTGCCTAATTTTGAATTTGAAGAACTCTACACTATATTATTTTTATACACTGTACTATATCAGATAGATTCATATGATGTTTATACAGGTGATTTGTCTAACGAAAAACACGCATTGTGTGTAAAAACTGCTTTTTCTGCTGAAAATTAGCTCGTATCTGTCCACTTGAATTTGGAAGTTTGGTTTAGCTGAATTTTTTAAATATTTTTTTGGCATTTTAGGCCTTCTTTATGCAGAACAGCTGAGCCAAAAACTGAGCCTTTGTACATAGGGCGCACACTCTACCAGCTGAGTCATCCAGACGTCCCTGGTTCATGTGAATTATCCAGCCTCTCCATCAAGCCGTAACTTTTTTTTAATATTTATCAACTGTTTCATTAAAGCCATTGCCAAATAAGTTGATATAAAGCTAATTAAGACTATTAGCTCCACACACTCTCTCCCAGTATGGATATGTTTATTAAATGATGCTGTCAGGCAGAAACTCAAGCAAAGATAATTACCTCTTCTAAAGAATCCATCATGTTTTTTTAATCCTCCGTGTACTTCTTCATCACGGAAGGCTTGCATAATTTTTTGTTTTTTATTAGTTGTTTTTATTCTATTCATTTATTTTTAATTATTTTATTTTTTACCACTGTATGTATTTTATGGATTATTTTTAACAATCTACAGGTTATGTACTTACAGTATTAGCCACTGTTTAGAGCTTTTATTTATTTATTCATTTATTTATATATTCAAGTATCTTTTGGCTTTTAAGTGTCTTTCCTCAGCTCAGATCAGCTTGGTTCCTGTTTTTAATTCATTAATTTTTGTCCATTTAGGGGTGGGTGGGTGAATGGGGCTGCGGGGGGAGTTTTGTTGGTGGCCATGACGTTGTGGCCCTCCTCCCCACGGGGTTCAGGAACAGTTTGATTTTCCAGCTCGCTCCGTTAGCGGTGAAGGAGTTGGCTAAGGCTAAGGCTAACGCTAGCGATGCTAAGCCGACGTCACGACCAAACGTTAGCGATTGGTTCTGGCAGATCCAGAGTGGCTCTGGGCAGATCCAATAGTTTTAAACTTCAACAGAGTACCCGCCTTCAAGGAAGTTAACACTTGTCTATGGAGAGAAGCAAGACTCTCTGGAGAAATCAAATGGACCAGAGTCTGGTAGGACCAGGCTAATGGACCAGAGTCTGGTAGGACCAGGCTAGTGGACCAGAGTCTGGTAGGACCAGGCTAATGGACCAGAGTCTGGTAGGACCAGGCTAATGGACCAGAGTCTGGTAGGACCAGGCTAATTTACCAGAGTCTGGTAGGACCAGGCTAGTGGACCAGAGTCTGGTAGGCCCAGGCTAGTGGACCAGAGTCTGGTAGGACCAGGCTAGCGTCACCCAGCACATTAGGCCCTGATGGTAAGCCTGTTGCATCACACTATGGGACAGTTCACAATGGAGAAAGTATACATTGTCATATCATTTAAACATTGCGGTTCAACACTTGTTCTTGATGCAATATATTTGTGAACAGTGTTTTTGGATGTCATATTTTTAAACAGCATGTAATGGGTGCATTTATTTTTTAAACAGAAAATAGCTTATCAGCTTTACCTGCAACAGAGAGCTCTCTCTCTCTCTCTCTCTCTCTCTCTCTCTCTCTCTCTCTCTCTCTCTCTGCTGCATCTAGCTGTGTGTGTGTGTGTGTGTGTGTGTGTGTGTGTGTTTATATGTTTTGTTTCTGCAGTGGTAGTGAACACAACACGCAGGCCTGCCAGTAATGTTCAGGGCAAGATATTTAGGCAACTTCAACTGTGATAAACAGCAGGGCTATAACTATGTACCCCCTGCATGTGAGTGTGTTGATCAGGCTGATTATATAAGTACATGTGTACATAGCCTAGTATATGCACATTGCACAAAGTCAAATGCTGTATTCCATTTCCTGGGATGAATCTGAGCTGATCTATCATCAATTCTAAATATAAGAATTGATTTTAGGCACAAATAGGCACATTTCTGAGTTTACATTGGGAAGGGATAATATATAGTTCGACACCCTATGAATACAAGCATCACACTCTTCTTCAGAGTTAGTGTGTCTCTGGTGCTTCTATTTAAGAATGGTTGTTACTCAGATGTACGAATGTCCCTGGAGGGACATGCTGGGGATTTTCAGATGTGTCAAAATAATAAAAATGTTAGTTTGAAAATATGTTTTTTTTTCACTGAACAGATGCCATCTGTGATAAAAAATGATTCCGGTCCTTGAGGCCTCAAATACTAAAGCTAAGAATGGAGCTTTGAGAGTATTCGGTACTTCTCTTGCCAGATACTATTAAAGGCTATGTTGTAAACAGCATGTTTGACTTTAAATGAAGATTAAACCAAGTACACAGTGCTTTCTACAAAACAAAAAAACAAAAACAAGAAATGTTAGAGGTTAAAAAATACTCCAAATGTGTCGTGTTTCCATCGATAAATGAGGCGCAGACTCCTGCATAATACAATCCTAAAAAATAGCTTTGTAGCAAGCTGCAGACATCATCCACTCTGTCTTATAGAATAAAAACCCTGCTGAGTAATTAACTTTGAATAATGGATGCTCTCCCCGGCTCCCCATTCATTTCCATGAAGGCTGAGTGGAATGTTCAGGAGGGAAGACATTAGGAGGAGGGGATGGTTTTATCACTGTTCAGTCAACGGAAGTAACATGATGGTGATTATGATGATTCCACTGCAAAATGTATTCAATTTCCCAGCGTTTGGTGGCAGAGCAGCTCTGAAAGGTAATGTAGAATACACCTCATCATGTTATTTTAAAACCAGGATGACAGGGAGGAAAAAATTGTTAAGTAGGAGTAGTGGACGTCATCAAAATATACCTTAAATCATCTCTGACACGTAGTCAATGAATTGACTAAGAGATTGAGGTGAGTGGTGAGAATTGACTAAGAATATAGATGATCTACCCAGCATGCATTGGGCGGCGATCAAATCTGCGCAGGCCTGGCTCATCTCCGACGAGCCTAATAGCAGCTCATGAACAGCGGTCAAACTAGGCAGCGCTGTTAAAAAATGAATCAAGATTCTGTTTCTGCATTGCCTTTTTCTCGCCTTGAATGTTTTCAGAAACATATTTTAGTGGGGCGGCCTCTAGCTCACCCAGTAAGAGCATGCGCCCCATGTAGGCTGAGTCCTTTGCAGCGGCCCAGGTTCAAATCCGACCTGTGGCCCTTTGCTGCATGTCATCCACTCTCTTTGTCTCCCCCTTTCCTGTCTATCCTCTGTCACTATCGAATAAGGGGAAAAGCCCCAAAAAATTATCTTTAAAGGTCCTATGACATGCTGCTTTTTGGATGCTTTTATATAGACCTTAGTGGTCCCCTAATACTGTATCTGAAGTCTCTTTTATATAGACCTTAGTGGTCCCCTAATACTGTATCTGAAGTCTCTTTTATATAGACCTTAGTGGTCCCCTAATACTGTATCTGAAGTCTCTTTTATATAGACCTTAGTGGTCCCCTAATACTGTATCTGAAGTCTCTTTTATATAGACCTTAGTGGTCCCCTAATACTGTATCTGAAGTCTCTTTCCTGAAATTCAGCCTTGGTGCAGAATTACAGCCACTAGAGCCAGTCCCACAATGAGCTTTCCTTAGGATGTGCCATTTCTGTGTCTGTAGCTATTGAGGAGGACAGAGGGGGGGCAAGGTGGAGGGTGGGGGTGTGGCCTTGACCAACTGCCACTTTGCTCATTTGATGGCAAAGCAGAGAAAGGGGAGGTAACCTTTCCCCTTATGACCTCATAAGGAGCAAGATTCCTGATTGGTCCATCTGAGCTTTCATTTCCTCAAAGGCAGAGCAGGATACCCAGGGCTCCGTTTACACCTATCACCATTTCTAGCCACTGGGGGACCATAGGCAGGCTGGGGGAACGCATATTAATGTTAAAAAACTCATGAAGTGAAATTTCCATGCCATGGGACCTTTAATAAAAGAAACATATTTTAGTGTTTAGCTATAAAATGGGAAAATTTGTGACCAAGGCGTGCCAAAAGCATTACATTACTACTACATTATGTTTAATTATTTGACTACAAAAACTTTTGATTTCATATATTTCAGTTACATTTAATTAAAATATTGCTTCATTATTATTAGGACCAAGAATAATTGTACTGAGTGTACAGTATGCGGACAAGCAAGCCCATCTCTGCGTTCATCTCTTTCTCTACATCAGAGGGGCACCCACCCCTCCTGAAATGTGTGTTGCACATCTTCCCAGCCCTTGTCACATGACCAATTAATGTTAGATGATCACTATCCAAATTGTTGACTTAAGAGCCCTTAGAAAATGTGTAATGTATTTGGATACACAATTTCTTTAAAATGAAAACAAGTGAAATGAATAATGGATGTGATGTGTTTTATTTAGCAGAATTACACTGTGTTGTTCTATCCTATCCAATATTTCCTATATTTCTAAGAAGATTTTCTATGCTGTATTCTGATAAAAAAAACAAAAATTCCCAAGAGGATCAGATAGTCAATCATAGCACAACAACTTTCTATTGTTTTCTATGTATTGTCTGTGGGCCGATCTGAAGACCACATTCTGCTTCATGATGAAACATGCACGTTGAAGGAGGTGATAGGATAACATTTCACTGGAATTGTGCTTGTATGATTTCATGTGACGAATAGAATATTGATGGATTCATTGATTCTATGATAGGTGCAGTCCTGTCAGTCATCGTGTTAAACTCGCCACATGTGAGATAAACGGTTGTGATTGGTCCACTCAGGGCCTGGCTGGCTAGAAATATTTCTTTGTCTGAATGGGAAGGGGGCCAGATCTATCAGCCCGAGCGAATGAAACATGAGCGTGCAGATTTGTCTGGTTTCCAGGCTAAAAAATCTAACGTCGCTAGCTACTATGATCCACAACCATCAGTTAGATGGAAGCGATTCAGCTCTCACTCTGCATTCTGTAATACAGTAAGTCGTAGGTATTTTTGCAGTAAAAATCAAGGTCATTATTTTTGAAAATGAAATATAAAACGGTCCCACAGCTTGATAACATTCATTTTTGACACGTCACAATGCAGTATATAGGAAAATACCCTGCAGTGAATGCACTGGCATCGAGGCAAAATGTACAGTACTGAAGATTGTGGGCTGAGTCGTAGGGTTGTTGAGGGGGAGGTGAAACACACATACACACACACAACACACACACACACACACACACACACACACACACACACACACACACACACACACAAACACACAGCGCAGCTGTTGAGCCTACATAATTTTTGTTTTTGTGAACAGGGAGGCAGAGTGAGTCACTGCTGACCATATGGACCTGTGATCCTTTGAGTCAACATGGAGTGCATCACAAATAGTATTGGCCTGTGCTTCAGCAAAATGAGTTATTACAGGTAATTGGAACACTCGATTTATTCAACGTCGGCTTTTCAAAGTGGCGTGAAGTACCAAGAATCCACCCAGGTCTGAGAGCAGGAGGCTGTTGGGCTGTCAAAGCCGTCACATCGCTCCACAGAATCTTCTTTCAACCTCAGCGAAGCGAAGCAAATGTGTTTAATGATACAGTTTTTTTTCAATTGCTAACAAGTGCTTATCTATACTTAAGATACTTTTTCAAAACTCTCAACACAGCAACCCACCTACCTCACACAATTTTGCTCAAAACCACATTTTATTCTTTAAATAGATTAGATTAGATTTAACTTGTCACTGTGCAGTGTACAAGTACAAAGACAGCGGAATGTAGTTTGCGTCCAACCAGAAGTGCAAAAAAAGCAGAAAAGTGCAATGCGATATATGTATAGACAAGTGGTGCATAGGCAGGACGAGAATAAATTTGGCTATGAAATATGAACACAGCAACATGTACAGATATGTGCAATGTAGTAGCAGTGACATTATACTAGTAGTAAGAATAATATAGATATAGATATATGCAGTGTATTAACAGAATATATAATAAGTGTGTTATTATTAGTAGGTTAATTGTCACCGGGATGCAGAGCAAGAGTTCAGTAGGGTGACAACCGCAGGAAAGAAGCTTCCTCTGAAGGGGAGTGGGGTGACCAGACTGTGGTTGGGGTGAGAACAGTCTTTGATGATGATGCGGGCCTCACGCAAGCATCGCTTGCCCTGGATGGTCTCGATGGAGGGGAATGAGGAACAGGTGATGCGTTGGGCAGTTTTCACTAGAGATGTTCGGTATCGGCTCCGATACTGCCTAAAACGCTGGTATCGGTATCGGGAAGTACTGGAGTTTATGCACTGATCCGATACCACGTAATAAAGCCCTAAAGAAAATCTACGTTAAAGTAGTTTATTTATGTTCTTTTTCCGTTATAACTGACTGTCATACTGGAGAATAAAAGAAAGTTCTGTGGCATTCATTGTTTGTGTTTGTTAATGTTTCACAAAGAGTTTAACCTGAGCCAGACCAACAAAGATAGAAATCATATCATATCCATACAGGGATAGTAGTATACAGTTGTTCAAACATAAAATATATGACACACTGGTATCGGATCGGTACTTGGTATCGGCCGATACGCAAGTTCAGGTATCGGAATCGGCATCGGGAAGCAAAAAATGGTATCAGGCCATCTCTAGTTTTCACCACCCTCTGCAGTGCTTTCCGGTCATGGGCAGAGCAGTTGCCATACCAAACTGTGACACAGTTGGTGAGGATGCTCTCGATGGTGCAGCAGTAGAAGTTCACCAGGATCTGAGGAGACAGGTGGACCTTCTTGAGTCTCCTCAGAAAGAAGAGATGCTGGTGAGCCTTCTTGATCAGGGTAGAGGTGTTGAGGGTCCAAGAGAGGTCCTCAGAGATGTGAACACCCAGAAACTTGAAGCTGGTGACACGCTCCACCTCAGTCCCATTGATGAGGATGGGGGTGTGTGTGCCAGCTTTAGACTTCCTGAAGTCCACAATGAACTCTTTGGTCTTCTTGGTGTTGAGGGCCAAGTTGTTGTCAGTGAGTTGTTGCTGATGAGACCAATCACCGTAGGGTCGTCTGCAAACTTTACAATGGTGTTAGAGCCATGTACAGGTGTGCAGTCATAGGTGAAGAGGGAGTAAAGGAAAGGGCTCAGCACACATCCCTGTGGTACGCTGGTGTTAAGGGTGATTGTTGAGGAGGTGTGATTAACTAACCTAACAGACTGAGGTCTGTTGGTTAGGAAGTCCAGCTTTGTAGTCTGTGATGGCCTGGATGCCTTGCCACATGCGTCATGGTCAGAGTTGTTCTTGAAGTGATCCTCAATCCTTAGCTTGTGGTTGTGCTTGGCTTTTTTGATGCCCCTATTCAGGTTAGCCCTGCATGAGTTATAAGCTTGAGCATCATCTGATCTGAATGCAATGTCACGTGCCTTCAGCAGGAGTCTGACCTCACTGTTCATCCATGGCTTCTGATTAGGGGAAGTGGTAATCCCTTTGAGGGTGGTGACACTGTTGATATGAGAATTGATACAGTCCAGAACGGAGGAGGCATATGAGTCAATGTCCGTGTGGGAGTCATGGGTGGCTTGAGTTGCGAACACTCTCCAGTCAGTGTTACCAAGATGCTGCTGAAGTACAGTAAATACCAACTCTACATTTCAAAATGCAAATAAAACGTTCTCTTCATACACTATCAAAACACGACAAACCTAAAAAATTTAATAATTCAGTCAAAACACTTGCACGTTTTTTCCCCCTAGAGAATCAGATGTATTTATCAGATCATAGCACAACAACTTTCTTAGTCAAGGTTAAGGTTATTTTTGGGGCATTTTAGGTCTTTATTTATATAGGACAGTAGTCTGTCAGACCCTCCTCCAAAGTGCGCTGAAGGAGGGTCTGGCTACTCCACACAGCATTCAGGGATGGGAGGAAAACGTGCTCAAAAGTTGTCTCCGCACAGAGCTGCCGCAAAATAGTTGTGTGAGAGAAAACTCCGATTGGACAGATAGTCTAGCTAGCTGTCTGGATTTACCCTGCAGAGATCTGAGGACCAGTTAACCATAGTCCTCACAAATCCACCAGAGTTTAAAATGCCAACACTCACTCAAGAGGGTCAAATGTGTGCATTTTCGGCAACAAACAGTAAAAGTGAATAAGTCATCTTTACTTTATAGAATGTACAGTAGAAAAATGACAGAATTGCCAAAGTAAAAGGTTTATTAGCAACATATAATCCAACCTATGTGGCTTTACACAGTTACAGCAAAACAAAAAAGGCACAGAAGGGGAAAAATAAATAAAAATGCACAGTCCTGTTCTAATCTATGCAATTTTCAGCATTTGGCCACATGTTGTCATATAGTGACAGAAGAAGAAGAAAAACATAACACCATAAAGTTTGAATGATAAACTATGTAATCAGAGTACTTTTACTTAAGTAAAGGATCTATGTATGTATGTATGTATGTATGTGTAACACCCCAACTCCCATAGAATGCCTAAGCTGCAATAATTGATAAAAAGACTGGAATGATGAGGTGTTTGGGTCCGTTTTCTTAAGGTAGCTACCATGAAGGTTTACCTATTTTGGGTTAGTATATACCCCACACTACTGATACCCATGCAGCCTATTGTACTATATTAAAATAACTGACCCCAGACAACTCTTTAACAAAAAAACTGTATTATATATTACTGGACGACAACTTAAAAGTACAAATAATAGTCAGCAGTTATATTAAATAATAAACACAAAAATATATATAACACAAATCACACCCCTACAGCAGTGTCAAGGTCTGGCTAACTTACTCAAACCCTACTAACTATCCTACTAACTACGGTGGTACTACACTCGCGCGCACACACACACACACACACACACACACACACACACACACACAGAGAGGGAGAGAAAAAGAAACACGTGGCAGGCCTGATAGTAGCTCGCTTGCGTAGCGTCGGTCAGAACGTTATCTTCGGTGAAACAGCACACAGAAATCCAACTTACAGTCAGCGGCCAGTCCAAGAAACACAGTTCCAAAACAAAACGAAAAAACCACCGGCGGCAGCAGAGTCCTCCTCAGCAGAAACACGCTTCATTCTTGTGTTCTTCTCAGAAAAAACAAAAACCCCTCCCTCACACATTCACTTCCTCACTTTCAACCATTCACCACACGACACTGACTGACAACTAAACTGACTAATCAATAAAACACTTCAAAATAAAGGCACACTACGTGTAAATACTATTCAGTTTACACCACTGTTAAGCTTTGAAACCATTTAGAACATTAACTTCTAATTTTTAACGTCTTAAATACTAAGTAATGGTTAATTCAGAACTATCAGAACTAAAGTGTTTAAGCTCTCAGTTAACACCTTTTTATTTCTCTTTTAAACTAAAATACTTTCAGTTCGATTGCATTACTAACATTTTTGTTTCTTACACATAGTTTATACATAAGGTAACCGGTTTAAATCCCTCAGATTTACACCAGGGCTACATATGTACTGTATGAGAAAGTTGGGAAGAACGTTGCTGTACCTTGCGGACAGTCATTTCAATCCTTACCCAAAATTGTGTATGAATCACTATATGAACAGTATACTGTACAAAACATTACTAGTTTCCAAGCTATAAAATATGAACAAAAAAGAAAGAAGAAAAGAAAAGCAGAAAAACTAAATTAACATGAAAAAAATGACATGGGACCATTTTGCAAGAAGGGCTTCTATTCTACCTGCACACCACACAGTGGACATGGATGAGTACATCAGCACAAACCATATGCAACATTTTATTATGAGATCAATCATTTCCCTTTGTTCTGTCATATTATTGACTGTCGTTTGTTCTCCAATACTCTAATTTCACACTAATAACAAACAGTTTTAGCCATTAATAATGTATTAATTAGCAGCTCCGCGCTGTGGCTCTGGTCCTTTTTAGATAACCACGCTAGCTTCTGGATGGCACCTATATCTCTACATCAAAGGCCCATACGATACTTTCATTTTATTTTAGTTTTAATTTGAGTAACTGGCTTCTGACTTATGAAAAGAGACATGGCTGTTGAGTTTTTCAAATGTCTATTTCTGGCACTTTAAACACCCTACAAGCCGAATGCCATCTATTTCCATTATATTCAAGAAAAACCAGTTTAGTTTAGTCATCTCTACGGCCGATATCTCCAACACTGGGCAACTCACACCAAAACTATCTAGATTAATAAAAAGCACTACAGGTAAGAGGGGAAGAAATATGTTTTAATTTTGGGGTGAGGACGACAATAATTCAATTCAATTCAATTTTATTTATAGTATCAAATCACCAATAGAGGGGTTTCCGGTGGCAGCCGCATGGAGTAGATGCAAGACGCACGTGCTCCTCCTCGTTTCAAACCTTTTTGCTCCTACAACCCTTTATTTCACAACCATATTATTAAAGAATTGCACACTTATTTTATTTTATACACACTTATTTTATTTCACGTGCACCTGTCTTAAAATGGCTTCAAAGAGTGGCAGATCCGGAAAAAAGGAGGACTCGCCGACTAGCTTAACGATGGAGGAAATCTCGGCACTACTGGACCAGCACCGCTCGGCATTAGCAACAGACTTCAGGACCTCTTTTAGCCTGCTGAAAAAACAAAATTTGATCAAGTCCGGGCCACCGTGGAAGACCAGGGCCAACATCTGGATTCTCTCGAGCTTATTTCAGAGGACCTGAGCCAGTGTGTCAGTGAGCTAGAAAATGCATGCTCCAGCCTCCGTGAAAACAACTCCAAGCTAACGGTTAAAGTCACTGACCTGGAAGGTCGCAACAGACGGCAAAACCTATGCATCCTTGGCCTGGCTGAGTCTACTGAAGGAGGGCAATCTACCGAATTCTTCTCGGGTCTGCTGGGTGAGGTTTTTGGGAATGAGATACTACCCTCGGCGGATGAAGCACGGAGATATGTCGACCGTCTCCCAGCTGTATCGCGCACATCATAAATGACTGCTTTGTGACTGTGACTGACAGATATTTTACTGTTCTATTTTCTTATTCATTTTTTGGCCGCTTATCATACCTTTTTGTTTTTGTAACCTCTCTTTTTGGCGGCATGGTCGTTCTGCCTCCTCCGTCATAGTCAAGGTAAACATGTCAATTAAAGCAGCGGTGACGTAAGTATTTTCCTCTTCTTTAAAGTCAACGGACTATCCTGCCTTGGTCGGAACAACACTGTAAAGTTCACAAGTATTTTTGCTAAGTTTTTGCTAAGTTTATATGTGTAACTTTCTGTAATCTTTTCAGGGCCACATAGGATTTTCCCCCTATAGGGCTACGTTCAAAAAAAGATGTTAACATAGGAGAGTAGTTTATGTTCAGTATAATAACGAGGGAGCTAAAGATGGTGCTACAGGAAGATTTTCTTTATGTGGATAATAGATGTTTTGAAGTCCTGCTATGTTCTTTGGCAGCTGTCTTGTTGTGGGAAGGGGGGGTGGAGGGTGGGTTTTTCAGCCCCGCACATATTTTCTGTGTCATTTTGTGTTCAATATGTTATCTTGAGACTGTTACCTGGAGTATATATACCACCTGTGCTTATCAACCCATCTTTTCTGCTAGGGAGAATGGTTAGTCCCTCAAATTTCTTGAGCTGGAATGTCAAGGGTTTAAATCACCCTGTTAAAAGAAGGTTTTTTTCACACATCAAGCAATTTGGAACACCCATTGCTTTTTTACAAGAAACACACATCCGTGGTTCTGACAATTCACGTTTGATGTCCCGGTGGGTGGGGCAGCATTTTTTTCCCACTTTTCAGGCTAAGGCTAGAGGGGTCTTCATTCTTATTAACCATAATATTCCCTTTGAACTCCATAACATAATATCAGATACAAATGGTCACTATATCATTGTCTCAGGGAAATTGTATAATACTAAGGTAGCGCTCGCCAATGTATATGCCCCAAATGTGGATGATGTGGATTTTCTAAAGGGTTTCTTCTCTTCTCTTCCTGACCTGAGCTCATACCATCTCATACTTGGTGGGGATTTTAATTGTTGGCTTGATCCTGTGCTCGACCGATCTTCTCCGAACCCCGGTATAATGAGTAAATCTGCATCACTCATTCAGTCTTTCCTAGACAATTATTGTGCCACAGAAATATGGCGAAATCTCCATCCAAACGAGAGGGAGTACTCTTTCTTCTCTTATTCCCACCTTACCTTCTCTAGGATTGACTACTTTCTTGTTGACAATCAACTGATCCCATTTGCCCGTTCCTGTGACAATCAGAGTATAGTGATATCTGACCATGCCCCGGTGGTACTGTCCATGACCCTTCCAGACCTCCCGTTTGTAGAGAGACATTGGTGTTTTAATTCAATTCTGCTGTCCAATAATGACTTTGTGAAATTTATGGAGGAGCAGATAACCCTCTTCTTTGATATAAATACATAATCTGAAACCTCCAGCCTGACCATTTGGGATGCTTTGAAAGCATACCTTAGGGGACAAATTATTTCTTTTACTGCAAATATGAAAAAGCCCAACGGAGTGCTCCTCCTATAGGCCAATCTCCTTATTAAATGTTGATGCCAAAATTTTGGCAAAAGTTTTGGCCCATAGATTAGAGGGTATACTACCACTGATCATATCAGAGGATCAAACTGGCTTTGTAAAAAATCTGCACTCTTATTTCAGTATACGTCATTTATTTGACATTTTGTACTCACCCCCTGAGGCAGTTCCAGAATGCGTCCTTTCTCTAGACGCAGAGAAAGCGTTTGACCGTGTGGAGTGGAAATATTTATTTGCAGTTTAGAAAAATTTGGCTTTGGACCAAAGTACATTAGGTGGATAAAACTGCTATATACAAGTCCAACTGCTTCTATCCTTACCAACTCTCAATGGTCTCAACCTTTCAATCTTCATAGAGGAACCCGTCAAGGGTTCCCTTTAAGCCCACTACTTTTTGATCTGGCCATAGAGACACTAGCAAACGCGTTTCGCAGCTGCAAAGATATTTCAGGGATTTTGAGGAAAGGAATTGAACATAAAGTGTCTCTGTACGCCGATGATCTTTTATTTTTAATATCAAACCCAGATAACTCTTTACCTGCAATGTTGTCCTTACTCACTCAATTTGGCCAGGTTTCAGGATATAAATTGAATTTACACAAGAGTGAACTTTTTCCTGTGAATATGGAGGTCTCTTGCCTTAAAGTATACCAACCTCCCTTTTAAGATTGTGGGACATAAATTCACCTACCTTGGCGTTATAGTTACAAGGAAACATAAGTGTCTTTTTAAAGAAAATTTTCAGACTCTACTAAATCACGTAAAAGAGCGCTTGATGCAGTGGTCACCCCTATCTACATCCCTGGTGGGCCGGATCAATTCTGTTAAAATGAACATTCTTCCTAAATTTCTATATCTCTTTCAATCTATACCAATCTTCATTCCTAAATCTTTCTTTGACTCATTGGACCTACATATGGAGGGGCAAGCGCCCTCGACTAAACAAAGTCCATCTTCAAAAATCCAAAAAAGATGGTGGCATGGCACTGCCTAATTTTCGACTTTACTACTGGGCGGCTAATATAAGTTGTCTTACTTTTGGTCTCAATTTCATGATCGAGCTGAAAGTCCGACATGGGTGACAATGGAGTTGAGATCGGTCCAAAATGTCTCCATTTTAGCTCTGCTTGGATCCTCACTCCCTCTCCCACAAGTAAATTAACTGATAGTCCGACGGTTTGGCATACAATGAGGGTGTGGGCTCAGTTCAGGAGGCATTTTGGTTTCCATGATTTCTCTCTCTTGAGTCCTATTCTGTCCAACCCTTTCTTTCAACCTTCACTATCTGATTCCGCATTCCGAGGAAGAAGGCAAAAGGCATGAAATTTTTAAATTTTTTACTGGTAATAACTTTGCATCATTTGCACAATTGTCTGAAAAGTTCAGCCTACCAAATACCCATTTTTTCAGATACCTGCAGACGAAACACTCTCCATTCTCAGACACCTAGTTTCCCTGAGTCAACCACTGCGACCACTGCCGACGTGTTACTGGGTCTGCATCCATCGCACAAGGGCTTAATATCGGTCGTCTATGACAAATTGATGGGCATAAAACAAGCTCCTGTGGACAAAATTAAAACTGCTTGGGAGCAGGATTTAAGCCTCTCACTGTCAAACGATGTATGGGATTCCATTTCAGGCTGGTAAATTCAACATCTCTCTGTGCACGTCACTGCCCGTTACAGTTTAAGGCTCATATATTCAATTTTCAATTCAATTTTATTTATAGTATCAAATCATAACATAAGTTATCTCGAGACACTTTACAGATAGAGTAGGTCTAGACCACACTCTATAATTTACAAAGCCCCAACAATTCCAACAATTCCAGTAATTCCCTCAAGAGCAAGCAGTGCGACAGTGGCGAGGAAAAACTCCCTCTTGGGAAGAAACCTCGGACAGACCCAGGCTCTTGGTAGGCGGTGTCTGACGAGCCGGTTGGGGGTGTGATGAACAGTGGCGATAGTAGTCACATTAATAATGGAACAGTGACTGGATGTAGCGGGAAGCTGCAGGGTTCAGCAGGACGCAGCATGACATTGCAGGGCATCGCTGAGCTCAGCAGGGAGTGCAGCAGGACCACGGCGACAGCTGCAACCAGGGTCTTGGTGCCAACGTTCTCCAAGGAAATACGCTTGGGGAAAAAAGCATAAGGACTCCGGGAGTAAACTCCCCGCTAGCTAGGATTAGTAACAAGCATTTCTGGGACGGGCTGCACACAAATAGTAATAGTAATAGTAACAGTAATAGAAACAGTAATAGAAAGGGAGAGGAGAGAGCAGCTCAGTGTGTCAAAGGAAGGAAGTCCCCCGGCAGTCTAGGACTATAACAGCGTAACTATAACAGGTAACTAAGAGAGACAGGTCATAAGGAGAGGTAGCTTTTTCGGGCTTAGAACTCTCCCCGCGGGGATCTGGCTTGGCTGGCCTGCCTCCCTCTACTTTGTTATGTATTATTAATCTAACAATTATGAAGAGAAGCAGTTGGGCCAGTTAGGTGAACACTGCAACTCCTCACTCCCTAACTATAAGCTTTATCAAATAGGAGAGTTTTAAGTTCATTCTTGAATGAGGTGACAGTTTCTGCCCCCCGAACCCAGATCGGGAGCTGGTTCCATAGGAGAGGAGCCTGATAACTGAAGGCTCTGGCTCCCATTCTACTTTTAGAGACTCTAGGTACCACCAGTAACTCTGCATTCTGGGGAGCGCAGTGCTCTAGTGGGACAATAGGGTATTAGGAGCTCTTCTAGATATGATGGTGCTAGACCATTTAGAGCTTTGTAGGTCAAGAGAAGGACTTTAAACTCAATCCTGGATTCAACAGGAAGCCAATGCAGAGAAGCTAATACAGGAGAAATATGATCTCTTTTCTTAGTTCTTGTGAGAACACGCGCTGCAGCATTCTGGATCAGCTGGAGAGTCTTAAGAGACTTATTTGAGCAACCTGACAGTAGGGAATTACAATAGTCCAGCCTGGAAGTAACAAATGCATGGACTAGTTTTTCAGCGGGTGTTTGAGACAGGATATTCCTAATTTTGGCAATGTACCGAAGATGAAAAAGGCTGTTCTTGAGGTTTGTTTTAGATTGGCATTAAAGGATATATCCTGATCAAAGATAACTCCTAAATTTCTAACAGTGGTGCTGGAGGCCAGGGCAACACCATCCAGAGTAGCTATATCTCTAGATAATGAAGTTCGGAGGTGTTTAGGGCCCGCACAATAACTTCAGTTTTGTTAGGGTTTAACATCAGAAAATTATAGGTCATCCAGGATTTTATATCCTTAATGCACTCTTGAAATTTTGCTAGCTGACTGGTTTCGTCTGGTTTGATTGACAAGTATAATTGGGTGTCATCCGCATAACAGTGAAAGTTAATTGAGTGTTTTCTAATAATATTGCCTAGAGGAAGCATATATAAGGAGAATAGAATTGGTCCAAGCACTGAGCCTTGAGGAACCCCATGGCTAACTTTTAGCGTACGCTTGAGGATTTATCATTAACATTCACAAATTGAGATTGATCAGAGAAATAGGACCTAAACCAACTCAGAGCAATTCCTTTAATGCCAACCAAGTGTTCCAATCTCTGTAACAGGATTGAATGGTCAATTGTGTCAAATGCAGCACTAAGATCTAGTAAAACAAGAATGGAGACAAGACCTTTGTCTGCAGCAGTTAAAAGGCCAGTAGTAATTTTCACCAGTGCCGTCTCTGTGCTATGATTCTTTCTAAATCCTGATTGAAAGTCATCAAATAAACTGTTGCTATGTAGAAAATCACATAACTGATTAGCAACCACCTTCTCAAGGATCTTGGATAGAAAAGGAAGGTTAGATATAGGTCTATAGTTTGCTAAGACCTCAGGATCCCGGGTGGGTTTTTTCAGAAGAGGTTTTATCACAGCTACTTTAAATGACTGTGGTACATAACCTGTTAATAGAGACATATTGATCATATCTAGTAATGAGGTGTTAACCACAGGTAATGCTTCTTTGAGTAGTCTCGTTGGGATGGGGTCCAAGAGACAGGTAGATGGCTTAGCTGAGGATATCTTTAACAATAATTGTTGAAGATCTATAGGATAAAAGCAGTCTAAGTATATGTCGAGACTAGTCTTTATTTCTAACGACTCTGCGTTTAAAGGTGAACCGTTAGAAGTTGAGTGTAAAAGGTGATGAATTTTATCTCTAATTGTTGTAATTTTATCATTGAAGAAGCTCATGAAGTCATCACTACTCAGAGCTAGAGGAATAGATGGCTCAGTAGAGCTGTGGCTATCTGTCAGCCTGGCAACAGTGCTGAAAAGAAACCTTATATCTAAAGTCAAATTATGTCATATGTTATCAGATGTTGATCCCTCGTGTGACAAATCTAAGAGAGGTGAGGCTTCACTTATTTACATGTTCTGGACTTGTCCCTCATTCTTAATCTTGAGCCCAACCCACCTACTTTTTGGCACAACTTTTTTGAGACTCTAACCAAAAGTCGCACACTGTCCTTCGCTTCTCTTTTGGGTAGGCGAGCAATACTACTAAGATGGAGGGATGCTGCTCCACCCACACACGCTCAGTGGCTTAGGGACATCATGTCCTGTCTAGATATTGAAAAGA
Organism: Perca fluviatilis; assembly: GCF_010015445.1. Taxonomy (NCBI): domain Eukaryota; kingdom Metazoa; phylum Chordata; class Actinopteri; order Perciformes; family Percidae; genus Perca; species Perca fluviatilis. The sequence goes on along the minus strand of NC_053124.1, from coordinate 2,109,962 downwards.
TCCGCTACTCAGTTTGTAACTCAGGTGGGAAGTTTCAGAGGGTGTGGGGACCCTTTTTGAAATACTTTGAGAGTCTTCAGTCAAACTGAAGGTTTTTTCTTTCCTCTGTTTCGCTTCTTTGCTTGTCTTTCTGTCAGTTACATAGTCTGTATTTGTTAATAAATTCGCCTTCTTCTACCCATTTATCTTTATTTCTCTATCTATTCATTCTGGGTTTTTTTTGTTTTTTTTAATCAATCAATTTTCAATTTTCAGTATTTACAAGCCAACACCGGGCCCCTCTGCAGGATTATCAAGGCGGGCATCCCTACTACAGCACGTGATTTGATTTGATTTATTGGGATCTTCCTTAGGTTGGGCCGTAGCCACAGCTATTCTTTCTGGAGTCCACCCACAACTTGTGCAGCTATACATTAACGTGCATCATTACATTAAAAACAACCACCAAAAACATTCAATACATCATTGAAAGAAAAACAACAAAAATAATAACAAAACATAACAACATTCAACACAACACACAACACAAGACAACACAGGATCTAATTTAAATTATTCACAGACCGTAGAGATGAGATTATAACTGTTCACTAATATGACCAATCAAATCAAATGCACACAGAGAACTCTCAATGATACTAACAGTATTCGTTAGGTATTATCCAATCCAGAGTTCTGCTCAGCTAGGAGATGTTCTTTAAGTAATACTTTGAATTGAAGTTTTCTATTTTCTTGAATGACATGACTAGGCATTGCATTCCAATTAATCCTGGCTCTATATATTACAGTGTTTTTCCTTTGTTTGTTCTTACTTTAAGTAATGTGAATTTACCCTCCGTAGCATGCCTTGTGCTATAGTCATGTTTATCAGAACTAAGACCAAGTTTCTGATACAACACCCTTGGCTGTTTAGTCACTAAAATATTTCTGGTAAAATTGAGCAACGAGGCAGTTAATCTGTTCCTTACAGTTAACCAGGATAAACAGCCATGAATTGCATCAACACTTGATCTGAGTGGGCACCTCAGTAAACAGCGTGCAGCTTTATTCTGAGCAATTTGCAGTTTCTTTATAATTGATATGGCAGCACCTGACCAAACCCCTGAAGAGTAGTCCAAATGGGATAGGGCAACCGTTTTAATGACGTTTCCCATTACCTTTTTATTGAGAAAATTTGAACATCTCCTTATAACTGAGAGACCTCTACCCATTTTTTTCACCAACCCATGAATTTGTTGAGACCAGGATAATTTACTATCTACTATAACCCCAAGAAGCTTAGTCCTTTGTACCTGTTCAACTGCCTTACCTTCAACACATTTAATTTAGGTTCACTAAACAACTGCTTTTTTTTGTCCCAAATACAATGCTTGTGGTTTTAAATACATTAAGAACTAATTGATTATTTGTTACCCATTCCAATGCTGACTGCAATTCCTCATTCAAGACACTAGTAAGCCTTTCAGCTGTAGATGCTGCCATGTATATTGTTGAATCGTCAGCATACATCGCCATTTTTGCATCTATTAAGGTTAAAGGTAATTCATTAGTAAATATAGAATAGAGTAATGTCCCCAAACAGCTTCCTTGTGGAATTCCACAGCTCACTGATTTTACCTCTGAAAAACTCCCATTAAAGTACACAGTCTGTGTCCTATTTGCTAAATAGCTTTCTAGCCAAAGTATTGCACTTGAATCGAAACCATAACATTTTAGTTTTTTGAATAACAAATTGTGATCAATGATATCAAAAGCCGCAGTGAAATCCACCAGCACAGCCCCTACTAATTTCTCATTTTCTATCTCTCTGTGCCAATCATCTGACATTTGAGTAAGGGCTGTACCTTTTGAGTAAGGGCTGTACCTATGTGATGTGATGTCGTGATGACGGTGCACACAACACACAAGGGCAGTTCCTGCAGGATTTCGCGGACTTTTTTTGAGATTGTTGCGGCCCAAAATGCCTGATTTCATGGGAGCTTTTGTAAAAAATGTCGATAAAAGTTGCGAGGTCTTTTGTATGTTTGTTGCAATGAAGTTGCAGAAGACTGTGAAAGTTGCAAAAAAGGTTGCAATTTCTTTGAATAGTTCTTTAAAAATAAAAAGGAAACTTGTTTTGGGGAGAATAATAATTATTACTATTAATGAATTACTCTGGGCTGAGATTTCCTAGGAACCTTATCAAAAAGGCTCAGGATGCTGCAAATGTTGGTATAATATGAAAATGGCTGGTGGATTTAAGAATGAATCAAATATGAACATATATGTCACTGTCAGTGACTTGTTGATCTTTACATTGTTAGTTAATTTCCTATCCTGGCCTGGGACACACATTCATACGGTTTGATAAAGGACTTATTGGACTTTAACTTATCATTGCACTTACAATAACAAGTGTAGGTGTCCTCAATTTAGGTCATCTTGTCGTCTCATCTGCGTTTTTTCCAGCATCCACCGTGTGTGATTGTGTGTGTGTGTGTGTGTGCGTGCGCGCGCGCGCGTCAGTCGCGGGGGAGATGGAGCAGCAGCCCTGCCCGCTGCAGAGAGCAGACAGTATTGAAACAGCAGCCGCTTCAGTGACTTTATAGTGAAAAAACGTTATAGCGTACATTGATGTTAAAATGTATACAGGTTGGCAGGACGGTCTGAAATGTCTCTCGCTGTACGTTTTGTTGGTAACTGTGAGATGTTTGAGTCGCACACGTCTCGTCTTCATAACAGAAACAAGGAAATTAATTTGACCCGTTCTCACTCCCGCCTGGTCAGTGGCTGCACGTGGGACTGCTGGGATTGTCACGAGTAATGAAAATGTGATAGGGGGCCCCGGCTGTCAATCAATATCTTCCAGTGATGCGGGCCCCTGATTAGTCCGGGCCCGTGAGCACCGCTTACCCTGCTTACCGATAGTTACGCATCCGACAATTGCGGTTTGGTACTTGACTTCCAGCAGATTCCTGCAGTGCTCCAGGTACAGTGCTCCGTGGGAGGTGTCGTTTGTGGATGTGGCTAGTGGGAAGGGAGGGAGGTTTGTGCTTTGACACAAAAAAAAGGTAAATGTGCATTGTATGAGCATTTCTGTGTTTGTGATTGAACTTCAATAAAAATATCTGAGAGTAAAATTTTGGGGTGATCTGTCCCTTTAAGAGATAACATTGCATCAGAAACGCTAGAGGAACAGCAGCTATTGCAGACGAGACATCATTACCTCAGCTGTCTATAAGCTAGTCTGGATCAACGGAAGTTCATTTCCAGGATAAAAAGCATCACGCAGGATGTCCGCTCTCTTTCTGTTGCCGTTCGCTTTGGAAAACAACAACAAACTTCGAGCTAGCAAGCTACACGCTGAAAATGGCAAGTTTTGAAGAATATCTGTATTGTATAACAAGGCAGACCTGCTTGGTTCTTTTGGGGAATGATTGTAAAGATTTACAAAGAATATGTTTAGGGCATTTCATCTCTAACTGGGACGTTTTGGGACCAATTGGTGGGATTGTTGTGGACGAAGTACACACGGAGATACACTGGTAAGAGCTAATGAGGTTTAACCATGTATCAGCTAATTTAAATAGCTCATGTTACTGTATTGTGTGAACAGTTAACTTCATTTAATATTGTATGTGGCGTTTTCTTTTACCGGGTGCAAATGTTCCACCAAAAAAAGTTCTTCCCGAGACTATTTTGCAGAGCCACCGTCGCTGCGTCTGGCCAAGACGATTGTGATTGGTTTAAATAAATGTGAACAACCCAGAGCATTTCTTTCTTCTATCCCAGAATGCATCTGTTGCAGTTGCATGTTGGTCTCATTTGTAGTCGTAATACAGCGAATTATATGTGGACTACAAAAGAAAGAACTACAACACCACGGGATAAAAAAGAGCATTAGAGATAGCGTTACATTGACCTAGGAAAATTAAGACCTGTTTGAAATTATTTAAGACCTAGAACACAATATTTGAACGAATAAAAGACTTTTTAAGGCCTAAAATTTTGATTTTTAAGACCCCACTGAAACCCTGTTTTAAAGCAATATTTATATTTGGACAGAGATGGCAAAAGTACTCACTTCCCGTACTCAAGTTGAAGTACAGATACTTGTGTTAAAAAATACTCTGGTAAAAGTAGTATTGATTTAACTTCTTTACTCAAGTAAAAGTAACAAAGTACAGGCTTGGAAATTTAGTATAAAGTATAAAAGTAAAAGTAGCCTTGCAAATGACAACCATTTTTTATGCAAATCTACACACAAATGTTAGTAGAGTACAAGCTGTGAAACTTCAGTGGACTATTTTTATGCCATTGCCTACATTTTAAATGGATGACTGCCAATAGGCCTAAAACATGTGACAGAGACTGGGACTCCAGGTTAATAAGATTCTGACTGTGTAGCAAGATATGAATTCAGTTGTGATTCTGTGAGAATTCACAGATCCAGTTTCTCTTTTTTAATCTTCCCATTAACATTGAAAGGAATCTACATGTATGTGTGTGTGCTCAAATATGGCTTCTGGAAAGAAAATAAAGGATAAAATATGAATTACTAAACAGACATTAATTAAGAAGTTCCGCATACTTTAAGAGTTAGGCAGCACATTCGCCAGCAGTCATTCTTGATGCCTAAACATCTCTCTCAGATAAGGACAAGGATGATTGAGAATGTCTTTCTGCCGAATCTCTGGGATCTCCGTTTTCAATCATGTCGCCGTCCATACTATGTGCTAACGTCATCGCCATCAAGCCGCAATGATTTGTGGTGTTGTCTTGTAGTGGTGCGTCAAGAGCAACGTATATTCCCATCCAATTAGATTGAATTCGGTGACGAAAAAATAATGACGCGAAAAATAATAACGGTAACTCCACTGAAATTATTTGAAACTAAAGTAACGAGCCAATTTTGTAAAATGTAAGGAGTAGAAAGTAGTAATATTCGTGTTAAAAATTTAAGGAGTAAAAGTAAAAAGTCGGCACAAAAATAAATAGTAAAGTAAAAAATATCTGAAAAATCTACTTGAGTACAGTAACAAAGTATTTGTACTTCGTTACTTCCCATCTCTGTATTTGGATGGGGAAAAAGGGGGGGGGGGGTATAAAAACAAAATTAAAATATAAAAAAAAATTAAAAATTTTTTTCACAAAAAAAGGGGTGGGGGGTCTCCTCATGCATTTTCAGTCATCCGACAGTTTACCCTCAGACGACTTTACGTTATTATGACCTCAACCCAGGTTCCCTCTGCGTCTGCCTCTCAGCACTAAGCACTGGTTGTTCACGACTGTAAACAATAAGACTATTTCCAAATTGATTCCAATTGATTAGCAAGTCAACGCTTTGGGACAATCCCTCGGAGTGAATTCAGCTCACACAATGCTGCAAATGCAGCTGTTGTGAAGTATTGATTTGTTACACACACTTGTGGACACTACCATGTTGTTTGGGGAAGGAGTGGTGATGGTAATTGAGCAGTGCAGAGCCTATGCTCATCCCTGTGGAAAACACAAGCTTTCTTCTCGCCTGTCACACTGATACCTCACAGGTGATAACCTTTGTCTGGGTGGGCATCGACCCGTTTGAGTGGTCTTATTTAAGGGCATTGTTCTTTTAAGCTGAGTTTTGTCTAATGTAGAAGGTGTAAGATCGATGGCTCTGACAGCTAGAACTATAACAATTTTATAAGAATACAGCATAGAGAATCTGCTTAGAAATATAGGAACTATTGGATAGAACAACACAATGTAATTCTGCTAAATAAAACATCACATTCATTATTAGTTACACTTATTTTCATTTTAAACCAATTCTTGATATAAAACCCTATTTGTAATAAACCAGAATTTACCTTTAAGAGGGACATTTAGATTTGCACAACAATGAAAAAAGGCTAGATATATTTCTCTAATATGGGTTTTTAAAGTCTGATGCCAGAACATATTTATTGGACCCCAGCAGATGTTTTCTAGCATTATGCCCATCCTATATTGCGAAAACGGTCCCACCATAAGGTCCATTTAGTGTGTTAAATCTTTTTTTTTTTTTTAAACCATCATAATCGAATGCCAAATAATAGATTAAACTGGATAGTTGTAATAACATTATCATTAGTTTTCCAGGGAGAAAAAAAGAAATGTGAATAGAATTTATATTTATGAGGGTGAAACAAATGCAACGGTTAGAAATTTGACATTCACAGAAATGATGCATCGCACATAAGCACAATAAACATACAGTAAACATACATAAAACATAAGCATACGTTATCTTATCCAAATGCGTTCAATACACATCCGATAAACTCACACAAGAACCCCCCCCACACACACACACCTTCCCCCACACTCACAGAAGAAAGCGAAAGAGAATCCACAGCACAATTGCACAATACCATAATTAAAAAAAAATATTGCACTAGTGCCCTACCAGATATTTCACATCCTACAACCACATTGGTGAGTGGTATTAACTGTGCTTATATTAACTGTGCTCATTATATTCAAGTTTTTTAGTCTGGACCAAAATGTTGGACCGAATGTAGTCTATATCCAAAACCTTCCACTTCCGGGATTGTTCAGCTGCCACCGGAAATTCCACCAGATGTCCCTCTTTTCGGCCGGGTGTCCGTTACCTTTGTTACCGTCTGGCTCAAGGCCGGCAACAAAAGGGAGGTCACACACAGATAGATTAATCAAAAAGTAATAACACAACTTAACTCAACATAAATGTAATGGTGGGGTGTGTAAGTGAAGAAGACATCAGTCGTGTGTGGAGAAGTGAATGAATGGTGTGATGTGTGTTGTAAGGTGTAACAAACCAAACAAAGAACAAAATGGTGGCTGGATGCAGTAGGACCAGCTGAGAGAGAGTGAGACTCCCAGGAGGGCAGTTTTTATTAGCGCCCTTTATTTAGAGAGTGTGGCCAACTAGGGAATCGAATGTTCTGAGCTATCCCGTTATGCGATTGGTTCCGAGGTGGCCACGTGTTTCGTGGACTCCATGTTAGATAATTTAATATTAACTAATAACTTATAACTACTTACTGGCATACGTCTGTGACGTTGTCTATGAAAAAACATAATTTTATCCATGAATACTCCATAAAAGTTTGATCATTTATGTGGATAATGTTTCACACCTTTCACACTACTGACTGTTTAATTTGCAGGCTACTTAAGCTCTGTTAAACATGAGGACGGGAAATGAATGAAAAATCCACTTAGAAAATACTTTCAGTCATCCTCTGTATTTCCCATAGATGAAATATCTTCTCACTGTGCAACAAAAAGATTGGCACGGAAAATGCAGTAGTGCCTGTGATTCTGTAGTTGCTGAGGCTCAGACATCCATGGCGCACAGGAGGTGGGACGAACAATCCATCTCCCCAGAAACAAACGCTGTGTTGGGTGGGCAAACTCATGTGATGGGTAATTGATCCCGTGGATGATTTGTAGGCTATTAAGTGAACAAGGTACCCGGTCCACCAAACACTGGGCCGTCTTGACTGTCTTGATTCTGCACATATTTCTGTTACTGTAGTCCTATTTACTATTTTATTATTTCATCCATGCGTGGCGCAGCGGATCCGTGCGCACTGTCACCTGCCGTGGAGACGCTGGCCTCACTAACCTCTCCTCCTCTGAGTCGGGTCTCCCTCGTGCTGGACTCAGTTTCACTGAGCCTACTAACAATTAGAAAATCAATGGCATTACATTCAAACTGCTTATTGTGCATAATTTGGACTGACACTGAGATGCATGGTGTTTGGTAACTGGTGTGGCGCTGCCACTATTCTCTTGATTTCCAGTTCAAAAATGTTTTTAATTTCTGCCATGGTTCGGAGTCATCATTTGCCACTCTGGGCATTTTCTTTTATTGCTTATCCAAGATGACAAAACTACAAACAGAAAAAAAAATCTCGCCTCCACCCCCGTGATCAGAACCTCAACCTCAGTCGGTGAAGTTTTTTTTCCATCTGCAGAGGTATTACCCATTGTGATTGGACAAAGAATGACGTCGGGGGCGCATTTATAGTTATTTCCATATTAATATTTGGGAGGAGGCAAGGCGGGGTCGGTGGCTCGTCCACGTGCACTCAATTTCACATGGATTGTCATGTATAAAGGAAATGTGCGCAGGGCCTGGCATACGACCGGTTTTATACATGTGAATATTTCTGTGCGTAGGTACTTTTCAAGTTTTGGCCGTAAGCCATCTTCTGGTATGAAAGCTGCACAATCTTTTATACATGAGGCCCCAGGTGTCTTTATTATGTTTATAATAATATGACGACTGCCTTCGGAGATTCCTATATCTGCGTCCACGTTGTCAGCATAAGACCTGTGGCGTTTGTGCTCCTTTTGTACCATCGTTTTATTGAAGGAAATATTAAGCTTTGCTCCTACAAGATGGGTGGGTTTTTGTTACGTTACACACAAAGCTAACTGGCTATAGTTAGCCTGTATGCTAGCGGACATTAGAATGGTAAACACTGCTCAAAGACTTATTAGAGGCCCATTTACGATATAGAAGGTAAATATACACTAGAATATTTCCGTAAGGGCCTTTCACATATTGACAAACGTTGATAATAACATGTATATGCCTGTTTATGGTGAAAATAACCGATTTATTTCAAGATAGCATATTCGCCCCATAGGGTTACACTGTAGAGTCATCTGACGTTGGAATCCAATATGGCCATCCCTGGAATGCTGTGTGGACTAGCCAGACCTTCCTCCTCCGCAGCGCTGTGGAGGAAGGTCTGGCAATGCGAGACTAGCCCGACCAACATTCCCATCCCAGAGGCACGGCCATTGTCCAAAACACGGTCCACTTACTATCTTTTTCTGGAGCTTTCTTTCAGTCTTCATCAGCAGATGGAGTTTACTCAGAGCAAACCTTGTGGTAAATTGTTTTGTTTGTTCTTTCCATCTCTTTAGAATGGAGGGATGTAATGACCATCGTTCCGAATTTGCACTGAACAGTGCACAGCGGCAAATCAAGTTAACACATTAGTGTTGGTAATCAGTTTTAACAGTAGTTTTAATCATCACATTGTTTGCAGGTCAAGTGTGTCCCTTTTTCATCCACTGCTCTCTGCAGACCACTCGGTGACATATGGTGCTGCTAATTACCAAGTGTCAATGGGAAATAATGGAGGTCATGTTAAACAATTACTGAACGGACCACCTCACTCATTATCTCTCAATCAATTACAACCGGGGCCTTTCACAGCTGATATGAATCACTGATTTAATTAAAGCTATAGTGCGTAGTTTCTGTCGCCCCCATGAGGAGTTCTAAGTAATGATAACACCAGTTGTTGCATCCACATGATACAGCCTTCTGTTATCGTGCACACGCCCCCACCCCTCCTCCATGCTAGTATGCAAGGACACAAAGGATTAAAAAAACATGATGGACTCTTCAGAAGAGGACATTATCTTCACTCGAGAGTTTCTGTGCGGGAAAGTCACCGGACGCCACAGTCTTCTGAACATAGTCATACTGAGAAATCCAGAGAGAGTTGTGTAGAGCTGATAGTCTTAATTAGCTTTGTAGCAACTCATTTGGCTTGAATGTAACGGACGTCATTAATATCAAAAAGTTACGTACTAAAGCTTTAGGAGATTGAATAAGATGTACTGAGTGATTGTTAGAAGGAGATTTATCATAACATGACATACAGTAAATCACAAACACTAACTAAAAGTTGATCCATTAATATTTCTGCACTGGAGCTGAAGATATGTTACTTTTGAGTTCCGGTTAAGTCGACAAGTTTTGATGCAGGTTGTTGGACTTAAAGGAACACGCCGACTTATTGGGACTTTAGCTTTTTCACCGTATCCCCCAGAGTTAGACAAGTCCATACGTACCCTTCTCATCGTGATACTGGGTTGCATCTCCGTGCGTGTCGTAACTTTGTCTGACGCACCCACCGCTGGCCTAGCTTAGCACAGATCCTGCTTTAAAGTGAACAACCTGTGTGTAATGACGTCACATGTTGTTATGCGCTCAAATTGGCATAATTAATTGATTTGAGACATTTGAAGGTGTTTCCATTCCATTTTTCATTCAAGCAAACATTTGGGAACAAAGTTGTAATAGTGCTTATGTGTCAGCTGATAGCGACATATCAAGCTATAAGAAAACAACGCTATCAAAACATCGCTATGATGAAACAGATGCACGTAAATGCCAGACCACAGCGATTTTTGCTATCTAAAATTGCCGTTATATTTCGCCTGTAAATTTAATTTTGTTGACACCCGCCATGACTTCTAGGAAGTGTAAATACGTGGCGGAAATGAATAAAACTTTTTCCCTTTATGGCCTGTTGCAACCATAAAATGACCTTAAACATAATCATTCATTATTTACTCGGCAAATAACGTTTCCATCAGCGTTTATCGCATAGGCCGTTTACCAATTACAAGAAAAACCAATGAGATTGAACGTACAAACTTTGTCGATATTCATGAAATTCAATCAAATTACATAATTTGCTTAAAAGCGTGTGGATGGAAACTTGATTATCTGATGGCTCTCTGACATTCAGACACATAGTAGGCGTCTGTTACGTGAATGTTTGTTATGGCTTTATCGAGACATGATTGGACGGTTACGGGAAGAGTCATAATTCTCACCCGATACTTGGCACTGGGTGCACCAGAGGGAGTGTATCACTGCTGGACAACAGGGTTTTAGTTGAAAAGTCCATCTCCACAGAGCTGTATCAGCGCCGGAGTGTGGTATGGCTACACCGCTTAACCCTCATGCCCTCCTCAAAAACTAGCACTGGACACCTTCGAGGCAAAAATGTCGCTGCAGGAGGTGGGACCGAACAATCCATCTCCCCAGAAACAAACGCTGTGTTGGGTGGGCAAACTCATGTGATGGGTAATTGATCCCGTGGATGATTTGTAGGCTATTAAGTGAACAAGGTACCCGGTCCACCAAACACTGGGCCGTCTTGACTGTCTTGATTCTGCACATATTTCTGTTACTGTAGTCCTATTTACTATTTTATTATTTCATCCATGCGGGATCCGTCGCGCACTGTCACCTCGTGGAGACGCTGGCCTCACTAACCTCTCCTCCTCTGAGTCGGTCTCCCTCGTGCTGGACTCAGTTTACTGAGCCTACTAACAATTAGAAAATCAATGGCATTACATTCAAACTGCTTATTGTGCATAATTTGGACTGAACTGAGATGCATGGTGTTTGATAACTGGTGTGCTGCCACTATTCTCTTGATTTCCAGTTCAAAATGTTTTATTTCTGCCATGGTTGAGTCATCATTTGCCACTCTGGGTTTTTTTATTGCTTTCCAAGATACAAAATACAAACAGAAAAAAAATATTATTAAAAAGGCAAAATGTCCACGCACACAAAAACTGTTATTAATTGATCATATATCAATATTTTTTTCTCCTTTTTTTTCATAAATCACTTAAACAACTTCTAACTTAATCAAAACCACCAAACATTCAATCATTCTCAGGATTTAACCCTTTAAATGCCAGTTTATTTTTTTAAAGTATTTCATTATTTATTACAAAAAATGATTTTTTTTTTCATATAATGAATGATATGTAGATGGGGCTTTGGTGGGGATTAGAGACTTTGATATGTCAAAGATAAGCAACAACATTAATTTGATTGCATTAGTATTTTTTATATAGTGCCAGGAAAACCGTTCGCCACCTCAGGAGGGGGAAGCAGGGAACCATCCAAGCTGTGTACAGTAAGGATGGGACACTGTTGACCTCAACTGAGGAGGTAATAGGGCGGTGGAAGGAGCACTTTGAGGAACTCCTGAATCCGACTAATACGCCCTCTATGTTAGAGGCAGAGCTGGAGTATGATGGGGGATCGTTGTCAATTTCCCAGGCGGAAGTCACTGATGTAGTCAAACAACTCCACAGTGGCAAAGCCCCGGGGATTGATGAGATCCGTCCAGAAATGCTCAAGGCTCTGGGTGTGGAGGGGCTGTCTTGGTTGACACGCCTCTTCAACATTGCGTGGAATTCTGGGACAGTGCCAAAGGAGTGGCAGACCGGGGTGGTGGTTCCCCTTTTCAAAAAGGGGGACCAGAGGGTGTGTGCCAATTACAGGGGTATCACACTTCTCAGCCTCCCTGGTAAAGTCTACTCCAAGGTGCTGTAAAGGAGGGTTCGGCCGATAGTCGAACCTCAGATTGAAGAGGAACAATGCGGATTCTGTCCTGGTCGTGGAACAATGGACCAGATCTTCACTCTCGCAAGGATCCTGGAGGGAGCCTGGGAGTATGCCCATCCGGTCTACGTGTGTTTTGTGGATTTGGAGAAGGCGTATGACCGGGTCCCCCGGGAGATACTGTGGGAGGTACTGCGGGAGTATGGGGTGAGGGGATATGTCAAAGATTATGAAGAAAATTAATTTGATTGCATTAGTACTTTTTATGTAGTTCCAAATACTCCCTTTGGACACCTTCAAGGCAAAAATGTACATGTCCAAAAAACTGATATTAAATCATCACATATCAATATTTTTTTCTGCTTTTTTTTCATAAATCACTTAAACTTCTAAATTGCTCAAAACTACCAAACATTTAATCATTTTATGGATTTTAACCCTTTAAATGCCAGTTTTAAATCTTTGAAGTAACTGAAAAACCCAACAAAACATTATTTTCCATAAAATAAATCATAGGGGAATGGGGCAAAAGTAAGGTGCGCTTTTTTTAACCCCTAAAATTATCGTTTGTTTACAGATTTACACAAACTCACTCTCACACAGACATGCATGCATTCACGCACATACACACACACATACATACATATAAACACACACAGCTCCATAATATAACTGGAAAAAATACAATGACTTCATGCATCGGCCTACAAGGGCAAAATGGTTGAATCTGGTGAAATACTGTAAAAATGTTAAATATGACCATGAAATGCTGACATTACAGAATGCATGATTTTATACTGTAAAGGCAGTGAGATAAAAACATGTGGTTATAATGGAGGTCAATGGGGCATTTTTGTCCACGAAGATGGACAAAAAGTATCTGGAGCTACATAAAAAATACTAATGCAATCAAATCAGTTTGTTGCTTATCTTTGACATATCCAAGCCTCTAATCCCCACCAAAGCCCCATCTACATATTATTCATTATATTGTGTTTTTTTTTTATAAATAATGACATACTTCAAATAAATAAACTGGCATTTAAAGGGTTAAAATCCTGAAAATGACTGAATGTTCGGTGGTTTTGATTAAGTTAGAAGTTGTTTAGGTGATTTATGAAAAAAAAGCAGGACAAATATTTTGCTATATGATCATTTTATAATAATAATTTTTGTGTGCATGGACATTTTTACCTCGAAGGTGTCCAGTGCGTACAAAATTAATTAAGTATAAAAGACATGTAAGCGTAAAAAACACTGGATTTAAAAAATTTGACTAAAAAGAAAGTTTCCTACAAAATGTCATGCCATAAGCAGTAAAACAGCAAAAATGATCACAAAATGAAAAAAGAAACTTGAGAAAAATGTACAAAAATGGCCAAAGAGGGTATGAGGGTTAAACACTCAGGGTTGTTAGTCTTTCTTTAAAGCAATCACAATAATCTTGGGTGGCGCGAATAGGGAGTTCCATTTACCTCGGAAACTCGGAAGCCGGAGCAGGGAATGACGTCACGCCCGAGATGAATGTGTTCCATTTACAAGTCGGATTTTTCATTGTGGGGTTAGCTCTAGCCAGATTAGCCATTGTTAGCAATACCAGTTGATAACACCACATTACCCGGTTTTTGAATCAATCTATCCATCCATCCATCTCTGTGGGAGGCAATCTGTGCATCAACAGCCATGAGTTGGCTTTTTAACAGCTTCAACATCATCACTGAGGATAAAAGCTTTGCTGATGTGAGCTCTGGGTGCATCTGGTGAGTAGACGCACCTCGGTTAATTTTCTTCACGACAACTGTATTTATGCACAAAAAGAGAACAAATGACAAAGAGAACCAATTAGTGCCACCTTAATGCACCTGCGGAGTAACCTCTTTTAATGTCACAGTAAAAAAGACATGGAAAAAAAAGACAAGCACGGAAACACAGGGCTATTACACAGCAGCACTTTAATACAATCAAATATTCTTAAAAGCTTCTACCCTGCCTTTGAGCACCATCATCTTAACCCTCCGGTTGTCTTCGGGGCAATTTTGACCCGTTTTGAAAGTTTCATTATGAGAAATGTAGGTTTCTTTCAAGCAAATAGCCCAAAATAACATAAATGGTTCAATACAATGCTCAAGATCTCTACTTTAAAGTGCCCATATTATGAAAAAATCACTTTTTCTGGGATTTGGGGTGTTCTTTTGTGTCTCTGGTGCTTCCACACACATACAAACTTTGAAAAAAATCCATCCATGGTGTTCTGAGCGAGATACGGTTTCTGAATGTGTCCTGCCTTCAGTCTCCTGGTGAGCTGTTCAAAATCGACTCGGACTGTGACGTCACAATCCGAAATGAGCTGGCTAACCACAACCGTTAGCTCGTTAGCATGCTAACCGTTAGCATTAGCATGCTAACCGTTAGCATTAGCATGCTAACCGTTAGCATTAGCATGCTAACGCTAATGCTAACACTAGCATGCTACGTTGTTCTCAATAGCAAAGCACTGCTACAACACACACAAGTTCACCATAATCTACAAAAGAACTACTTACATGTGCGCCCTCATTTAGAAGTCTCCCAGCTAATCCTGCCTTGTAACTGACCAAAGTTGGAGAAACAGGCTTTCTTTTACTGTCTCTAGAGTTGGTTAGCTGACATGATCTACATCTGAACTACTGAGCATGTGCGAGTGCAATCAAAGATAGTACAGAAGAAGAAGATGAAAAGAGGTCTCACTCTGTAGCTAAAACAGAAACCAGGTGAAAAGAGGATCTACAGCAGTGAGAGAGAGCTGTGCAGTACAACAACAATATGGTGTTTTTTGAAAATTAAACCATGTAAACCTATTCTGGTACAACCTTAAAATACAGTTATGAACCTGAAAATCAGCATAATATGGGCGCTTTAATTGAATTTTATTATTACATTTTATAGCATTTGAGAAAACAAAAACAAAAACGGTATCCTGACTAAACTTTGACAGTAGGGGTGTGACGAGACGCTTACTCCACGAGACGAGACACATCACGAGATTGGGTTCACGAGAACGAGACGAGACGAGATTTTTAAAAAAAATTTAAAGAAATCCTCAATGATGAAATATATGAATGGAAAATAGTTTTTTTATTCAACTGAAAAATCACAAAATGCAAAACAATTTAGGTGCATTTTGAAATCAACTATTAATGATTAATGTTATTTAACATTTTTTTTACAATTTTAATGAATTATATGCAGTAAAGGACGTGCAAACACTGCAAAATGTTTTGTATAAACTCTACCAACTGGCTTCTGCCCTGTACAATTTCACATGAGAAATCTAACTCCTTTCCACAAATCAAACATAAAAAATAAATGTGTGGAGGAGTCGCCGAAATCCGACATTTTCCACCACAGAAAATGGCCTCATATCAGCTGCAATGAAAACGCCTATGTCCCTCGTTATTGCCGTGGCTCTTGCACTTACCGGTGGCAGAGATGCTAAGGCTTTTAGAGTTGTTTGCCCTTTTAATGTTTTCGTCGCGGGTGCAGTAGTTAGTAGAGAGCTGTGGTGGTGCTGGAAGTGTTTTTGCATAGTGCTCGTGTTAGCCGCGGTATACGGCATTTTTTTCTTACAATGTTTACATATTGTGTTCTTCTTGTCGGTCACTCTTTCGCCGTTTATTATTTCCGCAGGAAAACCAAAATGTTGCCACACAAATGATTTAAGTGGCAGGGGGATCTTCAATAGTAATTCCACGCTCCATCACGCTGACATCACATCGCCTCACGAGACAACTTTTCACCTCGACGAGAAATCTCGTCACGTTTTAATCTCGTCACACCCTTATTTGACAGTATGTGATTTTTCACTCAATCATAACTATGTCAAAATAATAATAATTATTTTTAAAAGAAAAAAGGGCTTTTCACACAGGGAGCGATTGTCTCGCTTCGTAATTCATTTTCAATGAGAGGCAAGCGGGCAGGTAAGGGGGAGCACGCGGGCAGTCTGACAGGTGACGCGACAAGTGGGCTCAATCCCGTGAAACTGTCGTGTTGGTGCTCGTCCCACGCACACGCCCGCCCACTGCAAGAGTTGAACTGTGTGGAACTTTTCCCTACACGAGCGACGCGCGGTCCAAATCAATGAACAAGAGACTGGTTGTTGCTGTTTATGAGTGTTTATGAGTGTTCTAAAATATCAAACAGTTATCAGGACATGGGGGCTTCTGCTTGTCAGAGCATCGGCACAAGACTGGATTTATCAGGTAACATCCATAATTATGACTTATGCTAATTTTGCTAACTTTAGCTATCGACAATAACAGTCCGTGGTTAGCAAAGACTAGGACTGCCACTATTTGTTATAGTGATCCTGTGATTAGAGATATATGATTCCACAGTCAACTAATCTCATTCAGTCGTAAGGCAGAGATACAGTAGTGCACAGAATCCCCATGGTTACCACACATCGATCGCCTGCCGCTTAATCGCGGAGCGTTGTCCTTCACATGAGGAGCGTAAAAGGATTAATTTTCATAAGCATTTTTACCACCCCAACCACAGGTTGCCCGGTGGACGGGAAGACAACACAAGGGTTAAGCACTCAAGAGGTAATATATGGTTTTATGTTTGTCCGGATAAAGTTCTGTGTCCCGCTGCATCACTTGCTGTCCTCCTGGATGTCAAACTGTCTGCTGGATTTGGTGGATTCCAGCATGAGTTCGTACAGTTGGCCTATCTGGTCGTCCTGGAAGTTGCTGAGTTTCCCCTCCGACAGGTCGGCCCCAAACTTGACTGAGCTGAGAGGCTTCCCCGCTGACTGCAGTACCTGAGTCTGCAGGGTGTCCTTGTATTTCTGCAGGGGTCGTTAAACACAAGACAGGAATAGCAGCGTTGGTTAGCACGTGGTCTTCCACCCCATCTCCACTTTCACATTCATTAAACACATCATGCAGTGTGACATGTGCAATATATAGTTCAAGATAGGGGTGTAACGGGTCACAAAATTCACGGTTCGGATCACGGTTTTAAGTCATGGATCGGATTGATTTTCGGATCAGCACAAAATAGGGGAAATTTAAATAACATTAACTTTCAACAACTTATTTCCCCAGTAAATTGCGGTTAAATGACAAAAACAGATGAGAAAAGGGTATTCTACAATAACTTTGAATGCACCACGAGAGTGACAACAGTAGTGACCATAGTGCTAGTTTGTGTCTTTTAGCTCGTAGCTTTAGCAGCAGACTGCTGTACGTCCCGCTGTTAGAATTCTGTACAATGAAATACAGTCACACGACACCGTTCAGCTGTCAGCATTTAACCATGTTTAATCCAGCTACTAGCTAACGGTAGGCTAACGTTACCCAATGCCAAGTGTAACAATAGTGTTTACTAGCGTGACATGCAGCGATGCTTCTGTTGCCTGTAACGTCTGTTTCGGAACATCAGAGAGCAGCGCAGACATTTCGGTGGCACCGAAATGATGCACCGAAATCTGCGTTAGATACCGGTCGTTAAAGCACCAGTGCCATATAAGCATCGGATTCTAACATGCGTCGTTCATGTGAAGAGAAAATTTTGTTGCCTGTATCTTTTCACGGCAGGCCTTCATAGAGATTTATCAGCTTACTTTAAGTAACAGCAACAGTAAAAATGTAAAACATGTATTTCACACACAATATTCTTATGCTTAAACTTTGCAATTGATCCGCGGTTCACATGCATTCCGAACCGTGCGTGTTGATCCGTACGGAGCACGGATCAACTCCGGTCCGTTACACCACTAGTTCAAGATGGATATTAGGGCCGGGTTAAAATAATCGATTCTCCTATTAAAACTGATTCCTTTTTGGAGGTCAATTCTTTATGTAAACATTAATTAAAACATATTTGAGGGTTGCTTCTTGCTTGTACTATTTACAGCATAAGTTCTCTGAGAATCTCTTTTATATCCAAGCAATATTAGTAGGGCAACTGAAATTTCCCTAACTTAATTGATATTGAATCGAAAAAGTTAATTAAATGATGTGAATCGGAATAAAATCGGGAAATCATTGGCCATACCCAGTCCTAATGGTTATGCAATAAAATATCACAACAATACAGTAGTGTGTTTAGTCAACACTTGTTGGACAAGATATTCTTTTTTTTTAACCAAATCCCATGTGCAGTCAAATCAACAACGAATGTCTCCTCCAAATAAGTATTGCGTCTGCAAAGCCTGATAATGCGTATTCCTCTGTGACACACACACACACACACACACACACACACACACACACACACACACACACACACACACACACACACACACACACACACACACACACACACACACACACACACACACACACACACACACACACACACACACACAGGATTAATCCACAGCTGAAAATAGTCCCCAACAAACACTGCCTCCTGTTTGAGTAACGTTTGATATTACTGAGCCGCCTTCAGCAGAAACCAATGAACCTGAGTTCCACAGACAGGGTAGTGACGTCAGCAAGTCTAACACACTGTTGGTTTTGGCTTTTGTTGATGGTAAGAGAAATATAGAATAATACCCGTGTTATCATTTGAATAAATGTAAAGCTCAGACCAAGACACTCCTTCAAGCGTCAGCCTTAAATGACACTTCATGGGTATTTTTTTACATTTTCAACATCTTGCAAGTTACGTCCCATAACTATTTAGCATCTCTGTAGGTGGGTAATTTCTCAAATTGATGCGGTTGGTTTTTAAACTTCAAACTGATTGCATTATCTGGTGTGTTTTGCGACAGTATGTGAGCTTTAGCAGGGGGTTCTGTTTTCATCCATTGATATATTTTATTACAGCCCCTTAAAACATGGCTTCAAATCTTATGTGTTTTTTCTAAAAATATAAACAATTCATGACTAAGCAACATTGCACTAATCTGTTATATCAGGTCTGTCAAACAACCCGCCAAAGATAAGGCTTTTCTGATACTGTCTGATACGGTTTTCTGAGTCTAGTCTATCACATAGTCTCTGAGTGGAAACAAAATTTAAAATATGAATGTTCACTGTATAGTAAACTCAAGGTTATATTTTTTCATTGATATTGTTCATGCCCAATCTGTGTGTACACAGATCTCCTCTTCTGACAGAATGAACGGTCTAGTTAACCTCAGCCCATGTGTGATGAGTCAACGCCGTCAGTAGTGCGTATGAATCATCCTGAGCAGGACCACAGCCACCTCCATCTGTTTCACCTCTGAAAAGCTATCCATCAGGTGGACAAAGAGCGCACAGTGAATGTCTGAGGTTTGTCCATTCTGAAAGCATCTTGGGTTTTTGGACACTTTCACTGTTCAGCAATAAAGCCATTTTATCAATTTTTTTTTTCCCTGCACATAATGTAATTATGTTGAACATTTGCCAAGGGGAAATATCCTCCTTTAAAGAAATACAACAACAGTTTGACACAGTGCTCATACTTTTTACTTCATCATTCAAAAGACTTTTTGGAAAAGTCTAGATGATGTGATAATGTGTTCTTTTTACAATCTGGTTTCGTAACATTAAAAGCTTTAGTGCATAACTTTTTTAAATTAATGAACGTCCGTTACATTCAAGCCATTGCCCAATGAGTTGCTACAAAGCTAATTAAGACTATCAGCTCCACACAACTCTCTCTGGATTTCTCAGTATGACTATGTTCAGAAGATTGGGGCATCCGCCGACTTTCGCGTGCAGAAACTATGCCCTATAGCTGTAATTAAATCAGTGATTAATATCAGCTGTGAAAGGCCCCGGTTGTAATTGACTGAGAGATTTTGAGTGAGGTGGTGCGTTCAGTAATTGTTTAACATGACCTCCATTATTTCCCCTTGACACTCGGCACGGAAGACTTGTATCATGAGGACGCACCGACAGTGGTGTTGTCATTACTTCGAATTCCTCACGGGGGAGACAGAAACTACGCACTATAGCTTTAACAGGGCTCTGCCACTAGGCTTGTGCCAGTGTTACATTTTCAAACCGGTTTTGTATTATGCTAAAGAATGGACCAGTATACCGACCTTTACCACTAGGTGCCATACTTTACTCAGCAGCCGCTCCCGAGTGGAACCAATGACTCCACTTCAGACCACTTCAGACCACTTGGTGTCGGTAAAGCGCCTCGAAGTCATGACTTTTTTTCCCCGCAGTGTTTAAACTTTGTTTTTGTCTTTTTTTTGGCTCTGGCTTTTCGTCGCCTTCAAATCCAAATTGTTGTCATATTGGCGGCGCAGTAACTCTGCCATACATCGTCTCGTCAACCCGAAACACGTGATCATTCTAGTAAACAAACACAATGTGTGCCATTCACCCTCCCACCACTACTGAAATGTGATTTTCTTGGCTGCTCGGCAGTAATGGCGTATCGCCGGTCAGACTTGCCCGTTGCCCGTTGACTGAAAGTTGAGATCTCGACGACGACACTGAACTAACAAAAACAATGTTTTTTGTTTTTTTAAATCACACTGCAATTGACTTCAGAGATTACAAGAATGTGTTCTCATTTTTATTTAAGCTTTTTTGTTAAATAGCCTAAGCTATTAATATTATTTGAAACTGACTTGTCCTCTTTGATTTCATTTTGTTCCGTTTATTAGACTGTTACATGCTGCTACCTCAAAAAAACAGGAAGTGAATAGACTTTGCAATAGAGTGACCTGACTGTTACAGTGTTGTGTAGGAAGAGTGCACTTTACTTGAGTGTTGTTCACCTTTTGAAATCAGTGTTTATTTTGGGAGTTATGATAAAGTCTGATTGTACATGAATACAAATCTAAACCGTGACAAAATTCTTGTAGAAAGTTCATATTTAGCAGAATTGCAGACTTTTTTAAAACTCTTTTTGAAAAGGTACTTTGGCCTAAATCACCTATTATTATTTTAGATGTTGTTACTTGTAGGAAGGGCTGTACAAATATGGAAAAATCATAACCACAAATTTGTTGGTCAATATTAAAATCATGATTAATTAACACAAATTCTCATTGACTACGTTTACATGCACATATTCAGTTTTTGCCCTTATTGCTAAAAAGATGATATTCTGACTAAGCTGTTTCCATGGCTAATGAAAGTGAATATTCAACTAATATTCCTGTTTACGTGTAGCCGTGCAAAATAAAAAAAAATTCTAAGTTTACCAGCGGTGGAGGACTTGTTGGACCGTGCCAACACAGAAAGCGTCCCTCTTTAATCCTTTCAACCAGCTTCTTGAAAAGGTCGGCGTAGCGATGTGTGCGCATATCCAAAAACCTGTTGATATCTAAGTCTTTGATAAGGTTTAAAAGTAGCAGTGTTTATCCACTCTATGGTGTTTTAGGGCCCCAACGTCTCCTTCCAGGCAGCGCTGCGACCGTTGACTTCAAGGCACCTAGCCCTAACCATAACCATAGCCTAATCCTAGTTCCTTCCAGGCTGCGCTGCCTGGAAGGAGACATTGGGGGCTTAAAACACAGATGTGTTGTCCAAAGAATGCTTCTAAAACCTCAATAATACCGGAATATCCCACGTCGTAATCTGAAAATGCTATATTATGAAAAAAAGGCGTTATTTGGAATATCTAACGTGCTCCATGCATCCAATATGCTGTTTACATGACCTGTATCAAATTCAGAATATTGTCATATTCATAAAAATAGTGGAATACTGGTGTGCATGTAAACGTACTCATGGTCTTTTGAAACAAATTATTGGATAAAAAAAAAAACTATGAAACATTTCAACATAACATAATGAAAACACCTTGAACTGTGACCTTTCACTTCATACTCCATTTGAGCATTTTTTTCTTTTTTCCCCATTCAGAACACAAGACAAAATAAGAGTTTACTTGCAAAACGTGATGTGGAACATAATCGCTTTTTTGCTCCGATTAAAAATCGGATTTTGGGATCCTTAGGAGCCAAAATACATTGTATGAATCCAATTTTGATTAATTGCACAGCCCTACTAGGGCTACATTTAAAAAAAAGCAAAATAAGTTTGGTTATAATGTTCAGTAATTTGCTAAATCGTCTCAAAAACAACATGAGAAAGAATTTCTGCCTGAAGAAATATCGCAATATGATATTTTTGCCAAATCGCCAAACCCTACCATTGAGGTATTCTAGAGTGTCCTCTTCATCCTCTGTATGGACAGTTTGAGCTTCAGAGTACCAAAGGCTAGGTCTAACTGGGTAAATAAAATATTTTATATCTCTCATATTATTAAACTGTTAAATGCTCAGGATGACTCAGCTGATGATCAGTGTTCCATATCACAAATTTATGCTATTAATACATTTGGGCTTTGGCTCAGTGCATCACATACTCTACAGGTGTTTTTACTGCAAGGATCCCGACATCTCTTCATTGCATTTTTACAATACTCCCTCATCTTTTCCTTTGTTCCCTACAAACACGTTTCTCTTTGGGGAAAGCTTGTTTGGCCCAACGGAGCCAATTTATTAGGAGCAGAAAATTCCCATGGGTGCCTCTTAAATAAATGGATTAGTCCTGCTCGTCGTCTGTTCCCACTGCCGAGATACAGTGTAAATTTGCCTGCTTTTGAAAGAATGGACAGAGAGGGGGGGAAAAAAGGACTAGGGAGACAGTTAGGGGAGAGTTTGTGTGTGTAGAACTCTGCTATATTCATTACATAATGCACTTTGCACTTTGGTGTGTTCTTAATAGCTGTCAAATACAGCAAATGGTGCAAACTGGTATGTATGGGAATTTGATTTTCATGTTGTCTATTAATGTGGTGTGCGATTGGACCACACAAAGAATAACCTTGGTTCAATTCAATTCAAATTTTATTTATAGTATCGAATCATAACATGAGTTATCTCGAGACGGGCGCTCTGTTCAGTTGAAGTTCATAGGGATCCTAATAAATAAAATGATTTTATTAGCATCAAAATGAAATGCTACTACCTACAAGCCTGGCCCCTCTCTTTGATGACAAAAGTGGAATCACAACGTGGAATAGCATGCCAACTATCATAGAGGAGGGACCGAGTAAGGCCAGTTGTAAAAGACTATTTAGAAAACACTTAAACATTAACTAAACATTATTTAATCTTACTACGATGGGCTATTATTGTCGGAATGTGATGTTATTCAATTTGACACAAATTTACGAAACATACAAACAGTAATATTATTTTACTTGCGCTATATGTCTTGTTTCAAATGTATGTACAATTGTACGTTTGATATTTTTATGTACAGTATCTCACAAAAGTGAGTACACCCCTCACATTTTAGTAAATATTTCATCATATTTAATGGGACAACACTGAAGAAATGACACTTTGCTACAATGTAAAGTATTAAGTGTACAGCTTGTATAACAGTGTAAATGTGCTGTCCCCTCAAAATAACTCAACACACAGCCATTAATGTCTAAACCACTGGACACTAAAGTCACTACACCCCTATGTTAAATTACCATAGAGGCAGGCAGATGTTTATTTTTAAAGGCCAGTTATTTCATGGATCCAGGATACTATGCATCCTGATAAAGTTCCCTTGGCCTTTGGAATTAAAATAGCCCCCCCCACATCATGACATGCCCTTCACCATACCTAGAGATTGGCATGGGGTACTTTCCATAAGATCATCTCTCAATGCAAATCAAACTAGCTATTAGGCTAACAGAAATAAAACCATGCCAATCTGTAGGTTCAGAACTTAATATCCCTTTTAAAGTACATTTAGAACACATAAACAATGTGTGATTAATTTACAATTCCTCGCGTGTTAACTTTGGACAATCATGTGACTAATGGTGAATAATTTAATTGATTGACAGCCCTAATATCCACATATAGGCTATATCTATATTTACATATAAATAGAGATGGAATGCAATTCTAAATCAAGTTTCCTATACTTTTCAGTTCAGTAAGAACAGAAAATCACCACATGCATTGCTATAATGTTCTCTAATGAAAATAAACCTGGATAATGTGGAAAAGAAAAAATGTTGTGTGGGGAGCCAATCGTGAGATTCATTTATCTTATCGTCTAACCACAACTTGTTTTCATACTTTGGTTTTTGTGTAGCTTGAGATTATAACTGTATGTCGTGGCTCCAGTTCTATCATTATTCTGAAAATGTTTTCCCAAAACACTGCCAATATATTCTTGCATCTAAATCTTGCTATCTTATCACTGACTACGTTTACATGTACATAATATTCTGTTTTTTGCCCTTATTCCGAATTTTTTCCACGTTTACTAGTCCCTCTTTCATTCCTTCAACCAGCTTCTAGAAAAGGTCGGTGTAGAGATGTGTGCGAATATCCAAAAACCTGTTGCTATCCAAGTCTTTGATCATGTTTAAAAGTAGCTGTGTTTCTCCTTCTTATCGGGTCTGCAGCCCTGAAAACTGTTGGCTGGTTGGTTTGTGTACAGTAACCATAGCAACGCACAGAGCTGATCATAAACTGTAAACAGGCAAGAGGCTGTAAACTGGGTGTAAACTGCAGTAAAATGATTGAGTTGCATATTCTCAATGCGCTGTATACATGTCCAAAGAATGCCTCTAAAATCTGAATAATACTGGAATATCCCACGTCTTAATCGGAAAATGGCCTTATTCGGAATATCCAACCAGAATATGCTGTTTACATGACCCAATTCAAATTTGTAATATTGTCATATTCAGAATAATAGCAGAATATAGGTGTGCATTTAAAACATACTCATTGATGGCCTTTTTATGAGTTTTTTTTCTAGGATTTGTTGTAAAGGCAGTTTTATGCTTCTGCATCGAATCGACGGCGTACCCCCGCAGACCCCTCCGCGTCTACGCTGGACCCTACGCCGTAGCCCGACGTGCACCTCTCGAAAAATGTAACTACACGTCACAGCGACGCACATCTCTCGGCCGTGGCTTGGTAGCGTTGCATTCCCCCCCCCCCGACTCATTTCCTGGTTCTCCTTCTCCATCAACAACATGAAATCAAGGAGAGGGTTAACTTCTCCTGCTCCAGATCTCCCACCGTGGTCAGAAAGAACAGGGAGACACTTTGGTTCTCTCACTAGGACTCTAGAGTCACTACTCACTCTGAAGATAATCACCATCACTCTCTCACTTCTCCCTCGCTCTACCACACACACCCCCCCCCCACACACACACACACAAGTATAAACTTCAGGCTACTTACGTCGGCTACGGCAAAAGCTCTGCGTGGAGCCTCCGCAGGTACATAAAACAGGCTTAAGGCAGCAACGTTTTAATAAAGTTGGCAAAATGTTTTCCCTTTGTCACCTCCGGTGTAGAACCCAAAATATATCTGTTTCTTAGATGCTTCAGTGTAGTGATATTCAATCAGCATGGCTGTGCTTGCTATTGTCTATCTTTGCATTTTAACTATTCAGTATTACTAAATGCCAGTTAGTACCACTGTGACTGATTTAACAGAACGCTAAGAGTCCAGAGCCCAGTATAAACTTAGCGGCTCATCTTTTTTCCTTCAGTTTAAGCTTCTGGACCTCGAAAAACCGGCATGTTTTCCTTGTTTTCTGGCTGCTTCCACAAGAGGCTGGAGATCGTTTCTATTATTTTGTCCGCTTGTGTCAAATCTTCCTTGAGTCGTAGTTACTACTTCTAAACGCACATCTAAAGAATGATAACAAAAGCACTCCTAACTCAGGAAAAATAAAAGGAAAAAATTTTAAGAGAGGAAAAATACTGTTCGGTCACGGTCATAGACATACACACAGACACACACAGACACACACACAGACACACACAGGCTGAAAGGATCGACCCTGCCGACATGTTAAGATGCCGGCCATATTATCTAACCAGAGAATTCACCAGTGTTTTTGGTGCTGCTGTTTACATTCCTCCTTATGCACATTTAGGAAAATGCTCTACAGTAATGCACTACTTGTTTTGTTTTTCTGTGTGTAGCATAAAGGGACTACATTGCATTTCGTTGTGCAACCCTGTGTTGTACAATGGCAATACATTAATCTTAAACCATATACTGTTTAAAGCAGTTTAAAGTATGAATTACATAATTATTAAATTAATACAGCTACAATACATTTTTCAATTTAGGAGCACATATGCTCTCTGGGAAAAACAGTTACCGTCGAGCCCTGAGCTGTCCCCTCTTATAATGCTCTGAATGTGAACGCCGTACATCATTACATACATCATTTAGGTTGCACTGATGTTCCCCGTTTGGCCCACCACTGAACCTGGCACTGCACAAGTTTATTTCAAATTAAAACAAAAAGCTATTAAAGCTCTTGCCATGAGAGTGTCTGTCCACACGGAGCCAGCAGTCCAGCTCAGGTGTTTTACTCACCGATTTTTCGTGGACAACTTTGGTCTTCGGTTGTTTTGGTTCGGCTAAGATGATCCAGCAATTAGACAGAGACCTTACTGTCATCTCTCTGTACTAGGGGTAACATTCATTAACATCACTAGTTTTTCAGGTAAAAAGTAGTTTAACGTGCTACTACTGACAATTTCATAACGAAACGTAGTTCCTTTTTCAATTCGGCGCAACGATACTTTTCCCAGGGACAGATTTGACAGAGACAATCATGGCAAGCGAGAAGCAGCCAACGCTAACTTTTGAGAGCGTTTTAAGCTTTGTAGCTTTTTGCTGGACGGCGCTCTGAGCGGAGAGCTACATGACACATGCCACTACATCGCTGACGTCCTACAAACCGAGCACGCCAGGCAGACAACAACCTCACAGATGGATGCGGTGGAGATGGGCTCATACATAGGCTACACGCAGCGGACCGCTGTGGACTTGTTCACTGATAAACCAGAGATTGGCTTTATGGTCAAAGATAGTTTTTGTATAATTAACTTCAGTCTCTGCCAGAGATACCTGATTTTAAAAGTAACGTAAAAGTAAAAATTAACTTTACCTTCCATAGGGGGTAACTAAGTAACGGATTACTTTTTTAAGAAGTAACGAGTAACGAGCAAAAACTACTTTTTAAAAGTAACTTCCCCAACACTGCTTAGGCGAGACCTTCCCCCACAAAAGATAAAGGAAAGTATTCTTGCTATTAAGTGCGACAGGCATACCTTTCTAGCTTCCACTCTGCCACGACCTCCTGTAGCTTCCCAGCTAGGTGAGTGTTTGGGTGCTGCTCATACAGAACTGACGCTTTCGTTTCCTAGGGACTAGTTTGCCTCATGTGTGGACCGGATGGCATGTTGTAAAGAGGTTCGAGTACATACACCAAATACAAATAGCCAGGTTCCTCTACGAGTGAATATGGGCGCATTGAAGATGACATGTAAATTCCGATTGCTTCAGTGATTTTTTTTGGCCCTATTTGTATGTGTATCTAAAGGCTGGTTAAGCACTGTAGGGAGGAGAAGTTGGACAGTTTTTTTTGTCTCGTTCTAGTGATTGGCACATCTGGGTGATGGCGTCGGATATGCATTTCCACTCACATACCCAACAACTGCTGAACAACGCCGACACACAGTCCTCTTCTTATCCACCACTCTCTCGCCTGTAGTCTACTACTGGAACTCACTGGGAAACCAAAGTTTTCCCAAACTTGCGATCTTAAAGAGGCCAGCGGGTCCTAGTCTAACTGTTGTGGGTCAGATTTGCTCGGGAGCTTCAGAGCTAAGAGGGGGGCTACAGATTAGGTGTCCCTAAAGAAACGCGTATCTAACAGTAGTTCCGCATTACATTAATTAATTTGCGCGCAAGTTTTATGTATTTTTATACCGTGTATTCTCCGTGTAAATTCATGTACTGAACCGAGACGCCCGTACCGTTTCGGTTCAATATGAATACATGTACCGTTCCAACCCCTACTCTGTACATTTCCAACCAAATCCAGACAGCAATGCCACATAGTGGTTTTAGTCACACTACGTTTCGCGTAGAAATGTTTCCATTAAAAAAAAAAAACACAGCCAAAGGAGTGCGTTTTCGTCCCCTGATTGGGACCAATGCAAATGGACTGGGTTTGCATACTGATAGAGTGAGGCATAATGAAAGTGTCTACCTCCTCCCCGGTGGCTTCACAGCTACTGCATTGACAATGGGAGCTCTCAGGATTCCAGCTGCGATCACCATCTACTTCATTAGGCAGATTGGCTGCAGATGGGTGCTTTACCATCCCCCAGCGGTCCATAATTGTGCTGGAAAACATTGGCTCTCCCCCATAGTGACACACAAAAAGGACCTGGCATAGTTTCATGATTTTTTTTGGGAACTGGAGGACGAGTTGCAAATATACTGATCCCCCATCACCACATGAATCCAGGTAGGTCGTCTGAGGCTAGTGTCAGGCTCTGTGCTATAAAGTCTGATTTATGGTCCTGTGGAGGCTCCACACAGAGCTTTCTCCATAGCCTACATAAGAGGCCTGAAGTTTATACTTGTGCGTTGGTGTGTGCGTCAATCTCTTTAAGAGAATAGCAGGGCCAGCGTGTGTGTGTGGAGTGTGTGGTAGAGCAAGTGAGAGAGTGACGCCAATTATCTTCAGAGTGAGTAGTGACTCTAGAGTCCTAGTGAGAGAAACAAAGTGTCTCCCCTGTTCTTTCTGACCACGGTGGGAGATCTGGAGCAGGAGAAGTTAACCCTCTCCTTGATCTCATGTTGTTGATGGAGAAGGAGAACCAGGAAATGAGTCGGGGGAAATGCAACGCTACCAAGCCACAGCCGAGCAACATACGTCGCCAAGACTTGTAGTTACATTTTTCAGGAGGTGCACGCCCGGCTACGGTGTAGGGTCTGTGTCTCCACGTACCTACATACGTGGTCATGGCGTCGATTTAACGCAGAAGCAGAAATCACGAGGGTAGTGTGTTAAGGCTGCGGCGGGGGTGCCACGAGAAAGTTCTAAAACACCAAACACAAGCACTGAACTGCCCAGGAGTTTTTTTGAACAGCTGACTGCCAAAAAACAAAGCACAGTCGATCTGTCTCTCTCGTCTCTTTTCTTTCTCCGTGAAATGAAGCTGCCTTCAAGTGCGGTTGGAAACGCAGAGACCTATAAACGATCTGACAGAAAACAGCAACTGTGAAATATAAAGTCTATTTGTGTTACATTGGGGGGTTAAAGAACCCAACAGGACGTCACACAAATGGGCCGTTTAACGACACTCCCACCGCCGCACAACCCTGCGGCAAATCGCCAATTATCTTTCAATATACTAGGGCTGGGTAGCGACAATGAGATCCCGAATCTATCCGATTCACGAGGTCCCAATTTGATTACATGTTTGAATCAATATCAATTGCGTTAGGGACATTTAAGTTACAATACCAATTTTGCATTATTATGCTTATGAGAACGTATGCTGTAAATTGTAGAAGCAACCCTCAAATATTTTTTGGAATGCACCAGGTTAATGTTTGCATTTAGAATTAACCCCCCAAAACTTTGTTAAAAACCTAACAGGACTATAATATGACAGTAATTGACAGCTCATTATTTCACTGTTTACATAATATTTGTCAAGATGATCTGATTATCTCTGAAATATATATATGATATATTTAATAGGGGAGTGGAATCGGCTCAACATTCCTAAAGCGTGCAGTGAAAGCTGTGCCACTCTGTGTGAAAACAGAGTTTCACTTCCCCACAGACCTTCCCTGACAGTCTGAAGATCCCAAAATAATAAACTACCAGCAATAACAAATGTTCAGCAGTAACCAGATTTACATTGTAGGTGAAAACTATAACCCAACTATGAACATGCATTACACTTTTACCTCCAACAGTCCCTTGGTGTTACGTATTGTTGAGTAGTGAAGCTGCTCTGCCATCATGTGGTGAAGGGCTGACAAAACACCGGCTATGGATAGGCCATCAAAGATTACATTATGACAGGTGAAGTTAAAGAGCATCACTAACATACAAATCTAAACAAGAATAAAAGTTACAGTACAGTGTGAGAAATGAATAATTATTTCATTTAATAGGTTGTAGGGACGGGTTTGGGAGGGGAGAGGGTGTGTAAAATGTAAGTAATTGGGTTTGGAATTATTTTTACAATTGAAATAAAAAAAATTTACTACAGAGGGCAAGTACCAAAAAGAAAAGGTACCGTTAGGTGCCGTAACCAAATTTCAAACACTCGCCGTGTGTACTTCGTCCACAGCAATCCCACCAATCGGTCCCAAAACGTCCCAGTTAGAGAGGAAATACGGTAAACATATTCTTTAGCAGCCATCACTGACAACACCGAGGTCCTGTCCCCTGTCATTTTCAGGGAAATGTGGGGGTTTTAGCAACTCAGGTGGACCTTACATTCTACAATGGACACCTTACATATCGTCACCTTCCTAAAATAATGGCCTAAGTCATTTTTTCAGGTTTGTCAGATAACGCTTGACATAGGCCATTCTACTAAAGGTGTAGAATCACATGACCTGTTCAACTGATGATGTAGGCAATTTTACCTGAGGTGGCCAGCACCATGAGGAGATGATTTAGGCAAAAAAAAAAATTTGACATTATTTTAGGAAGGTGACGATATGGTAGGTATTTTCTAAGCTGATGTAGACTCACTAGGTTTAAAATTTGACCACCACCTTTTGACCACTTTTAGGCTCAATAAATAAATGATGTATCATTTATCCACCAGAACTTTTTAGAACTATTCTCAAAAGTGCACGGAGGGCTTTGAAACAGCATGTAGCACCCATATTTGATTAATTTATTAATGCTTTATTTAACGGGTTTGCAATTTACTAATTATTCCCTAGGCCTATATGTCAGTAACGTTACCTAATATAGGGAAACGGAGACAATCGTTAAGTTTAGTTTGAGTTGAGTTATAGTGGCAGAAAATATGATGAATAGTTATATTGAAGGGGGTTATTTTAACACCCACTGACAAGGTTTTCAAACGTCCTTTAAAATCTCCCAATTTAATGCATCCATCTTAGTCTGCAAAATTAATGTAAAAATAACCGACTTGATACATTTAAAGAATGGCCAGTCTTAGTCAGCTAATTCGGGATAGAAATTCACAGGCAACACGAAGTTTAATACCTCTGTCCACCATGTTGGATACGAGCTAATGATAACTAATGAAGACATTATTACA
Organism: Perca fluviatilis; assembly: GCF_010015445.1. Classification (NCBI taxonomy): domain Eukaryota; kingdom Metazoa; phylum Chordata; class Actinopteri; order Perciformes; family Percidae; genus Perca; species Perca fluviatilis. The sequence goes on along the minus strand of NC_053124.1, from coordinate 2,078,740 downwards.
TTGTGTTGTTAAGAGGTGGCGTTTGGTAAATTCATTGTAAAAAGGATGAGAATTCGGGTCCGAGTGAAGAGTAGAACAGTGAGCCCATCGACAATCATGTAAGCTTTAAATTGAGAGATTTATGAATGGGGTTTGGTTAGTGAGACTTATAAGTCGGACAAGGTTTACCTCCCACTCGGTCATGAAGCTCTTCACCTCTTCGGACGACGCCACTTTGTTTCTTCTGAACTCGTCTTTCACATACTGGTCCCCGAGGGCTCTTAAATCTATGGGCAGGAACCGATGCAGGACCAGAATCCTCTTGTACAATGACAGGACTTTGGAGACATGAGCAGAAGCCGCCATGAAGTCAAGGACCGCAAACTAACAGTTTCTATCAGTGAATGTTTAAATAAACTTTTAACAGCTGTCCTGTATTCCAAAAACAGTGACAGACATAACGGCGTTAAAGGACAGAGACAGAAAGCGACGTTCCCAAGGAGAGTTACTCAACACATGCCCTTGTTTATCCCGGAAATGAACCTCCTTATTCTGGTTGGGGAACACATCACCGCCGCCTACTGGTCTGGAGAAGTACCTCCGCAGGGAAAAATACAAATATCAATCAAAAACAGTTTTCTTCTCGAGTTAATTAAATATCTATATATTTTCCATGATGCCTTCCCACAAATATAGTTTTTTTCCCTTCATTTCTCAACAGAACCTTAAAACGGGTAAGGTTCCAGAATTTCTAAATAATAGATAGTAGGGCTGAACGATTAATTGCATTTGCGATAATATCGCGATATGTTAAAACGCGATTTCCTAATCGCAAAGGCTGTGATTTGGTCACGTGACTCACGAGAGCAAATCAGTCCGCACTCCGTAGTCCGCAGAGAAAGCATCAACTTAGCACGCTAACGGTACGCCGTACCTTGAGCAGATTTCTGTCATTCAAACAACTCTGAGTTGTAGTTTAAAACTTGTAAGGGTTTTAATCGGGCTCCAGTCCACACATGCAGTTAATGAATACAGGCACGCAGAACTGAAGGCTCGGTTAGCAACGATTAGCTCTGATTAGCGGTTAGCTCCGGTTAGCTCCATTATAAAGATATGGAACCGGAGGAGACTGCCGAGCGGAGGGGTAACAACCAGACTCTGATAAATGACGTTCGGGGAGCTGTCACAGCAGCGTGGCCACGGTGTTTCAACGGTTTTATTAGTACAGTTAATCCCACGGCAACACCTGCATGCTACTACTAACGTAACGATAGCCTCTCTGAGCTAGTGCAGCGTCGTTGACGCTGTCATGCACACGGCACGCAACTTCATGAGGGAGGGAGGGGCTGGAGGCAGCTCCTCTCTGTGCGCTGTTAAAGAAAATACACCGATGTATATATTTTACTTATTTAACTGTCTAGTAAAGTTCAAAGACAGTGTTTAAAAAATGCAATCCACATGTTTACATATGTCTATGTAAATAATAATTAAATAATCTAAATACTACTAAGTGTTGTAAAGCCACATTTGTTTTTATATTTCTGCAATCTGCACTTTAGTGTGATTTATTTCTGACTTTCATATGAATGTTTCCACCAGGCTTGGTCAGTGCTCAATATACTACTGGGATTGAAGTAGTTAAATAAAAGAGGTCATTCATATAAATTCACGCATCACCTAATTTCACCATCACATACAGGTCTGGCCTCCAGGAAAGAACAGCTTGTTTAATCTATCTAATCTTGTGAAGTTCATACTATACAATGATTTATTGCTAGTTTTTGTTGACTAATACAGAAGACAAAGAGCTTAAAAAATAATCGCATATCGAATCGCAATCGCAATATTTTTTAAATAAATCGCAATTAGATTATTTTCAAAAATCGTTCAGCCCTAATAGATAGATAGATAGATAGATAGATAGATACTTTATTCAAGGTCCCAGTAGCTTAAAGACATCACACACAACATACACATACATCATTAACAGGATGATAAAATAACAAATCCACATGAATAATATGGACAATTAAAGAAAAGATACTAAATACAAAATCCTCATGAATGTACTAAGGGATGTATAAGCATGAGAGGCTTGCAGTGACAGGGCAGGGACTGACCCTGTGCTGATGAGAGGGTGTGTCATGATGGTAGTGCAAATAAGTCCAATATTGCAAGGATAAAGTCTAGAGACCAGCATTAAATATGGACAATATAAGAGAATGATAGGAATATAAAAACTATAGCAGTGCAAGGATAACGTTTAAAAAAAGACAGCATTAAATATGGACATTATATGGGAATAAAGTAGACAGTAGCATAGACACAAATCAACAGTCAGTATTAGAGGTTTGAAGTAATAGGGTTACAGCCATTGTTCAATGTCTTCTTGTTTCATAATAGCCTAGTATTTTTGCCACACATTTTGCATAAATTACCTTTTACATATTATTATTATCACTACTATTACATTGACCTTTATACTATATCTTATACCAGGGTCCAACATTAGTACCATCTACTATAGTCAAATGCTCACTGAAAATAAAAGTCTTTTGAATTTACTTGATTGTAATGTGTACATCGGTCCCACATGATCAGAATGTGGCTAACTGACATACTTGTTTTCTCTCACTCTATTACTTATTTCTTGTCAAACTGAGGTGATACTCTCTGCACAGCCTGCCCAGCAGAAAACCTCCACCTTCCAACCGCACATAAGGATGGCTGACTGTGAGGAGGAGGCTGAAGAAGTCTGCCTTGCTTGCCCACCACCACCAAGACATCATCCACCCCGAAAAACCGACTGTTGTTACCGGTGTGGCGAGCCTGGCCACAGAGCTCGCAACTGCCCAGCACCAACTCCAAAATCCACTGCCATCCAGCCAGCGGAAAACTACAGCGGAGTGGTCTAATGAGGGGACCACCACTCCAGCTTCTACCCCCCCTCCAAGGCCGATGCACGCTGGTTGGCCGTTTAGGCCACGCCAAAGGGCTGTACCTGCACTGCCATCTGGACAACCAACCCTGCTGGGCCCTAGTTGACACGGGGTCCACCATTTCCCTGGTGCGACCGGGCGTCCTTCCAGGTACTACTGGCCCACTTCCTGTGGCATGGTCACCAACGGATATCAAGCTGATGACGGTGACAGGGGAAACTGCTGGCATGAGTGGAACAAAGCTACTGCAAGTCCGAGCTGGGAACCAGGAGCTGTCACACAAGTTCTGGCTAGCCTACATCCAGGATCCATGCATTATTGGGCTGGACTTGTTGGCCAGCTGAGGTGCCTGTGTCAATGTTGCAAGGGCTGTCATCACTCTTGGCACGGAGACCATTGCACTTCGGTGCGGTCGGGGGAAGAAGAGGCCCAGAGCCCAACAGGCTGATCATCCGGCAGCCGCTGTCAAACGGGCACCAAGCCTCTGTGTGCCATCGTCCACCATCAACACGGCCACCACCAGCACGCCAACTACCAGCACGACCACTACCAGCATGCCTATCATTAGCACTCCCACCATCAGCGGCCCTGCCCAGCCACAGCTTGCTCCTGTCCCAACCAAAGAGCCGGCCGTTCCAGCCCTGGCTGAGTTGGCGGGGGCCATGCACAACCTGTGGCAACGCAGCAGCGACGGTCTCGAGCCCCAGCATCGCCTCCAGTTGAAATGCCTCCTTGATGACTATATGGATATCTTTGCTGCCAGGGATGAAGACTGCAGGCAGACAGGGCTGGTCCAGCATGCTATTGAGACCCGTGATGCCCAGCCCATCCGACTGCGTCCCCACCGGCTGGCCCTCACTAAGCGTCAGGTGGCAGAGGATAAGATCCGGGAGATGGCTGCCGCTGGGATAATTGAGCCCTCCAACAGTCCGTGGGCAGCGCCAGTTGTCCTAGTGAGGAAGAAGAACGGAAGTTGGCGGTTCTGTGTGGACTACCGACGCCTTAATAGCGTCACCAAGAAGGACTCTTACCCACTTCCTCGCATCGATGATGCTCTGGACTACATCGCAGGGTCCAGCTGGTTCAGCTCCCTTGACCTGCGCAGTGGCTACTGGCAGGTAGAACTGGCCCCAGAAGCAAGACCAAAGACTGCCTTCACCATTGGGCAGGGACTGTGGCAGTTCCGCTTCATGCCGTTCGGGCTCTGCAATGCCCCGGCTACATTTGAACGACTGATGGAGAGGGTGCTGGCAGACGTTCCCCGGAGTCGTTGTGTTGTGTACCTCGATGACCTGCTGGTGCACGCCAACAGCTTTGACAAAGCACTGTCCAACCTGCATGAGGTCTTTACTGCTATCCGTCAGGCCGGGCTGCGGCTAAACCCTACAAAGTGTTGCCTGCTGACAAGGGAGACAAAGTTTCTGGGTCATGTGATCAACGCTTCTGGTGTAGCCACTGACCCGGAAAAGGTGGCTTCCGTCCGGGATTGGCCAACCCCTGCCAATGCCAGCGAACTAAAGAGCTTCCTGGGTCTGGCATCATACTACCGCCGTTTTGTCCGAGACTTTGCCACCATTGCCAGCCCACTCAACCGCCTGACTGACCTTGGCCGCCTGTTCATCTGGGATGACGCATGTGCTACAGCCTTCACTCGACTCAGGGCGTCCCTCACTGAAGCCCCCATCCTGGCCTACCCCAATGCCCAGCAACCCTTCATCGTGGACACCGATGCCAGCAATGTGGGGATTGGTGCTGTTCTCTCCCAACAGCCAGGAGATGTGGAGAGGGTTGTGGCCTACTACAGCCGCGCCCTGAGTAGGGCAGAGAGGAACTATTGCGTCACACGACGTGAGCTGCTGGCTGTGGTCCAGGCAGTACGGCACTTTCGGCCATATTTGCATGGCAGCCACTTCGTCATTCGCACTGATCATGCTTCTCTTACCTGGCTCTTGAACTTTAAGCATCCCGAGGGCCAGGTGGCCCGCTGGCTGGAGGCCTTGCAGGAGTACGACTTTGACATCCAGCACCGGGCGGGGCGACAACATGGCAACGCCGACGCGCTCTCCCGACGTCCCTGTGTAGCAGTGGAGTGTCGTTACTGCCTGCGCAAAGAGGCACGGGACTTAACGGTGCCAACAGTGGCGACTGCCAAGACTGCCAGTGATGAGGAGGAATGGCTCCCACTGACGACACAACAGCTGAAACAGCAGCAGGAGGCGGACAGGACATTGGCACTGGTGGGGGGTTGGCTGGAGACAGGACGTCGACCCAAATGGTCAGAGGTGTCGGCACTGGGGCCTGAGGTAAAGGCCTACCACTCCCAGTGGGGCAACTTTGAACTCCATGATGGGCTGATGTACCTGAGGTGGCAGGCTCCCGGACGGGGAAATGACATCCTGCAGCTACTGGTGCCCCGTGAACTTCGTCCCCAAGTCCTTCAGGTTGTCCACGGCGCGGCGGGGGTGGGGCACTATGGAAATGCCAAGACCCTCCAACGCCTCAGGGGTAGATTCTACTGGCCTGGTTGTCGACAGAATGTGGAGCTACATGTGCATTGCTGCGACCCCTGCACCGCCCAGAAAGGACCTACCCAGCGCTCCCATGCACCTCTGCAGCAGTACATGGTGGGGGCCCCAATGGAGCGAGTGGGAGTGGACGTTCTGGGGCCCTTCCCTGTCACAGACTCTGGGAACCGTTACGTCATCGTAGCCATGGACTACTTCACAAAGTGGCCTGAGGCATATGCGGTGGCAGATCAGAGCGCCACCACGACAGCGGAGAAGCTGGTTGAGGAGATGTTCACTCGCTTCGGCGTCCCCGCTGAGCTCCACAGTGATCAAGGGAGGAACTTTGAGTCCCATGTTTTCCGTGAGGTCTGCCAGAGGTTAGGGGTGAGCAAGACGAGGACTACACCTCTCCACCCTCAAAGTGATGGGCTGGTGGAACGGTTTAACCGTACCCTAGCCACTCAGCTCGCCATCCTCACCAGCCAGCATCAGCGGGACTGGGATCGCCACCTGCCCCTGGTCTTGTGGTCCTACCGGACTGCTGTCCAAGAGTCCAGTCATTGCACACCTGCTGCCCTCATGTTTGGACGGGAGCTGCGTACACCGGTGGACTTGGTGTTTGGGGCCCCTCCTGAGCCCGAGATTGCTGGAGGGAAAGAAATGGACTACTACCGTAGGCTGAAAGAACGCCTACAGGTGGTACACGACTACAGCCGCCAGGCCCAAGCTGACTCAGGGGTGCGGCAGAAAAGGGCCTACGACACACGTTGTCGGGGAAAAGTCTTCAAGCCAGGGGACAAGGTATGGGTGTATTGCCCTGTCCGTAAGTTGGGGGTTTCTCCTAAGCTTTGCAGTCACTGGCAGGGGCCCGGCGAGATTGTGAGTCAGCTGTCAGAGGTGGTGTACCGGTTGCGCATGCCTTGCCAGGGACGAATGGTGGTGCTACACCAAGACAGACTCGCACCATACCGTCCTCTTGTTCCACCTGTGGACAGTGGGGTTGAGGATGGCAGCACTACACACCTCAACCTGGGTGGGACCCCCCCCAGTTGTGTGTCCCCCCCAGTCGCGTCCCCTATGAGTCCTGGGAGACCTACTCGTCAGCGACGGCGTCCTGGACATTTGAGGGACTATGTTTTGGGTGATGGGGTCGCCGAGGACGACTGACCCCTCAGATGGGGGCTATGTAATGGCCGACAGGATGCCACTGTGTTGACTGTTCTGCATGGCAGTGCAAAGCATCATGGGACTAGGTTATTAGTGTTGTTTAATTGTTTAGTTTAAGTGGGTAAATGATGTTCTGTTAGTGCTTTTGTTATGCATTTACATTACCTAGGTTTTAGTCCTGATAATGTGCTCATGTTTATCTACATTACCTTTGTTACATTTGTTACCATGACTGAAACACTGGGTTAGGTTGATGACCTCTGTGTATCGCGTGTGTGTAGCGGTTGAATAAACTTCGACAGAGTTCTATATCTCTGGCTCTTCAACTTCTTCCACGTAGCTCGCTACAATATTTTATTCACATTAGACTGTCTATTAAAATTGTGTTCATTTAACATAATATGTAACTTTAAGGCAATTTCATCATGTCCCTGGTACCCGAGTGGGGTCTCTAAATCTAACATGATTTGTTAAAGTTAACTCTATGCAAATGTATTGTAGCCATCGGTTCCTTTGTGTGCGCGTGTGTGCGTGTGTGTGCGTGTGCGTGCGTGTGTGTACAGTTGTATGTTGAAATGATTTTCATTGACAAAAAAACAGAGTCAGAGTTCTGTACTCAAAATTGTCTACACTGAGTATTAAAACTTAGAAAGTACCAATTTTACCCAAAACGAATGACTCCGTGCAGTTACCATAAACAGATTTCACAGAGGGATCAAAAATCTCAACCTCTGCATCAACAGCAGTGGATCCAACCACACAACTATGCAAACCACAATGTTTCAGATGTAAATTCTGCATACTGTGCAATGGTTTTAAATCTAAAGTAACCTTGCAATAACCATCTTCACAGGGTAACAATAGGAGCATATACATACTTCAAAACATTTCTTCATAGTGGACTTCGATCAGCAAAGACATTTCTAATACTTCAAACATATCTTCAGTGGACATGGCAAAGACAGTTATAGTACTCTTTTCACATTAGATTTAAAAGTGCAAATACAAAATACTGTGAACTGTTATCACAAACAGTGCTCTCCCGAGGGCAAATAAAAAAAGAATAACACCATTTCCCTGAAATAGTCTAAATCAAACATGGCACAAAGTGAATAAGGCAAAATAAGAGCTAGTGCTTTGTTATTACGTTTACTCCTAAGCTTAAAGGGTAACTACCGTTTTTTTCAACCTGGACCCTATTTTCCTGTTTTTGTGTGTAAGTGACTGATGTAAATGTAAATGGACTATTTTTATATAGCGCTTTTCTAGTCTTAACGACTACTCAAAGCGCTTTTACATAGTACAGGAACCATTCACACACATTCATACACTGTGGCCGAGGCTGCCGTACAAGGTGCCACCTGCTCATCAGATAAACACACACACATTTACACTCCATGCGCCGATGGGAACAACAATCTTTGAAAACTGGTCCAGCATTGAGCTGCAATGTTATATAGGGCAACTGTGATTATTAACTGTGAACAGATTATTATTCTAAGTGTCTGACAACATTATGGAAAGATCCCTACAGAGATAGACCTTTTTGTTAAAGAGTAAGATCCTAAACAGTACTTTTAGTCTGGTGGAGTTTGGTGATGGCGATTTCGGGGTTGTTTCATGTTAAACAAAAAGGATCTTACTCTTTAACTAAAAGGTCTATCTCTGTAATGTTGTATGACAATTAGAATATTAATCTGAGACTGTCAGCAGCAAAAACAGCACTTGGACATAAATTGAAGGTGCGCAATTGTCCTATAATTTACATTGAATCTTGTTTGGCAGCTGCCCACTGCAGCAATCTCGCTTTATACTGGACCAATGTCGAAGATTGTTGTTCCCATCAGTCACTTAGGGGCCGTCCACACGGAAACACTTTTTTGTGCAAACGCACATTTTGCATCGTTTGGGCCGACCATCCAGACAAATCCTGCAAACGCACTGCCTGAAAACGCACTTTTGAAACCTGGTCTCAGGGTGAAAAAATCCGAGAACGGCTCTCATTTGGCTTCGTATGGATGGTGAATACGAATCCGTATTGATGATGTCATCGCAACACCCCTCTTTTACACCCTCTCCCACGGCTGCTGACGCACACAACTGCGGTGAAGCTAAGCGAGCATGTCCCTTCTCCATGGTCAAACCAGCTCACTTCATCTAAATACTTTGTCTCTGCTCCCTGACCCTTCCCTCTGCCCTGCTGGTCCTGGATTCTACACAAGATATATTGCTAATGTTATGTAGCCAACGTTAAACATCGCTAAAGTAGCTGACCACTCCAGCAGCGAAGTAACGTTAACTGCTATGGCTATCTATTTATAAAGTGGAAGTAGACAACTTATGAACTAGCTAGCTAATCTGTCTGCTTATCAACTCCTTGAACGGATTATAGTAACTTTTACCATGGCTTATTGTAGAAAGGCTACAGCAAGAAAAACGTATAGATTATTAAAAAGACATCATTCATGGATCATTGATGTTTGTTTGACTGCCGATGTTAGAGCTAGCTAACGTTAGCTCTCTGCTAGCGCGCTGCAATCATGCAAAATAAAAAGTAATCCAACAGCACATTATACAATGTAAACAAAGACGTTTTCTTGCGGTGGCCTTTATAAAATGAGCAGTGGTGAAAGTTATTATAGTCCACGGATGTATTAAGAGAAAGTTATAATCTAGCTAGTCATGTTATGATGGGAAGTGATATGACTATGCTCTTCTTCTCCGTTTTTTGGTGAATTTTTGTAGCAGAAGCAGTGCCGCCTATAGGCCTGGCATATGAAGTAGTGTATTGAGTCATTTACAAGTGGATTTGTTTGGACGGAACTATTCTTGAAACGAATCCAGGGAAGACGGGTAAAAAAACAGATCGTTTTGGTACGTGTGGACGGGGCCTTAGACACAAGAACATAGGAACATAGGGTCCAGGTTGAAAAACCCAAAGTTACCCTTTAAATTGTGCACTCTGTTTTCAAAGTGGTTTTACAAATGACGGAATATATATATATATATATATATGTGTAATTTTTTTTTCCTGAGGAATAAACACAAAGAGAAACATGTTTTATTTTGAAAATTTTTTCAAATGGCTTCACAAGGGGAAAAGCGGTCCATCTAACGCCACTTGGGATAGGCCCAAAACCTTTAAAGCACACAGGTTCATTCCACTCAATAGGCAAAAACATGTGGTTCCCAGTTTACAAAAATATTTTATTTAATAAAATGTATACTGATATATATTACCATAAAATGTAACATTCATCACAAATAAGAAAAAGAAAACCTAATCAGGGACTGAGGCCTACTGGTGGGAAGAGCAGGTGAAGGAGAATTAAAGAAAACTAAATTAAAGAAAAAGGGTTCACCCAGACACACAGTGAGATCACCAAATCCAAGGAAACACGGCACACAAGAAGGAAGACCACCACCACCCACGTCACCAGCACCACCACCAGCCACTGGAAAGGACAAACAAAAGGAGGTTACAACAGAATTAATTAACCCCAGAATGTACAACAAAGAACAACCTAAAACAGGAAATAATTCACAAAATCAGCTTAAAACAAGTTAACAGCAGAGAGTAGGCTGTGTAGTTAGCGGCAGAGACAGCTGTACATTTAGCAGCAGTAGACAAAGCAGACAAAGCAGCACGTTTAGCAGTTTACAAAGCAGCACGTTTAGCAGTAGACAAAGCAGCACGTTTAGCAGTAGACAAAGCAGCACGTTTAGCAGTAGACAAATGTTAGGTTGTAAAAAGTTAAAACCATGCTTTTGTTTTGAAAATAATGTACTTTTGGTCTTATTTAGCCTGCAGCTAAATCTAATCAAATAACCACACCTAATCAGCATTGGTCTGACTCACACCTACTCAAGTTTCTAAAGAATCATCAGGTCATATCAGTCATTTAGCATACAGGAGAAAGCTCCTTGTCTCAACACATGGAGATCTATTGTTTCTGCTTTTGACCGCCACTCCCTGCTAGGCCAGACGTGATTAGAACAAAGAATGTGTATTCCTATAGTTTGGATTGATTGGGAACGTACACCTTTTCTTTTGAGAGACATCGGACCAATAGGGGAAGATTTCATTTGAGGAAACACCCAGGTGTAGGGAATATAATTCGGATCCTGAGAAAGATTTGGGGCTGCAACTGTGACCCCGCAAGGGGAAGCATGTTGTGGTCCGCTGCAGTGTATTGTTTTGTCATGTCGCATGTTTCAGGACTGATTGATGTAATTCCTGAAGAGGAGGCATGTCATTTCAGTCCACTGCTGGCAGTGTTTCATGTTTCATGTTTCATGTTTGATTGTGTTTTGACTGTCGTTTTCATCGTGTTGTTCATTAAACCTTTTGCTTAATCATTCAATTCGACCCAGGCTCTCCTTCCTCCTCAGAAATCAAACGAACACGTCTTTTAGATTTTTCTTAACACAAAGCAGCACGTTTAGCAGTAGACAAAGCAGCACGTTTAGCAGTAGACAAAGCAGCACGTTTAGCAGCACGTTTAGCAGTAGACAAAGCAGCACGTTTAGCAGTAGACAAAGCAGCACGTTTAGCAGTAGACAAAGCAGCAGCGGCCCCAATCAACTGGTGGTGGAGTCACACGTGAATCACCACCTGTAGACTTCAGCCAGCTGATGAGCGTTCCCTGTCAATAAACACAAAATTAGCATGGCTAAGCTACATTAATCAAGGCTTTTGTGGGCTAGATGTAAGGTAGCATAACTGCTTTCAAAGTCAAACCTGCACAGGGAGAGGGAGGGAGAGAAAGACCCACACGGCAGCGGACATCTACCTGTGACCACACTAGCATTAGCTACAGGATAGCATTCGGTTTAACACAGAGAGAGCGAGAGAACGGACACTTACCACCGCTTGAGAGAACCAAAGAATAAAACGGAGCACGGCGCACAGAGCACTCAGTCGCTGCTCTGCAGTGAAAACACGCAGGCTTTAAGCATGAGGACACAGTAATAAAAAAAGATGAAACAAAGCAATAGCCGCAGCAGTAGCGCGGAGCATTATCTGCACAGCCCAAACACCTGACCCGGAAATGATGCAGCAGTGGGGGCGCGAGAAAGAGGGACGCACTTATATACTGCCGCCCTAGTGGTAAGCAGGCGAAATTAACTGCAGCAAGACAACCCCATTTCTATAATGCTACATTTGCATAAGGTTATTTCCATGTAGTTCCATGCAAATCCTGTCCAGTTAATTCAAACAAACAAAACTAGTCCAAACGGTATACCAACGATGCCTTTAGGGACAACTACGCCATTTGGCTGACGGCGCAGTCTCTCTGTGCCTTTCACTAGAAGAGCCTGTTTTTTATAGCGAGTGCTTTGTTGGTAAATTTCCCTCCATCAAGTTCCATGAAAATCAATACCTTTGGATTACCTCAAAGGTATAACGAAGGTCAGCAGGGTAGCTGAAGTTCAGGGCATACAGTACATCAGTCCAAACAGCATAGCAACAGCTAATGCTACATTATCAAGATCTTGGAACACCTTGATGCCTTCAAGGACAATTCCAATGTCCTCTGGTTCATCACTTGAAGCATGTTCTTTAAGAACATAAATCCCAACAGTGGTGTCTTCAATGGCCTCGTTGATGCATCCATGCCCTATTAAAAAAAAAGGCCAGTAAATAAGACCAATCAAGAAACAAATAAATTAATATTAAATCACAGAGACAAACATTTTTGACAGAAGTTGTAGTAGTAGCAGCAGTAGTTGAGTGTGGGAAGATATATAGTGCTGTAACTACGATTAATTTAACAAATTAATCTTGTGATGTTTTCTTGTTTATTTAAATAATCTGACAAATTTCAAATAATCAATGACTTCTAAATAAAGACTATACGTTGAAAATAATCACATTCCCACAACAACTAGCCAGTCTAAAGTCATGTCTCAGATTTTAGATATAAGTATTGATTGTATAATGCTATGAAACATATACATATTGCTGCACAAGGTTTTCTGGATCTTCAAACATGTAGATACAGACTATCTTGATGGCCCAGTTTTTAATAATCCGGTGGGATTTCGGATCACGGATTGGATCAAATCTTGGATCAAATCTTGATCTTGGAAATGGGTTTTTCAAAAGCAAAAGAGGAATTCCGAACTAAAATCACATCATGTAATCTGATTTTACATTTGATCTGGATCAAACCCAGTGTTGGGAAGGATACTTTCAAAACGTATTTCGTTACAGAATACTGAATACCATCCATCCATCCATCCATCTTCGTCCGCTTATCCGGTGTCGGGTCGCGGGGGGAGCAGCTCCAGCAGGGGACCCCAAACTTCCCTTTCCCGAGCAACATTAACCAGCTCCGACTGGGGGATCCCGAGGCGTTCCCAGGCCAGGTTGGAGATATAATCCCTCCACCTAGTCCTGGGTCTTCCCCGAGGCCTCCTCCCAGCTGGACGTGCCTGGAACACCTCCCTAGGGGGGCCCAGGGGCATCCTCACCAGATGCCCGAACCACCTCAACTGGCGCCTCTTCGACGCAGGAGCAGTGGCTCTACTCCGAGCTCCTCACGGATGACTGAGCTTCTCACCCTATCTCTAAGGGAGACGCCAGCCACCCTCCTGAGGAAACCCATTTCGGCCGCTTGCCCCTGGATCTCGTTCTTTGGTCATGACCCAGCCTTCATGACCATAGGTGAGGGTAGGAACGAAAACTGACCGGTAGATCGAGAGCTTTGCCTTCTGGCTCAGCTCTCTTTTCGTCACAACGGTGCGATAGATGGAATGTAATACCGCACCCCGCTACCCGATTCTCCGACCAATCTCCCGCTCCATTGTCCCCTCACTCTCGCGAACAAAACCCCAAGGTACTTGAACTCCTTCACTTGGGGTAAGGACTCATTTCCTACCTGGAGAAGGCATTCCATCGGTTTCCTGCTGAGAACCATGGCCTCCGATTTAGAGGTGCTGATCCTCATCCCAACCGCTTCACACTCCGTGCGAACCGATCCAGTGAGTGCTGAAGGTCGCAGGCCGATGATGCCATCAGGACCACATCATCTGCAAAAGCAGCGATGAGATCCCCAGCCCACCGAACCGCAACCCCTCCCCACCTCGACTACGCCGCGATATCCTGTCCATAAATATTACAAACAGGATTGGTGACAAAAGCGCGCCCTGGCGGAGGCCAACCCTCACCTGAAACGAGTCCGACTTACTGCCGGGAACCCGGACACAGCTCTCACTTTGGTCGTACAGAGATTGGATGGCCCTGAGTAGAGACCCCCTCACCCCATACTCCCGCACGCACCTCCCACAGGTATCTCCCGGGGGACCCGGTCATACGCCTTCTCCAAATCCACAAAACACATGTAGACCGGTTGGGCATACCCCCGAGGCCCCCTCCAGGATCCTTGCGAGTGAAGAGCTGGTCCGTTGTTCCAAGACCAGGACGGAATCCGGATTGTTCCTCCTCAACCTGAGGTTCGACTATCGGCAACCACCCTCCTTTCCAGCAACCTATGGGGTAAACTTTACCAGGGAGGCTGAGAAGTGTGATACCCCTGTAATTGGCACACACCCTCTGGTCCCCCTTTTTAAAAGGGGAACCACCACCCCAGTCTGCCACTCCTTTGGCACTGTTCCAGACTTCCACGGCAATGTTGAAGAGACGTGTCAACCAGGACAGCCCCTCCACACCCAGAGCCTTGAGCATTTCTGGACGGATCTCATCAATCCCCGGGGCTTTGCCACTGTGGAGTTGTTTGACTACATCAGTGACTTCCGCCCGGGAAATCGACGACAATCCCCGTCATCCTCCAGCTCTGCCTCTAACATAGAGGGCGTATTAGTCGGATTCAGGAGTTCCTCAAAATGCTCCTTCCACCGCTACTACCTCCTCAGTTGAGGTCAACAGTGTCCCATCCTTACTGTACACAGCTTGGATGGTTCCCCGCTTCCCCTCCTGAGGTGGCGAACAGTTTTCCAGAAGCACTTTGGTGCCGACCGAAGTCCTTCTCCATGTCTTCTCCAAAACTTCTCCCACACCCGCTGCTTTGCCTCTTTCACGGCAGAGGCTGCAGCCCTTCGGGCCTCCGGTACCCTGCAACTGCCTCCGGAGTCCTCTGGGATAACATATCCCGGAAAGACTCCTTCTTCAGTCGGACGGCTTCCCTGACCACCGGTGTCCACCACGGTGTTCGTGGTTGTCTACGCCTTGAGGCACCTAAGACCCTAAGACCACCCCGCCCCCCCCCCCCCCGCTTCAGCAATGGAAACTTTGAACATTGTCCACTCTGGTTCAATGCCCCCAGCCTCCACAGGGATGCACGAAAAGCTCCCCGGAGGTGCGAGTTGAAAGTCCGTTGGACAGGGTCCTCCTCCAGACGTTCCCAATTTACCCGCACTACACGTTTGGGCTTACCAGGTCTGTCCAGAGTCTTCCCCACCCCTGACCCAACTCACCACCAGATGGTGATCGGTTGACAGCTCTGCCCCTCTCTTCACCCGGAAAGTGTCCAAACATACGGCCTCAGATCAGATGAAACGATTATAAAATCGATCATTGACCTTCGGCCTAGGGTGCTCTGGTACCAGGTACACTTATGAGCATCCCTTATGTTCGAACATGGTGTTCGTTATAGACAATCCATGACTAGCACAGAAGTCCAACAACAAACAACCACTCTGGTTTAGATCAGGGAGGCCGTTCCTCCCAATCAACGCCCTCAGGTGTCTCCATCATTGCCCACGTGCGTTGAAGTCCCCCAGCAGAACAATGGATTCCCCCACTGGCGCCCCATGCAGGACTCCACTCAAGGTCTCCAAGAAGGCCGAATACCCGAACTCCTGTTTGGTGCATATGCACAAACAACAGTCAGAGTTTTTCCCCCACAACCCGCAGGCGGAGGCGACCCTCTCGTCCCACCGGGGTAAACTCCAACGCCGCGGCTCAGCCGGGGGCCTTGTTAGTATCCCCACACCCGCCCGGGCGCCGCACACCCTGAGCAACTCCGGAGAAGAAAAGAGTCCAACCCCTATCCAGGAGTACAGTTCCAGAACCGGACGGTGCGTAGAGGTAAGCCCCACCAGATCTAACCGGTAGCGCTCCACCTCCCGCACCGTTCCGGCTCCTTCCCCACAGAGAGGTGACGTTCCACGTTCCCCAGAGCCAGCATCTGCTGCCCGGGTCTGGTCCGTCGAGGCCCCTGACCTTCACTGCCACCCATGTGGCAGCGCACCCGACCCCAGCGGTTCCTCCCACAGGTGGTGGGCCCATGGGCTGGAGAGATGGGAGCCACGTAGCTTGTTCGGGCTGTGCCCGGCCGGGCTCCGTGGCAAACCCGGCCACCAGGCGCTCGCCGACGAGCCCGCCGTCTGGGCCTGGCTCCAGACGGGGGCCCCGGGCTTCCTCCGGGCAGGGTCACTCCATTTCTACCTTGTTTTTCCTACTGAATACTGAATACATGCCCACAAATGTAATTTGTAACGTATTCAGTTACGTTACTCACTCTGAGTAATGTATTCTGAATACTTGGATTACTTCAGGATTACTTTTATAAGAAGAATTGCGTTTTATAAGTGTAGGAATGCAGCTATCACATCCAGCTTACTAAACAGGCCTATAATGGTGTGTTCTTTTTATTCCAACTAGCTGAATGTGTACCTGAACAAGCAGATAGATTATTGTATTGGTAGTCCCGAACTGCATACTACAAAAATCTAACCGCAGTCTTGCTACCACGAGCTAATTTTAGCTAACGTTAGCTAGCATGTCAAACGGGGCTAGTCAGTCTTGAAACGGCTCTGGAGCTAGTAAATCAGCACGTAGGAGAATGTAAAGTCGCACGTCAACGTTAAAACAGCAAGGGGACCAGTAAAACTACAGCAGACGACTGGCTAATTAAAAAAATAACTTACTTTAAGATGCTTCTCCAGCTTGGAGGTGGAGTAATTTGGACGCTGAAAGGAGGTTGGTTGCTGGCAAGCAGAGGTTGCACTGCACAGTTATATTTCATTCTCCCTGTTCGTTCTTTAATGTGAAATGCTGTTTGAATTTCCAAGATAGAAACTTATTCCTGCCCTGGCTCTGTCGTGCCGGTTCCGACTCCATTGTGACTGATCACGCAAATAGCTATTTTTTTCGATTTCATATCGGGGCTTCTGGGAAATGCATAGAGTTGCCTTAATTTATTCAGAGTGAATGAATAAACTCGTGAAACAGAGAAGTATCGTCGTGTAATCCATTGATTTCAACAATGTAACTGTATTCTAAATACCAACTATTTAAATTGTAACTGTAACGAAATACAGTTACTCATAATTTGTATTCTGAATACGTAACGCCGTTATATGTATTCCGTTACTCCCCAACACTGATCAAACCTGCCCTTTGGGTTTTTAAAAACTTTGAACTCGGTTTGGGATCTATTTGATACAAAAAAAACAGGATTATCCTGATCCCATCAGAAGGGTGGATTCAGTTCAGAGTTTTTTTTTGTAAGTGAATGATCATAAAATAAAGGTTTACTCATGATATATACATTTCTTCATATTTGAAGCATATATGAAGCATGTCACATCTAATGAGATATGGACTATTGCATTATTGCATTAATGCATATGAGTATTATTTTTGTTTTGTTATTTAACATTATAACAAAATAAGGAAAGTAAAATGTTTCTGTTTATTACAGTGTTTCTGTTTCTTCAAATTAAAACAAACAACAGCTATTTGTGGCCACCGGTATTTTGCCTACCTGTTGTTCTTTGCTGAGCCAGCAGGCTACACTGTTGGCTCCATTTAAGGCTCTGGTAAACAGGATTTGGTAATCCTGACATTTGGTATTTGGATCACAGTGATCCAATCCAATGTTCCTTTAAAAAACGGGCATAAAAGTAAGATGGATCAGGTGATCCTGGATAGCAAAACATGGGATTTCCAAATCCGGATCAATTTGATCCAGATTAAATTTTTTGAAAAACTGGGCCGATGATACACTCCCGTCCCGCATCTATATCATCACACTGAAAGATTTTTTTATTTTATTTTATTAGCGTCTCAGTTTAGCACTTTTGCTTCATTTTGAAGTCAACTACTGATGTACAGTGTCATATGGGTATATATTCTTAGGATAAATAATAATTTCAAAAAAAAAGAAAAAAAAACCCAAACAGCTAAATATTATATTATTTTGATAATGTAAGAATACTAAAACTATATTACTGATATTACTATAGTCACTGCTTAGACATGTGTTGGTGTGGATTGCATTATGACTGTCTGCCAGAGTAGGAGACTGCTGCTGTAAAGAGGAGAGTTCATGTGTGGAGCACTGAGAGAAGAGGATGGGGCCCAGTGTAAACATGTGCAGTCGTAAAACTGACTTGTATTTGCATTAGCTTGTGTCACCCTATAAGGACATAAAAAAAATGGTGAAACAAACCTTGCTGCGCCTGGGGGAGTGAACCAACAACTGTACATAAATAGGGGAGCTTCACCGGCAGGAAATGGAGTTAGGGCACCTTGTGCTTCGGATGCAAGGGCTTCAGTACCTCAGCATTCAGAGGAATTATTCATGGAACCTACTTGGTTCGGGGCTTAGTGCATTTTCATTTTCTTTCAATTTAGCTTATTTGCTTTTTTTAACTTTCTGCTTCAAATGAAATAAAAATACCTGAGCTCGTGTTGAGCTAGGGAACCAAAAAACTCGTGAATCTTTTGTGCCTTTTTTTGGAAGACTTTCTCTCTTTTTCCTCCACCCCTGCCGTACGGGCGGGGGCCACCCCTGCCGTACGGGCGGGGGCCACCCCTACGGGGGACAGCTCAGACTCCTCTTTAACCGCCCGCGGCGAGTTGCGGCCCGGCGGGGACCGATCTTGACAGTCAGACCTCCTGTTATCTCCCAGCAGAGTGCATTTCCCTACCAGCTCGGCTGGTCACAGCCCCCGAGCGCTTGGCCTCTCTCGACACGGCGACCAAAGGAAGGCTAGCGGGCGTCCTTCGGAAGGAAGGGACCTTCGGTGATCCTGGGAGGAGCAGCCTTAAACCGTGAGTACTTAAGAAAAATCATTTGGTTGTGAAGATCCCCTCGAGCAGTGCTTTTCATACACAGGGGGATAAGAGCCTGTTAGTTGGGGACATCTAGGCTGGTAATCAAAGCCCTTTAGTACGGGCGTGTGTGTCTCTCTAATAAACTAACAAACAGGGTAGTATCTAAAATAACTCCTTTTAATATAGATTAAAACATCTGCTCCGCTGACGGTAACTGGTGTTGCCGTACGGCAGAAGAAGGCATAGAAGACGCAGGGGTTATCGAGGGGAAGACATAAAGGGAGTTGGCTTTTGACGAGAAAGCGATACGACGCCTCGGTAACTGTCACATCGCTCGTCAGTAGGAAAGAGATTGACAGTAAAGACAAAGAAAGACACAAATATGAAGATAAGTAAGAAAATAAATAAATAGAGGAAAGGTTAAAACTGAGACAAAAAGATGAATATAGTAGGAGAAAGATGAAAAATAAATAGACGCAGGGCCTCCCTTGCTTTCTGTACAATTTGTATGCCGTTCTTGCCAATAAATTGTGGTAAGTAAAATATTTTACCATTTTACATAACCTTTCCACAATTCTAAAATCTTATGTTTCTGCAACATGGCATCATGACTTTGTGTAAACATACACGGCACTTTCCTAAAGCCAAATGGCACATTTTGAGCTATCCACGTGTATGTCTACGCTGTATACAGCAGATGTAATCATACACAGCATGTGGCGTCGCCACGTGGCGTGTTATCGCGAGAATGTGCCGTACTATCCCGAGAACAACGTCACGCGTGAAAAAAAAAATATGAAAAAAAAGGTTGGGTTTAGGAAAAGAACATTGGGAAGGCTTTAGTAACACAAAAACACGACGGTGACCAACATCACACGCTTAGGAATGTTATTTTTGGTTAATTTGGTTGAAAGAAACCCATATTTCTTATAACAACACAGTGTTAGATGCCTTTTTACTGGCTGGTCTAAGATTAGAGTGACTAGTCAATAATTGCCACACATAATAATAATAGATGAATGTAGATGTCATGTGATTTTAAAATTATTATTAAATAATGAAATACTTTATATAACCCTAAATAGCTAACTTTAGCCTAATCTGACAAGCTACAGGCAAACAATGTATTCATAAAGTGCCTCATTCTTCTGGCAGTTATTACAGCTCTCATACTTTTATTTTGACACGTTAATGTTCCTTCCTGTCCAGAGCGCATTGGTTTGAGTCAACTTTGATCTTTAACACGTAAAACCAAAATAAAATTATAAACGAGACCTGTGTTACATCGGATTTTCAGTGATTATGCACATTATAAAAATTAGCCGATTCTCGCTGTTGGGTTAATACGGAAACATGAATAACAGAAAAACAACAATTGAAAAACGAGCAGTTTTCCAGTTAATTTTTTATTTGTATGGACATTGGAAAAATGGGAAAACGGAGCTCATAGTTTTGTTTTTTATACTTTAGTACCCTGACCGTTGTAGCCTGTTTGAGAGCCTCGAGATCACGTTTCCAGCCCAGGGTAACCAGTTGTTTTAGACCCATTGTTTCAGAATCTGTGTGCTATAAACTGCTATAATTTATGACAAATCCTTGTACACGGATAGTGCAGAGGTGTAGCAGAAGGTTGGAGTGCTTGATATAGTTACGTTTTTAAGCCTAAATCAAGGTAACCTGTTGTTTCGGAGTACTTAGATAAACAGTGATTCATGGCCTGCTGAGCAAAAAGAAAAACAAAGTCGTGTCCTGTCAACTGATGCGATTAACGTGGTAGTGTAGTGAACAGTGATGTGATTAACGTGGTAGTGTAGTGAACAGTGGTGTGATTAACATGGTAGTGTAGTGAACAGTGGTGTGATTAACATGGTAGTGTAGTGAACAGTGATGTGATTAACATGGTAGTGTAGTGAACAGTGATGTGATTAACGTGGTAGTGTAGTGAACAGTGATGTGATTAACATGGTAGTGTAGTGAACAGTGATGTGATTAACATGGTAGTGTAGTGAACAGTGGTGTGATTAACATGGTAGTGTAGTGAACAGTGATGTGATTAACATGGTAGTGTAGTGAACAGTGATGTGATTAACGTGGTAGTGTAGTGAACAGTGGTGTGATTAACATGGTAGTGTAGTGAACAGTGATGTGATTAACATGGTAGTGTAGTGAACAGTGATGTGATTAACATGGTAGTGTAGTGAACAGTGATGTGATTAACATGGTAGTGTAGTGAACAGTGGTGTGATTAACGTGGTAGTGTAGTGAACAGTGGTGTGATTAACGTGGTAGTGTAGTGAACAGTGATGTGATTAACGTGGTAGTGTAGTGAACAGTGATGTGATTAACATGGTAGTGTAGTGAACAGTGGTGTGATTAACGTGGTAGTGTAGTGGACAGTGGTGTGATTAACATGGTAGTGTAGTGAACAGTGATGTGATTAACATGGTAGTGTAGTGAACAGTGGTGTGATTAACATGGTAGTGTAGTGAACAGTGATGTGATTAACGTGGTAGTGTAGTGAACAGTGGTGTGATTAACATGGTAGTGTAGTGAACAGTGATGTGATTAACATGGTAGTGTAGTGAACAGTGATGTGATTAACATGGTAGTGTAGTGAACAGTGGTGTGATTAACATGGTAGTGTAGTGAACAGTGGTGTGATTAACGTGGTAGTGTTAGTGAAGCAGTGATGTGATTAACATGGTAGTGTAGTGAACAGTGGTGTGATTAACATGGTAGTGTAGTCAGTGATGTATTAACTGGTAGTGTAGTGGACAGTGATGTGATTAACGTGGTAGTGTAGTGAACAGTGATGTGATTAACATGGTAGTGTAGTGGACAGTGATGTGATTAACGTGATAGTGTAGTGGACTGTGAAGCAGACTTGTATATTTTTATTTTTGCTGAGGAAGGTTCGAATCCAGCGCGACAAGGATCATCCTAATTACTTTTAAAACACATTTGTCTCGCTGTACAATGTTATAGTAATGTAGGGCTCAGATATTCAGTTCAGCTCAGTGTAGTTTTTATTTGAGTTGCGACATGCAAAGGCCAGTAAAATTTTTATGAATATGTAGCGAATCTGTTGACGTGGGTAGGTTGATAGGTTTACGCGGCATCTGGACAGGCTCGGAAACCAGTAGGTGGAAAAACCAGAAGGCCCATAACACCGGCGGAGTGGGAAAGTGGTCTCGTCCCAGAAGCTGTGAAATCAGCCGGGACATGAAACCAATAATATCGCAAAAAGTGCAATTCTGTCTCCATATGTGGGAATGTATTTGGCCAAAGCTGAATCATCCATAAGCAGGATGACATCTATGGACTTTTTGCATGTGAATCTATCTGTAAGGAATCAGCTGTGACTATGCTTGACTCTAAATGAACCCGCTAGGCATACTGAAGCATCATAAGAATCATGGTTGGCAAAATGCATATCAATAAAGGATCAATGTCAACTGTGAATTCACACTAGAACCAATTGTACTGTCCCTAAAGTGTAAACATTGCCCATCAAACAGACAGATTGAAGAAAATGTTTATACAGTAATTAAAAGAATAGGCCTATAAGTTGATAATTGACCCAGGCCTGTCTATCATTAAGCTCTTTGTCAGGATCCTGATTATTTGAGGTTAAGACAAACTGAAATAGGTTATAAGTACAAAAAATATTATTCATAAATCACAAGGGAATCAGCAATCCTGTTAAATTAACTTTGTATTCTCAGAGAATAAATTAATTAATTCGTTAACATTACCCAGGGGATACCTGGCAAGCCTGTCAACTGAACTTCTGCATCTCAGCTGCCATATACGCACCTTTTGCTCCTCCATTAATGTGAGGGCTTCCTCTGGGACCCCCCGATCTTGTAGGAAATCTGTCACGGTGATTGACATTTTTACCAGGTACATGGAACTGGTGTTCTGGCGAATAATGGTCCTTTAACATTGACATAAAAGAGTCACATGAGGTTCACATGAGCTATTCGTTTATAGTTGAATAGTAACAACAATCAAGATGGTGCTCTGTTTCTATCTTTCTTTGATAGCATCTAACAATTTTTAGGATAGCGGGCTGTTGATGACTTCAATTCTGCTAGGCTGGTAACGCCAAGGTTAAGCATAAATAAATAGGCTTTACCTTATTGATATGATACAGCTTTCGGTTGAGAATACAGTTGCACCGCTTCAGAAACTCACCCTAATGCTCCGTCGTAGTGGGCAGTGCACGACACAAGCGCATAAATGCTGACGATTGGCTGAGGTTGAGTAAAATGTCATGGTAAGCAAATCAGAGGTAGAGTTGGGCGGGTGTTCGAAAGCACGCATAGTCAGATGCACAACGAACAACACAAGTGAGTCAGTCAACGAGAGAGAGACACAGGTATGGCGTTATGAAATCAAGGAGAGGGTTAACTTCACCTGCTCCAGATTTCCCACCGTGGTCAGAAAGTACAGGGGAGACACTCCCTCTGAAGCTAATCGCCGTCACTCTCTCACTTCTCCCGCTCTATCACACACACACACACACACACACACACACACACACACACACACACACACACACACTACGTTATTTGCACTACAAAGAGTGCATATATTTGTTATTTATTTTTTGGTATAGTGCTTAACAAGCATAATTTAATTTTGCCCAGTTGCGGCCTGTTGAGGTGTTGTTTTATTTGTATCGATCCACTATATAAACATAATATCTACAGTCGTGGCCAATAGTTTTGAGAATGACACAAATATTAGTTTTCACAAAGTTTGCTGCTAAACTACTTTTAGATCTTTTTTTTCAGTTGTTTCTGTGATGTACTGAAATATAATTACAAGCACTTTTATTGACAATTACATGACATTTATGCAAAGAGTCAGTATTTGCAGTGTTGGCCCTTCTTTTTCAGGACCTCTGCAATTCGACTGGGCATGCTCTCAATCAACTTCTGGGCCAAATCCTGACTGATAGCAACCCAGTCTTTCATAATCACTTCTTGGAGTTTGTCAGAATTAGTGGGTTTTTGTTTGTCCACCCGCCTCTTGAGGATTGACCACAAGTTATCAATGGGATTAAGATCTGGGGAGTTTCCAGGCCATGGACCCAAAATTTCAACGTTTTGGTCCTCGAGCCACTTAGTTATCACTTTTGCCTTATGGCACGGTGCTCCATCGTGCTGGAAAATGCATTGTTCTTCACCAAACTGTTGATGGATTGTTGGAAGAAGTTGCTGTTGGAGGGTGTTTTGGTACCATTCTTTATTCATGGCTGTGTTTTGGGGCAAAATTTTAAGTGAGCCCACTCCCTTGGATTAGAAGCAACCCCACACATAAATGGTCTCAGGATGCTTTACTGTTGGCATGACACAGGACTGATGGTAGCGCTCACCTTTTCTTCTCCGGACAAGCCTTTTTCCAGATGCCCCAAACAATCGGAAACAGGCTTCATCGGAGAATATGACTTTGCCCCAGTCCTCAGCAGTCCATTCACCATACTTTCTGCAGAAGATCAATCTGTCCCTGATGTTTTTTTTGGAGAGAAGTGGCTTCTTTGCTGCCCTTCTTGACCAGGCCATCTTCCAAAAGTCTTCGCCTCACTGTGCGTGCAGATGCGCTCACACCTGCCTGCTGCCATTCCTGAGCAAGCTCTGCACTGGTGGCACTCCGATCCCGCAGCTGAATCCTCTTTAGGAGACGATCCTGGCGCTTGCTGGACTTTCTTGGACGCCCTGAAGCCTTCTTAACAAGAATTGAACCTCTTTTCTTGAAGTTCTTGATAATCCTATAAATTGTTGATTTAGGTGCAATCTTAGTAGCCACAATATCCTTGCCTGTGAAGCCATTTTTATGCAACGCAGTGATGGCTGCACGTGTTTCTTTGCAGGTCATCATGGTTAACAATGGAAGAACAATGATTTCAAGCATCACCCTCCTTTTAACATGTCAAGTCTTCCATTCTAACCCAATCAGCCTGACATAATGATCTCCAGCCTTGTGCTCGTCAACATTTTCACCTGAGTTAACAAGACGATTACTGAAATGATCTCAGCAGGTCCTTTAATGACAGCAATGAAATGCAGTGGAATTTTCATGGCAAAGAAGGACTATGCAATTCATCTGATCACTGTTCATAACATTCTGGAGTACATGCAAATTGCTATTATAAAAACTTAAGCAGCAACTTTTCCAATTTCCAATATTTATGTAATTCTCAAAACTTTTGGCCACGACTGTATATACCGTACATGGTATTTGATACGAGGCTAGTCTCACTTTGTCCCACAGCAACATTAAAATAGTTTAGATTTGTGTACATTGTTTCTGTTAATAATGTATTGTATTAAAGTGATGGTTCGGAGTAATTTCACCCTAGGGTCCTTTGCACCACGACCTCAAGCCAAACACCCCCCCAGAAGCTTTTTTCACCTGGGTCGAATATTGGCAGGGTTAGCGTTATCAGCTGAATAGCTTAGTGCAGGCGCTAATGGATCCAAGAGTGTATCTTGTACATTACCCCACTAATAATGCCCGAAATGATACCAAACTTATACATTACTACAAATAGGTTATGTACTCATAAAACGATGGCTTGGAAAGTTTGTAAGTACACTAGGAGTTTATTTAAATAACACTTGCCTGCTGGCTTCTGCTCTCTGCTGCTACCGGCAGTAAGACGAGTGCTTAGGGACCGTCTACAAATTACAACACCAAAAAGAGATACAACAAAAATATTTATTAATTTAACTTATTTTTTAAAAGTGCTGTAGTACAACTAACAGGAGACAAGTTATAATTGAGGTAAGTTTGGAGACATTACCTTATTTAATTATTAAATATTTTATATTATCTCTTTTCGGTGTTGTAATTTGTAGACGGTCTCTAAGCACTCGTCTTACTGCCGAAGTTTAACACAAAATGTGGAAGAATATAAGAAAATCATGTAGAATATAAAAACAATCATGTTTAAAGGTAATTTTGCCATTACAGGGGTCACATTTGAGCATTTAAAAATGTACATGAAAGTAACGCAATAGTTACTTTCATAATTTGTAACTGAGTAACTAATTTAGTTACTTTTTGGAAGAAGTAACTAGTAACTGTAACTAATTACTTTTTAAAAGTAACTTGCCCAACACTGCTGAAGAGAGAGAGCACCTGGCGGCATTAAAACAAAGCAGTAAATCCGAGAAATAAAACATTTTCGCCAATTTCTCACTCGAAATGCAACTCCAACAAGCATCTCACTATCGCTAACATTATCCACATTCATATTTACAAACAACAAATAATATATCCAGCTACAAAAAGCCGGAAAGTCGAAAGTTAGACAGAAGTACAAAGAGTTGATGAATATGAAGATGATACACCGTCTTGTCTCGTCTCATTGGTGTTACAGATTTTTTTCGATTGCTAAACAACAGTGGGCACAACTCCAGTCTACACACCAGCAGTTCATGTGGACCAGACTCTAACTCCAGTCTACACACCAGCAGTTCATGTGGACCAGACTCTAACTCCAGTCTACACAGCAGCAGTTCATGTGGACCAGACTAACTCCAGTCTACACAGCAGCAGTTCATGTGGACCAGACTCTAACTACAGTCTACACAGCAGCAGTTCATGTGGACCAGACTCTAACTCCAGTCTACACAGCAGCAGTTCATGTGGACCAGACTCTAACTCCAGTCTACACAGCAGCAGTTCATGTGGACCAGACTCTAACTCCAGTCTACACAGCAGCAGTTCATGTGGACCAGACTCTAACTCCAGTCTACACAGCAGCAGTTCATGTGGACCAGACTCTAACTACAGTCTACACAGCAGCAGTTCATGTGGACCAGACTAACTCCAGTCTACACAGCAGCAGTTCATGTGGACCAGACTCTAACTACAGTCTACACAGCAGCAGTTCATGTGGACCAGACTCTAACTCCAGTCTACACAGCAGCAGTTCATGTGGACCAGACTCTAACTCCAGTCTACACAGCAGCAGTTCATGTGGACCAGACTCTAACTCCAGTCTACACAGCAGCAGTTCATGTGGACCAGACTCTAACTCCAGTCTACACAGCAGCAGTTCATGTAAACCAGACTCTAGTTCGTTTGTCATTGCTTGAACACAGTTTTCAAAACTCTACACACTTATCCCATCACTTTAACCACAACATGCACAACACTGTAGATTTACAGCACTTTGTTCAAATGCTAACACGCTGCTGTCAAAACTGTTAACCACACATTCAAAACAGAATAGATTTCAGTCTGGTGCCTATCAACCACTTCTGATTGGAATTTTAGCTGAAAGCCTAAGCAGGTGTCTTGTTTTAGACTAGTTACAGTTTTTTTACAGTTGCTATGACGCATTTCTCAATACTTGGGTCACTTTGTCAAAACTCTTCACACAGTGAGCACAACAGAAGTATATGTGGGCTAAACTATGGATCATTTATCATTGCTTTGGCACAAAATGCATTCAATGACTACATCTTTCAAATAACATGCATTCTTTTCTCACTTCAACACAACAACCGCCAAAACTCTATGTACCTACAGGCCAATTTGCACATGCTAACATACTGTTTTCAAAACTGTTAAACTTAAGTTCAAAACAATAACATAATAAAAAACTGAATAAGACAGCAATTTGCTACATTTCTACAGTACTATTGTAATATTTTGAATCGAAAAATTAAATGCTATGAAAACAATTGGACAATTGGACCAACCACAGCTGATTCTCATTATGGCTGAACACCTACACAGATGTTACTCTTTCAATTTCATTACAAAAGGAGACAACCTCAGAATAGTTTTGTATTGTGATGTAAACATGGACCCAGCCAGAGATGGAGAAGTGTCTGAAAGAGGAAGAAGAGTGGCTGGGAGTGAGTGAGTGGCATCTATTGTTAGAGTTTTCCGGCAAACCAGCAGGTAACTTGTATTCTGCATGGCATCTGACCGAGCTGCACATTACAGAAGTAAATGCAGAAGACCGAGTAGATTAGCATTCCTATTGTATCTGTATCAGTGGATGGTCCATCCATCCATCCATCCATCTTCGTCCGCTTATCCGGTGTCGGGTCGCGGGGGGAGCAGCTCCAGCAGGGGACCCCAAACTTCCCTTTCCCGAGCAACATTAACCAGCTCCGACTGGGGGATCCCGAGGCGTTCCCAGGCCAGGTTGGAGATATAATCCCTCCAGCTAGTCCTGGGTCTTCCCCGAGGCCTCCTCCCAGCTGGACGTGCCTGGAACATCTCCCTAGGGGAGGGGGCCAGGGGCATCCTCACCAGATGCCCGAACCACCTCACCTCAACTGGCTCCTTTCGACGCAAAGGGAGCAGCGGCTTCTACCCGAGCTCCTCACGGATGACTGAGCTTCTCACCCTATCTCTAAGGGAGACGCCAGCCACCCTCCTGAGGAAACCCATTTTCGCCGCTTGCACCCTGGATCTCGTTCTTTCGGTCATGACCCAGCCTTCATGACCATAGGTGAGGTAAAGCAAACTGATCGTAGATCGAGAGCTTTGCCTTCTGGCTCAGCTCTCTTTTCGTCACAACGGTGCGATAGATGGAATGTAATACCGCACCCCGCTGCGCCGATTCTCCGACCAATCCCCCGCTCCATTGTCCCCTCACTCGCGAACAAAACCCCAAGGTACTTGAACTCCTTCACTTGGGGTAAGGACTCATTCCCTACCTGGAGAAGGCATTCCATCGGTTGTGGATGGTGTGTATACAAATTCTTGTATTTTGGAATTACTCAGTGTAAATAAAAGACATACAATATATTGAAGCGTACTGCATCATGTCTGATTCATTCCAGTAACATGTATTGCAGTGAATTCTAAACAGTAGAGAGGTGTCCTTGTTTTACATAAGAAAGCCTTGTATAATGATAGCTGTTGTTAGTGTATTTTAGGTCATTGTTTTGTGGGTGACAAAGTGTGTTTGTTGGCTGTCAACCTTTGCTAGTTTTATGGGAGAAGGAGTTGATTTGAGACATGTATGAAGTGATTTGGTAGTTTTAGTGCATTTTGAATGTGAAATGAACTGCTGTGCCGAGCTGAAAGTTGGTTACGAGAACTGTGTTACAGTTTTTTTCGATTGCTAAACGAGGCACAACTGGAGTCACATGTGCAAAACTCTAACTACAGTCTGCACAGCAGCAGTTCATGTGGACCAAACTCTAGTTCATTTTTCATTGCTTGAACACAGTTTTCAAAACTCTACACACTTATCCCATGACTTTAACCACAATGTGCACAACACTGTAGATTTACAGCACTTTGTTCAAATGCTAACACACTGCTGTCAAAACTGTTAACCACACATTCAAAACAGAATATATTTCAGTCTGGTGCCTATCAAACACTGCTGATTGCAATTTTAGCTGAAAGCCTAAGCAAGTGTCTTATTTTAGACTAGTTAGTGAACATATATGGTATTTATACAGAGAAAGCTCAGAAAGTCTTTTTTTGTATACAAACACCAAATAAGAATGAAACAATTATACACTGTACTGTTTGAGAGAAACGGGTAAAAGAGCAAAGATACCAACATGTCCAGGTAAGATGTCTGAGGTTATGTACACAGCTATTAAAAAAAGTGAAAAACACTAAATCTTTACAATAGTAAAACTGCGTTCTTACTGTTTTTCAGAAAGTAATGGAGCTGAAAGCAATAGAAACACCACATTCATTAGTATTTAGAGATGATGCAGACATCCAATGTGATGAAGAAAACTTGCCACATGATGCTGGAGAGAGGCAGGATTAGTCACACTATTCGTTGGTACTGTTATGTACCTTTAGTTTTTTTTCCCCAGTAATTCCATAAATTACTAGAGACAAAATACTTTATTGAAGAAAACTGCTGATTTTCATTCCTTCTTGTTTATATTATGTAAAAATTGGTATGCTATACAATATATATTTTTTCCTTAAATAAACTGTTGAGTAGTGTCAAGTCACTCAAATTGTTCAAACTGTAAAGATGAGAAAGTTTGTAATTTGTGTATTGGTGTTTGATGCTAGTGTTTTTACCCTCAGTGCGTTCTGAGTGAAAGTGTGTGTTATCTCAGTGAGGCCTGTGCATACTGTTTGCTGCACTTAGCCTGTTTTGAGACGTGTGTTAAGAGTTGTGTTGCTTTGAATGAGTTTTGCAGCTGATGTGAACTGTTTAGCTCAGGTGACTGTAGGTAGTGCAGACTGGAGTTAGAGTTTTGCACATGTGACTCCAGTTGTGCCCACTGTCGTCTAACAATCGGAAAAAAAACTGTAAGAGTTGTGTTGCTTTGAATGAGTGTTGCAGGTGATGTGAACTGTTTAGCTCGGGTGACTGGTGGTAATGTAGACTGGAGTTAGAGTTTTGCACATGTGGCTTCAGTTGTGCCCACTGTCGTTTAGCAATCGGAAAAAATCTGTAACTGGCAGCTTTCAGAACGGTGCGTTGCAAGTAGCTGCAGGATTCATCAAGTCGTGAATCCTTGGTCTGAACTTGCTACTACACAGTGAGTGATACAGATTGTACTGACTTTTACTCGCTTAACTTTAGCTATGTTTACTTGAGGTAAAGATAAAGGGAGATTTTAGTTGGCTATGGTAAACAATAGTCTAGCTAGATTGAATTAATGAAATACAAGAACTAACTAACCTAGTTCTCTATTCTTTGCCATTAATATAGCATGCTATCTCTATAGTATTAAACACAATATCAGTCCCCACAGAATGTTGTCACTGAAAACTAAATGTCATAGTGTCACTGGTAATGCTATTGCACCGTTATATCCTTCAATTCATTCAGCAGATGGACACTGGAATATATTGAGAGAGAGAGAGAGAGAGAGAGAGAGAGAGAGAGAGAGAGAGAGAGAGAGAAGGGCAGCTGATTCTAAAGGAAGCAGCTTGATTGATTGAGGTCAGTAATGTTAGTGGTCTACAGCAATGGTTCTCAAAGTGTGGTCCAGGGACCCCCAGGGGTTCTTGAGGGGGTCCCCAGCAAAAAGTGATTGTTTTCACTATAATTCCATCCATAATTAACAGATTGTTTCATAGATTAATTCATAGACTCATTCATAGTCTTTCTGTAATAAAACATCTAAAAGCAAAAATCCTATTAGATGGGGACCCTTGGACAAAATCTAATCAAATATTGGTCCGTGGTCTAGTTTCTGTCAGTTTAGGGGTCCTTGATGTCAAAAGGTTTGAGAACCGCTGGTCCAATGGGCTAAAAGGTCTGGGATGGGATGTTTTCTTCTAACAACAGGCATTTGTTGGCAGGTCTAGGCACTAAGGCATAGCCTAAACAAAATTAATATTTATATATATGCTATGTTCTGACCAACTTAACTTTCTGCATTCATTTGCTGTAATACATTATGTAGATGTTGTAGGCTAGGCTATACATGAGCATACATAACATACATACATAAAT
The DNA here is from genome assembly GCF_010015445.1 of Perca fluviatilis. NCBI lineage: Eukaryota > Metazoa > Chordata > Actinopteri > Perciformes > Percidae > Perca > Perca fluviatilis. The sequence goes on along the minus strand of NC_053124.1, from coordinate 2,047,693 downwards.
ACATATAGTATTCATTGAAACTTTTATTCCTCTGCCATCAGGTTATTAAATTCAAACAGTAGATACTTTAAATAGAATCCAGCAGAAAAACACAATTATTAATGCTGAAGTAGTAAGTGATGGTATTTTCTAACTTAGTTATAAGAAAACCGATATATTAATATAACTTTATACTGCTCTTTATTACGTGCAGTACAAAAACATAAATTTAATGAAAATGTTGTCTTTATGAACATGAACAAAAATCATTTTGATTGGCGTTGTCCTCGTTGTTTCAATTTGACTGTGTTGGCATTTAGCACATTACCGCCACCTTCTGCTCCGGAGTGCCACCTACACTTCCTGGCGCCCTTTGATTCAAATATACCATTTCCAGTAGTGACCAAACTTAATTTGATCATTTAAAATGTTCAATTCAATCAATTTCAATCAACGCAAAAGGAATCCATACAGTTAACATTCTTCAAAAACATCTGAAGTCTACATGATTGAACCATGTTCTTGAAAGGAATATAAATGAATTGCGTAGCATATTCTAAATTCATTTTTGTAAATTCAAAGACCTGCTATTTCCCATTTTATCAATGTGCTGGTAAAATATGCAAGTGGCTGGTAGATTTGATTCACTCACCAGCCCAAGCTAGTAAAATTTAATTCATTCACTAGCCAGAAAAATAATTTTGGACCTGCTTATACCTATACTGTACTAAATCATATCATACTATGTCAATTTGTTATACTGTCTTACAACATCATATGCTATATTATATTAATATTTTGTTATATTAGACCTTATTGGTAGCTGAACGGGTGGAGGGGGGACCTTAAGTTAGCCACTGCAGTAGCTAGAATTCAGCGAATAAAATCAAATTTGTGTATAAGCACTAGTCTATATCCAACACGTTCCACTTCCGGGATTGTTCCGTTGCCGCCAGAAATTCCGCCCAATTTCATTCTTTTTGGCCGGATGTCCGTTTCCTTCCGCTTCCTTTGTGTTGTAATTTTAAATTCCTCAGATCTCTGCAGGGTAAATCCAGACAGCTAGCTAGACTATCTGTCCAATCTGAGTTTTCTGTTGCACGACTAAAACTACTTTTGAACGTACACATGTTCCAAAACAAGTTTCTTCCTGAGGCTATTTTGCAGCAGCACCGTGTCTTTGCCCGGTGCTTAGCGCCGCCCATGACGATTGTGATTGGTTTAAAGAAATTTCGCTATAGTGTTAATTTCGTCAGACGAGACAAGACTAAATATGTTCGTCAACGACCTTTTTTTCCATGACTATGACGAGACTGCACCAATGTCCAAAAATGCTGACTAAGACTAAATTAACGTGCATTATTGTTGACGAAGAAAGACGAGACTAAAATGTTTTTCATAAAATAAAAACTAAGATAAAATCTCTCTTAATTTTCGTCTACAATTGTCTCTACTTTTTCATCATGAGATAGACTATTCAGCTGTTACGCCTTCAAAATATTCCGAATGAGTTTGTGCTGTTGCTGCCAGCCTGTGGCTGCAACACGAAATTCAGTTTTTCTGGGTATACTTACTTTATTTCTGCTCTGAACAGAAAAATGAGACACATGGCAACCAAAAACTGTTTTAAAAACCTTTGTAACTTGTCAGTCGGAGTCTGTTGGGCCCCAGCTTTTGAATTGTGTTCAGAGTTTTTGGTTCCAGAACAGCTGATTTGAGTTCAATCAACTCAGAGTAGGTTCACTCAGAGTTAAGCTTCACAATAAAAAGGCAGCATGAATGGAGCCATGATACTACGATTCACCATGGTAACAACCACAAACTGGTCAGCGGAAATACTCATGCGCACATAAATGCGTAAGTTCCAATACTATATTATATTAATATTAATACACTATGTATTAATATCATATTTAATCATGAGTATAATATTACAGGTGAAATGGTATTGAACCCATAATCTATTTCATTTAGGTGCAATCCTGCGGGTGAAAAAGTCCTAGGCCTACTATAACTATATACTCTCACCCCCCAATAATGAAATCTGGCCAGTTTGGAACCGATATGCATTTACAGTGAAAATTAAAATCTTTAAATCCAAATTAAGATTTTGGAATGTTACTCCATGTTAACTCCAACACAACACTTTGTTTAAATGCTTGAAGGAAGTATTTAATAAATGGGAAATGGGAAACTTTGAACATAAGCAGAGGGACAGACAGAGCTGTAGAGGAGCCAAAGTTAATTTTTAACTTTATCTAGTGTAATGTCGTTTTATTTCTGCTTTAATTCTCTTACAAATGCTGAAAGAGTTTATCTCATTTCCCACATGTAGATTTTGATTCTAACTTTGTGAGACATCCAGTCTGGAACATAATGTGAGCACTGTCTGTCTGAACAGATAGGGGCTACAAGGTCACCCTAAAACTAGCTCTAGTTTTCCCATGCCGTTTGAGATATAACTGGGGGATGACAGTCGTACAGGGAGGAGGAGGAGGCGAAATGGCCCCAAGATGTCTCTTGTATTTCTTGATTGTCTTCATGTGTATCAGATTGCCTGTAAAAATTGTAGTGTCATAATTAGCCAAGTGCGTGTGTGCTGTCACTTTGAAGATGCATATAAGCCTGGTGTTTCTGTTTGCTCATTTGAGGGACTGACTCCACACTGGGCCGCTGTGCCTTTTGTGAAATCATGTTGCTCCTATATTTGCGAATATATATTTTTAATAAAATACAAAAACCTAAACTTGGTTTAGTTTCAACTGTCTTATTTGTTTCACGTTACTAAACTTTGAAACCTCTTCCCCTGCTGCAAATGAAACTTCCACTACACTGTTATCAGGCAAATAAAATGCAGATACAGATCATCTGCCAACTGACAAAACCAGGAAATAGTTTGAGCTGTTATCAGTAGGTAGGTGAAGTTTGATTGATGGCCGGAATATTTCCCATATTTCTATATATTTAATAAATACAAAACCTAAACTTGTTTATTTTATTTTTTCCGTTATAAACTTTGAAACCTCTTCCCCTGCTACAAAGAAATACTACCCCCCCCCCACCCCCCCACCCCACCCTGATGACGTTAGGATGTATTTATTTTAGCTCCGCCTGACATGAATCAGACGCATAGTGGAAGCAGTGTTTGAGCAGCGGCTCTGACTGTATTTGCTGTGTACGCTACATCTCTTGTCTGAAGGGCAGAAAGGCTTGGGACTTATCCTTGACCAGGTACAATCATTTCTGATGGTTATTATTCACATAGCTTAATTATTTACTGCCCTTCAATTATTTATGGTTGTATTGTAGTATGTTATGAGTTTAGATCTGTGCATGGCAGCCGTCCTAATGACTACATATTTCAGTTAGTGAATGAACTGCACAATTTGACTAATTCCACATTGTGTCTGACAGGTACATCAGGAGGATGAGGCACACTGTGTCTAATTTATTCTTCACCACTGGAATGATGCTGGGATTTCTTTCCGTTCGCTTTCTGTCTGACCCAAACTTTTCAACAGAACAAGTCTCATATTTCATGAGGGCTGTAAAGCATGAGGTCAAACACGGTTTACAGCATGTACATACAGGTAGGCATTGTCTTAAGAGTTCATTTCATTGTGTTTTTATTTATGTTTTATGGCTGATGTCTTGTATTTGTTTTTCCTTTTCAATTAAAGCAGTAGTTCTTGGTGTCGACATTGTCTGTTAAAAACAATTCCCCTAAAAAGTTGAAATCAATGCATAATATATGTATCAAATATTGTTAAATATATGTTAAATTGTCATGAAAAAAATCTACATGTTATGTTGATATATTTAAAATGGACATTTTTAATGGGGGAGCAAATTCAACAGGAAAAATCAATCCAGATTGATTATGAATCCATTTACAGTTCTTTCTTTCTCGAGTTATGTTGGTTAAACTGCTGCAGTATTAGATTGTTATCATTAAGGCAAAATCAATTATAGCTGCAAGGTAAATACATATGGAGTAATTTAGGGATGTGTTTTTATAGGAGTTAAATCTAAAACATTTCACCCTAACAAAGGATATGTTTTAAAGTTTTAAAATTCAGTCTGTTGCTTTAGCCCCCCACACAGTCTAGGTTTTCAGTTTCATTTTATGAATCGACCGGGCCCTGTGGCAATAATGAGCTTTAGGATCTTTGGTCTTTGGATTTAATCATCTAACACTTCAGCTCCAGCTATTTTCAACCACATGGACATCATCATTGAAATTTCAGATACTGCCATTTTCCCAAAGGTAAGACTTGTTTAATTATTTTAAGTTGTAAACATTTTACAATGAGTTGCTGTAACAGTTAGCAGTTAAACATTGTTTTGCATTGCTGCAAGTTACCCAACAATCCAACTTTACTGGCTGAAAGTGAAAATAAAGATATGTTAGCCTAAGTTAACGTTACAGTGATTCTGCCTAATGTTTAGACTAAAAGCGTGGCAATGAAGACTGAAAAAGTAGCCGGTTAAATATCACAATTTCATGTGATTTTTCCAAGTATAACATTATAGATAATGGCCTCTAAGATACCAGCTAACATAATCTACTTTTGCCATTTTCCTGGCATTGGCCTGCGCCTTCACCCCTCCTCCACCCTAACAAGCTGAATTAGCTAACGTTAGTCTGTTAATGTGTTTTGCGCACTCTCTGGAGGGTATGCTTATCCCAAATTCACAGAGGCTCCATGTCAAGTACTGTTAGCCATGCAGTTTCATGTCTCAATTCACGGTAACATACAATGAGGCACAACAGGAGATGGCATAAGCATTTTCAGTTTTTCTCTGTCGGAGTATACCTTCAAACCGGTTTCAGCACGTTCTCACAGATTACACGGCGAGCTGAGTCTGAGGTCAGTAAATTAGAGCATGGTGCGGACTTTGCGCTGCTACAGAGAGGCTTCGTCCGTCTGTTTGCAACAACAGATTTAACACAATTATGTTAGCATGTCATGCTCAGTATATCCAAATTCTGTCAACAACGTGTCTCCACGATAAGACCAAAATAAAAGACCGTATTCACACAAAAAAAGGATCATAATACCTTTGATAAATGATTTGCCTGATAATTTTTCAACCACTTATAGGTGGAAGTGAAGGACACCTATAAGTGGTCATTTTTATCATGATAAAAACGTCACATCACTGGATATTAGCAATTTTCTTTGTTAGGTTCACTCTTAATTCTTATTTGCTACTACATGTTTCAGTGTTTCTAAGCTTTAATAATTACTGTTGCAAACCACAGTTTTTAATAATTTGCCATATTTTTTATGGAAGTAATTGTCCTGTAAGTGTGTCTAACTAGTTTGACTGTGTGTCAGAGCAAACTGGGTTATTTTAATGCAGTTCTGTACAGACTGTACTTAGCCTACTGTAAGTATAGTCAATTATATAGGTAGGTGTTATCATGGTGTGGTGGTCTAACACAGACTAACTACTCTTTACCTGAAAAAGATCACCTGTGGTTGAATCAATTGTGGTACTATGAATGCACATAAAGTACAAGACAGAGGCGTGCCACCTTTTCTAGTATGCCAGTTTCAGCTCCTTGTGGTTACACATTTTCACTCTGTTGCTTGTGTGTTTAATATGTTCCTGACAGAAATGTGCATGATTATTTTCCAAAACTGTTTAAAATATTTTCTGTTACCTCAATGACTATGTTTGAATAAGGCTAATATTTTCTTCATATGTGGCATACAAGTGTAAACTTTTGGTGTTTGTTTAGTTACTCCTTATATGTTACCTCGTATGTGTAAAATATGAACTTTTCCAATTGAATTTAAGCTCATTTGAATTTCTTTCCAGGTGCATGAAGAGTCTTTGACTGAAATTTATCAACATGTATGTATTTGACTTGCATGCAAAACACAAAATGCTGTGATACCACATTTCACATAGAGTACATGTTGTGTAAAGGTTTATACAATATTTTTGTTTTACTATTTCTTGTATCAGTTGGTGGCTTTGGTGGTGGATTTCATTTTATTGGCATCCTACTGATATAACCTTTATTTGAAGAGCGTTTATTTATTCTGGTGGCACACACCAGGCTCTTAATTACATTATTCATTGTTAAGTCTGGTGTCATGTTTAAGTTTCTGCTTGCTATTGAACTTTTGTCCTTTCACATTCTTGTCAATCTGGCAGAGATGGACGCAAAGCTCCGAGTAATACTTAATTATCGAGTTGAGAAGTTGGTCCTTCCGTCAGGAATCCCACCCACTGTGGAGGAGCTGCAAACTGTTGTGAAGGAGACCTTTGGAATTTCTGATGAGTTCAGTCTTCAGTATTTGGACTTGGAATTTGAAGATTACTTTACTCTTCATACAAGTGACCAAATTAAACATAAAGACACCATAAAGATTGTTCACACTTCCCTGATTGTTCTTCCACTTGATGTTTGGGCATTTCCTTTTTCAACTGTTAGGTAGCTGAAAAATATTGATTTTCAGTGCAACATGTGGTTGCTTAGAAATATCAAACCAACCATATTCATTTAACGGGAGTGGCATTATGTTTTTGAATTTATATTGCCACAGGCAGCTGTTATTGTACCTTGTGATTCCTCTGTGTACACCAGGGATGCAAATTTGACATGTTTTAATTGAGGAATTTAAAACAAATGAATGTGATTGTTGTAAAGTGAGTCCTATTTTAGCAAAAAGTAAATAAGTAAGGCTAATGGAATTACTTGACCTTATCCCAGACTCCATGTGATATTAATCAATTACTTTTAGCCATTTGAAAAACTTAATGGCCCTGACGATTTCAATTGGCACATAAATGAAAATGTAAAAAGAAATTGCAGACTGAAAACATTATCTTAATTTAAATGACAATGATAATTTAAACAGGACTAAACCTTAAATCACATCACAAATCACTGTGGACAATTTAAGCCAATGATGTAGCAGAAATGAAACGCCATTAAATAATTAAACTTTTATTAACAAAAATCCCAAATGCTATTATATTGTGTCCCTATTGTACACATACATGGTTTCTGCCTTTGTTTTCTTATAGCCTCTCTCTGTGTTTTATTGTTGTAATTTGTCATTTTGCACTAAACAACTTGAAAAATGTTAGATAAACATGTTTAGAAATAAATTGACAAATAAATGTTTACCTGCCGTTCTTATTATGCATGATGATTTGTTAACCCAATTTAAGTTACCTGTGGCATCATGAAGGCATGATATTGAGTGAATTATACATAGAAAAATGATGGCAACAAAGTGACATTCAATAGAATTGATTAAATGTAAAGTAATGTGAAACCAATTAAAACTTCAATGTAAACAATTAATTTATGTACGGATAAATAAGAAACGCAGTGTAAATGTGTTGAATTAGGCAACAATGTGCTAAAATATTAGTTAATACAACTTGTTTTTATCCATATATTTAGTAAATCTAAATTAATTTCTCCCAGCTATTTAGTAAATCTAAAGCAATTTCTCCTAGATATTTAGTAAATCTAAATTACTTTTGCTCAGATACTTATTAAACATAAATCAGTTTTCCTTGTGAAACTGATTTGGATTTACTAAAAAATGTTTGGCTAAATAACTTATCATTTTGCATGCTATTACTAAATCCAACACATTTTAAGTGTTGCTTTTATGAACATATACTCATTTTTTTTGTTTAAATTTAGTTAATTTATTCAATACTTTTTAAACAAAGTTGTAGAACTTAAAATCTATTAAATTATATTACGCATGGAAACTAAATGCACACTTCCTGCATTACTTCAAATACTAAGTTACTCATCTAGTGTGCGGTGGTTTATGGGATGAGTAGTTCCTTTGCTCTGAAATGACGATATGTACATACGTTGTATCAACAGTCCCGCCCCTCCTCTGAGAGAGGGGGCGTTCTTCTTCTACGGGGGTAGAGAGGGAAGGAGGTGTTTCTTCTTCCTCTTCTTCTGAATTTCTGGCAGACTGATGTGTATGTTATAAGGGCAAGGGTTTAATATATGAACTTATTTCTTCTATTTCTTAGTTAATATATCCATGTTTAGAGGGTGTGTCACTTTATTTCTCCTACAAATACTGGTGATACTGTTTACAACATAGTTTATAATATGAACAATCACACAGGTGTGATTGTTCATATTTTAAACTATGTTGACATGATAATATAATAACTCCATTAAATACACCCCTCCAACAAAAAATACATTATATATATATATATAGAGAGAGAGAGAGAGAGAGAGAGAGAGAGAGAGAGACAGAGAGACAGAGAGAGAGAGAGAGAGAGACAGAGAGAGAGAGAGCCCTACAACCCAGAACATGGGTTACTCTTTGAAAAATAACCCAGCAACCCAAACAACCCAGGAATTGGGTCAGAATATTAGCCCTATAACCCAGAAAATGGTTACTCTCTGAAAAAATAACTCATAATTTTAACCCAACACAAATAGAAATAACCCAGGAGTTTTTAGTGTGTAGGGGTTAAAAAGACTTCTGTAGAAGTTGAAGTATCAACTCATCTTTTTACTCAAGTAAAAGTGTAAAAGTACTGGTTTCAAAACTACTTAAAGTATAAAAGAAAAGTTAGTAAAACTAATGTAAGGAAAAGAAATGCCATTAAGGACAAAAGCTTAGGCTGCGCCACAGGGGCCTATAGTGCACTACCCCACCTCAACAATGTTTTTTTTTTTCTAAAGGCCATAATGACTATAATGTTATATTAAAATGCTAATGTAATATTTGGGATGGGGGGGTTTTTTTTTATAAATTTTTTAAATTTAAAAAAAAAAAATATTATAAAAAAAAAAAAAAAAAAAAAAAAAAAATATTTTTGTACTGGGGGGGAAAGGGTTTTTTGGGGGGGGGAAGATATGATGACTAGTTGCCTATAAATATTGTAATGGTGCAAAAGTCAAACTTCAGAGGCATGTTATCAATAGCCTTTATTGGATTATAAATGTACATCCAAGCTTAGCTGCAGGAATCTGTGAGGGCAACTGATGTAAGATAACCAAACTGGACAAGAAAATTGCCGGTGCTTGGTTGGGGGGTTCTCTTGAGTCTCTGCCACGGACATCTTGGTACTAGGCTACAGACGTCTGCTATTTCCTTGCGTACAAACCAATAGGGTGTCGGAATGGTACATGTTTATACTTCTCATCCAACCACAATAAAATTCACTCTATCTGGATGGCGCGATTTATCTGGATAGGTTTTGGTTTTTTTGGTGTTTTTTTAACGATAACAAGCCGGAATGAAAACAAGCCAAACTGAAATAGGAGTAACGAGGCTATTTTTAAAATGTAAGGAGTAGAAAGTACAGATAATTGCGTGAAAATGTAAGGAGTAGAAGTAAAAAGTCTGCTGTAAAATAATGACTCCAGTAAAGTATAGATACCCAAAATTTCTACTTAAGTAAGGTAACAAAGTATTTGTACTTCGTTACTTGACACCTCTGTGAACCAGTAAAGGATGTATTTTTTAGAGCTGGACAGACAGAAGCCGGGTCTTCTGGTCCAGCTGTGGTGTATGCCCCTCTCGTAAAGTGCTCTTTTATGGCTCATCAAAATCAAACCGCAAAAGAAGACGGGTGCTGTGTTGTTGCTAGGTGCTCATTCTCTCTAAAGACGATGATAATCAGAGGTGGGTAGTAACGAGTTACATTTACTCCGTTACATTTACTTGAGTAAGTTTTTGAAAGCATTATACTTCTAGGAGTAGTTTTAAATCACTATACTTTTTACTTTTCTTGAGTAGATTTGTGAAGAAGAAACTGTACTCTTACTCCGCTACATTAGGCTACAATGAGCTTTTTTTTTCTTTTTACCTCTTTGGTATTCTACGCGTCATTATTTTAATCCCCACGCCGCGCATGCTTAATTTTAGTGTTTTATTTTGACAGAGAGAGAGACTAGTAAAAGGCTCTACCATGTGACTGTGTTTCACCAATCAGACGTAGTTGTGCAGTCTCGTCATGTGACCATACTCAATCTCAGCGGCGGGACGGGTTAGCTTTACAGTCGCAGCAAAACTAAAATGTCAGAATCAACCGTCGGCAATGCAGACCCAGACGAGGAGGAACAGCCCAGAGGCCAGATCAACATGTCCTGGATTTATTTCAGTTCCCCGGCTTCACCTAACCTAACAACCGCGGTCCCGCATAAGCTGTGTCACCACGCTGGTTAACAACTAGTTCAGTCAACCATCAGGGTTTCCTAATCCAGCGGCACACGTGTTCACATAAAAGAGGCGATGTTTGCACGTGACAACATGACCAATAGCCACATATTTTACATAAGAAGAGCAAACTATAATTCTACATAAATATGAAGAACACCGACACGGAACACCGACACAGGCAAAACACAATACAGTCGCTGAACAAAAAATAGCCGACGCTGTAGATAAATTAAATTAATTAAATTAATTAAAATTAAATCACAACGCTTATCAATATCACTTCATCATCAGTCAGGACCAAGATCTTTCCATAAACTGCCGTTGCTTCAGCCTTTTATTTCAGTTGCAACCCTGGCAGTGGAAGAGATCGTGAGAACAAATAAAAAATATAAAAAACATAATTCAAACCGCGATTGAACCCGGTAACAAGTGATCCACCTTCGTGATACAGAAAACCCTGGTGAACCTGAAGTTAGCTCGTTAACGCCAAATCTTGCTTCGTAGTAGGACTAGGCCTACAGGCCTCTGGCCTCATAATGAAAGCATGTTTACCTTATATTGTATATATATAATTATAATATATATATATATATATATATATATACACAGTATTAGTAAAAGTGCCAAACAGCAGCTCCATGACCTTGTTCTAGTTCTGCCTGCAGAGCCTGGTGAAAAAAGTATAAAGGTTTGGAAATGTGTGTTACTTGTGCTTATATATTTTTTATGTATTATTATTTTAATGATTTTATTTTTTAAGTACTTGGATTTACCTGGATTATTTTAACTGAAACTATTTTGTAATTAATTAATTTAAATGTATTTAATTGATTGGATGAACTATAATTTGCCTAAAGATGATTATTTTGTATTTTTGTCCGTCTGATTGAATGCTTGTGTTAAAAAATAAATCAGAAGTTAGTCAACAGTTACTCAGTACTTGAGTAGTTATTTCACCAAGTGCTTTTTTACTCTTACTTAAGTAATTATTTGGATGACTTCTTTTTACTTTTACTTGAGTCATATTATTCTGAAGTAACAGTACTTTTACTTGAGTACAATTTTTGGCTACTCTGATGATAATAACACAGTGTGTTTACATGCAGTTTAAAAACCCGATTATATTCCCCCACTCATGTATACGGGGAGAACTGGCATAACCTGGTTACTCACTCATGGTCTTACCCCGGTTACTGCTGTGCAATGTAAACAAATTGAGTGACTTATTAGAAATGGTTGGTAGTATTGTTACCATAAGAATGTTTCATCACAGTAGTGAAACTGGTATACCAGCATATCACTAGCGGAGACCGGGGATAGTTGTGACATTTGTGTCTGTATCTTGGAGCTCTTTTAAGCCTGTGCGTTCAAAATGTAATACAAACTAGTTAGATATGTCTGCTATTAAATGGTGTAGCTGTCATCTCTGCAACCCAATGGTTTACTCTCAAACACTAGGGGCGAAAATGTGACAATTTACCTCATAGTACGGGTTAGTTGTGCCATACCCTGGGGTGAAATGTAACATTATGATATACACTGGGGTGACATGTAACATCATAAAATTAGGATTATAACACAAATTTGATATTGAAACTTTTATTCAACACTTAAATTACTTTTTTTACATAATATTTTTGTGTGTATGCATTGAGAGGGACTCCTCGGTCTGTCTTTTTTTTTTCCAAGACATGGTGCTCTTTGGATGCTTTTATATAGACCTTAGTGGTCCCCTAATACTGTATCTGAAGTCTCTTTTATATAGACCTTAGTGGTCCCCTAATACTGTATCTGAAGTCTCTTTTATATAGACCTTAGTGGTCCCCTAATACTGTATCTGAAGTCTCTTTTATATAGACCTTAGTGGTCCCCCTAATACTGTATCTGAAGTCTCTTTTATATAGACCTTAGTGGACCCCTAATACGTATCTGAAGTCTCTTTTATATAGACCTTAGTGGTCCCCTAATACTGTATCTGAAGTCTCTTTTAATAGGCTTTTAGCCGTCCCCTAATACTGTATCTGAAGTCTCTTTTTTAATAGAACTTCCTTAGTGGTCCCTATAATACTGTATCTGAAGTCTCTTTTATATAGACCTTAGTGGTCCCCTTAATACTGTATCTGACTTATTAGTCTTTTTTTGTAGACCTTAGTGGTCCCCTAAAACTGTATCTGAAGTCTCTTTTATATAGACCTTAGTGGACCCCTAATACTGTATCTGAAGTCTCTTTTATATAGACCTTAGTGGTCCCCTAATACTGTATCTGAAGTCTCTTTTAATAGGCCTTAGCACTCGACCCCATACTGTACCTGAAGTCTCTTTTATATAGACCTTAGTGGTCCCCTATACTGTATCTGAAGTCTTTTTTATATAGACCTTAGTGGACCCTGCATATGTAAAGTCTCTTTTATATAGGCCTTAGTGGTCCCCTTAATACTGTATCTGAAGTCTCTTTTATATAGACCTTAGTGGTCCCCTAATACTGTATCTGAAGTCTCTTTTAATATAGACCTTAGTGGCTCCCTAATACTGTATCTGAAGTCTTTTTTATATAGACCTTAGTGGCCCCTAATACTGTATCTGAAGTCTCTTTTATATAGACCTTAGTGGTCCCCTAATACTGTATCTGAAGTCTCTTTTATATAGACCTTGGTGGCCCCTACGCTAATAGTGTGTTCTGAAGTCTCTTTTATATAGGCCTTAGTGGTCCCCTAATACTGTATCTGAAGTCTCTTTTATATAGACCTTAGTGGTCCCCTAATACTGTATCTGAAGTCTCTTTTATATAGACCTTAGTGGTCCCCTAATACTGTATCTGAAGTCTCTTTTATATAGACCTTATTGGACCCCTAATACTGTATCTGAAGTCTCTTTTATATAGACCTTAGTGGTCCCCTAATACTGTATCTGAAGTCTCTTTTAATAGGCCTTAGTCGTCCACTCATACTGTATCTGAAGTCTCTTTTATATAGACCTTAGTGGTCCCCTAATACTGTATCTGAAGTCTCTTTTATATAGACCTTAGTGGACCCCTAATACTGTATCTGAAGTCTCTTTTATATAGGCCTTAGTGGTCCCCTAATACTGTATCTGAAGTCTCTTTTATATAGACCTTAGTGGTCCCCTAATACTGTATCTGAAGTCTCTTTTATATAGACCTTAGTGGTCCCCTAATACTGTATCTGAAGTCTCTTTTATATAGACCTTAGTGGGGTCCCCTATACTGTATCTGAAGTCTCTTTTAAATATAGACCTTAGTGGTCCCCTAATACTGTATATGAAGTCTCTTTTATATAGACCTTAGTGGTCCCCTAATACTGTATCGAAGTCTCTTTTATATAGGCCTTAGTGGTCCCCTAATAATACTGTATCTGAAGTCTCTTTTATATAGGCCTTAGCCTGGTCCCCTATACTACTGTATCTGAAGTCTCTTTTATATAGACCTTAGTGGTCCCCTAATACTGTATCTGAAGTCTCTTTTCCGAAATTCGGCCTTGGTGCAGAATTACAGCCACTAGAGCCAGTCCCACAATGAGCGTTCCTTAGGATGTACCATTTCTGTGTCTGTAGCTATAAGGAGGAGAGAGGGGGGGGGGGTGGAGGGCAATGGGGGTTGGCGGGCTTGACCAACTGCCACTTTGCTCGTTGTAAAAGCCATGATGTCTCTCCTCTCCCGCGGGCCCGGCCAAATTCTCTGGGCGGGCAAAGCAGAGAAAGGGGGAGGTAACCTTTCCCCTTACTGACCTCATAAGGAGAACGATTCGTATTGGCCCATCTGAGCTTTCATTTTCTCAAAGGCAGAGCAGGATACCCAGGGCTCGGTTTACACCCATCACCATTTCTAGCCACTGGGGACCATAGGCAGGCTGGGGAACTTAAAAAACTCATAAAGTGACATCTTAATGCCATGGGACCTTTAAATACATAAATACAACCAAACTCTTTGCTTGGGGTAGGTTGAGACCTTGGGTTGAAGGTTCTGCTTCTTCACATGTGTAACAAGGAATGAACATAGCATGTTTAGAGTAAATCTGGTGATTCAAAACTTGCTCCTGTTTGGGGAAATTGGTGTTACAACTGACCCGTGTTACAACTATCCCCGGTCTCCCCTACTTATGATAAACCTTAGGTCTTAAGCACACAGGACTCAAATGTCCATGCAGCACTTTTCTGATACTTTGTTCTGACATGTTTCCAGTTAAGAACGAGAGCTCGGCAGATAATTCCACTCACACAACACGGATCTTGTGCTGGATCATGACGGGCCCCAACAACTTGGAATCTCGCACCAAGCACATCAGGGAAACATGGGCCAAGCGCTGCAACAAAGTGCTGTACATGAGCTCCGTCAAGACTGACTTCCCCACTGTGGAGCTGAACGTGAGCGAGGGGAGGGACAACCTGTACTGGAAGACCATCCGAGCCTTTCAGTACGTCCACCAGCACCACCTGGACCAAGCAGACTGGTTCCTGAAGGCGGACGATGACACCTTCGTGGTCATGGAGAATCTACGCTACATCTTGTCCAAATATGATCCAGAAAAGCCGTTATACCTGGGCAGAAGGTTTACCCCCTTCATCAGGCAAGGCTACATGAGTGGAGGAGCAGGTTATGTCCTCAGTAAGGAAGCACTGAGGAGATTTGTCACAGGGTTTAATACTGGGGAATGCACCCATTTCTCCACCATCGAGGACATGGCTCTGGGCAAATGTATGGAGACAATGGAGGTGAAGCCTGCTGACTCCAGAGATGTGAAGGGGAGACAAACATTTCATCCTTATCCTCCAGATCATTACCTGGTCAGACAGCCTCCGAGACCACGGCCTTGGTATCTGATTTACGACCACTATACTCCAGTAGAGGTATGCAACAAAATACACAAGTTCCTGTTAAGTATCTGGATTTAGACTGGTCTTAAGAAATCCCATAGTACGAGCTCAGTGTCTCAAGATGCCAGTAAGAAGCCCATCATTCCTGCATTAAAATGAATCCATATCGGACAATTCTGCACCCCACAATTGAATTGTGCAAGCAAGTAATCAAGTAAAATGTATTTATGAAGCACATTTTACGGACACAATCACAAAGTGCGTTACGAGACATAGAAAACATACAAGAGAACATAATACATATACAAAAACACAATTGCACACAAAATGACATAATAAAACAAAGTGCAGATGGGTCAACCAAACCCCTGTCTAAAAATGTAGGTCTATATCTGATTTTAACAAGAGTCCACAGGAACAGCAGACTGTAAGGGTGGGGGCAGAGGGTCCAAAGCCGGGTGCGTGGAACAGACAGTAACTGTAACCACATTAATAGAGGAGGGAGGTCATTCTGAAAGATATTTCCTACTTGACAGAATGAGCTATCCTACTTTCAAGATATTAGACCTAAGAGAGCGAGCTGGCAAAAATGAATGAAGTAGTTCAGCCACATATGCAGGTGCCTGATCGTGCAATGCTCTATGTGTAAGAGTGAGAATTTTAAAAACTGAATCCTGTATGTGACCGGGAGCCAGTGAGGACACTTAAGAAAAAGGGTAACATGTGTGAGACCATCTATTTGACTTAGTGAGTAGCTTTGTGTCAGCGTTCTGGATTAACTGAAGACGATCAAGAGGAGACATACAAAGCTATAGTTTGTTTGCTCCAACCCAATCAGTTGTTGAGTTTGTAAATTTGGAGCGTTTTCACCTTGCTTTGATTTCGTTTCATACGGAGAGAAATCCAAGTGAACCAAAATGCATCACTTCTAAACCATTTATTGGTCAAATGTATCTGTATCTTGCGGGAGCAAGAAAGTAAACACAGGAAGAAGGTCCTATGTTTTGGATGCAAAATTACAAATCCCACTATGGCCACGCCAAGACCCGCCCTACGAAGCAGCTCGATTGGTTGGGCTTAGGCATTTGACCTCGAGTGGTTAAGGTTAGGATAGCTGATTGGTCAGGGGAATGGACCTGAACAATTCAGGTTACGTTACCTTGCGTAAGCATGGATGCCTGGCCAATAAATGCTATTGAAGGGTTGCAGGTCTTGACGGGGCCATAGTGGGACTCATAATATTGCGTTCTGGACTAGTGCATATTGCTCTCATCTCCATGGTCAAACCAGCTCATTTCATTTAAATAATTTTCTAGAAATTGTTTTGCGAGCAACATTACTACATCTGCTCTGCTCACAGAGACTTAGCTTTGCCGGCGTTTACACTACTGTCCTGCTATTATTACAGACGTGAACTCACCACAGACACATGCCTCATTCATGAATTCATGGTGGTGCGCTGCTGAGAGTAATTAGGGGCAAAAGTGGAATGGATATTTGGCTACAACCTTCATCTAAACTTTATGACAAAAGGGGAATTTAGATATAGGCCTATAATTGTTGGGTAAAAGCAGTGTCTAAGTTGGTTCTCTTTAATATGGGCTGGATGGTAGCGTGCTTAAAATAGGAAGGGACTCGTCCTGTGGACAAGGAAGAATTTACAATAGCTGAAACAGCAGGGCCAATAATTGGTCAAACTTTAAAAAAAGAAAGAGAAAATGGTAATCAGAGGGCCTAGAAGATCATCTTCATTTTCCTAATCAAATCCAACAGATCTTGTAAACTGATTGAAAAGAATTTTAACGAGTAGATTGAGAGGGGGTTGGGCAAGTCCCAGGATGAAAAGTGGATCTAATAGCCATAGTTGTGTTGGATTGTACCTGCTAACCTCTTTGTTTCTCTCTCTTTCTCTCCAGGGTCCAGGTTGCTGCTCAGATTTTGTTGTGTCCTTTCACTACATTTACGCTGTCGAGCTGTACGTTTTGGAGTACCTGACGTACCATCTGCGGCCATACGGATACCATTACAGGTTTAATCCGGATAGTGATGAAGAATTTAACACAACAACTATGTCCACATAAAATGTTGGAGTGCGCACAACAACCTCTGCACTAATTGGAGTAGGGGTTGGAGGTACCAGCAGGTTTTAGAGCCATAATATGTTTAATTCTCCCCAACCATTAACTTTATAATTTAAGACTTTTTAAAAGATGTGTTGATTACCTCCACCTGCTCAAGTATTCCTGCCCACGTCTGATTTCAACTGCGAGTACTTTGTTCATGATGTTTAGGGGTGTGAGTGGGTCTGTTTTACTAGCTGTTACTTTGTATGAAATAAGAAACGAAGAAATGTAAGGAAATATCCAATTTTAAGTGCCTTCAATCTACCTTCCTTATTTTGGTCTTTTATGGCAATGCTACTGTATTTGAAGAAGCGTGTCTTTCTCTGCGAAAACATCTGTGTATATTCTGTGTTGAAGTTGGTACAAAAGAATGAAGCAAGTTCTGGCAGTCACGGAGTCAAGCTCGGCTATTATCTCAGCTCATAGCTGACAGTTCCTAAGCCAGCACACCAGCTGATGGCTCAACTGATTGCCTCCTGAGCATATGATTGGATTTTCAATTAGAGAGCTCTATTGAACTGCTTTTCCCAGCCTACCTTGCTGCCTCCCGCAATTGCACCTGACTGCAGTACGCAGATCGGGGTTGGGCCAAATGTGGGCGGAGCTAAACGTTTGACTCCGTGGGCGCGCCATCAGGTGGCGTACATCATGCAGCACATTCTCAAACGTCAATAAATAAATAAATAATGATATTTGAATTGTAAAAAGGAAAAATGAACGGGGTTGGGAACGCCAGACAACAACTGACGGTTGTTAAGGCAGAGGCGGAGTGGCAATCGGGAAAGTCTGGACGGACTAACCTGCCAGCTGGCTGCCCGCGGACGGACGCTGGCCGGCTGCCCGCGGACGGACGCGCTGGCCGCTGCCCGCGGACGGACGCGCCGCCGCGCGTGACGGGACGCTGGCCGGCTGCCCGCGGACGGACGCTGGCCGGCTCCAGGGGACGGACGCTAGCGCCCGCGGGACGCTGGCCGGCTGCCCGCGACGGACGCTGGCTGCCGGTGTTCCGTTTAACGAGAGGCCATGTTAACTGGCGACCGTCAGCCAAATGCGTCTGCTGTTGTCGTAATTGACGCGTACGCTGTTGAAAACGGGAAGAGAATACATAGCTGTCCGCGTGAATGCCTTTCAGTTAAGTTGTCATTAAAATGTTAAAACAACGACGTTTACGTTACCTCTCTGACTTGTCTTTGGAGTGTTGTCTGAGGAAACTTGTCAGGTCGCGGTTTGAATGTGGCTTGCTGTTAAGGAAAACAGGAAGACAGCGTTGCTCTTCCTGTTAATGTCTATAATACGTTTTATTGAATAGACCTATTAGTCTGCAGAGCTTGTTTAAGTAAACACATGTCACGCATGGATGTATTAAGAGAATGATGTCACGTAGAAAACTATGAATAAATTAATAAACAACTTGGATTCGAACTCGTACCATTGTGGGGGAAAAAAACAATTCAGCAGTCTAACGCACTGCGCCACCAAATTGCATTGTTGATTGGTGGGCATGGCATGATATGAACTCAAACATCACACAGAGCCTCTTAAAATTAGGAGGTAGCCAGATCAAGTTGTGACCATAACCACACTGCATGCAAATAACTGACAAGCTGCTCTTGCTCAGAAATTGTCTTTGTTTTGTTTGATTCTCACAAAAAATGCACGTCTTGTATGTTTGTCCACGGTAAACACATTGAAATAAACTTGAAACTCAAGTGTCCATCTCTGATAAATCAAATAATAAATCAATCAATAAATAAACAAACATGATTTCACGGGATTCGAACTCGTGCCATTGTGGGGAAAAAAGCAAGAGACTAGGTGACCAACACAGTACACCACAGGTTCTACAATGAGTTATGGTAAGTATAGTATCAAAACATCTCATATATCGTATATTTAAAACAGTAGGCAGCTAGATTAAGTTGTGACCACACTGTCCATGTACATAAGATCATTTTATTTTACTGGTTTCCAACACAATTAACAGCCATTTAAAACCAGATAATTGTTATAAAATGTTGATGTGGTAACAGTACAGTTTAAGTAGGCATTACAAAGCTGGCGCAAAGTGAGGTGTAGGTAAGTCGAAGGATATGCGAAAGTGATAAGGTAATAACACAATATGAATAGACAGTCAAGTACTTACTTTTTCAATATTATTTATATTATGGTCACACTTAAATATAAATATAATTTATATTATGGTTAATTACTTTCGCTGTTATGTAATTACATATTTTTCAATCTAATTTCACGTCAATTACTTACTTACATTACAGTATTTTTTTTGCACTATGGCCACCTCACTTTACTTAAATACTTTTTATATAATGCCACTTTACTATTCAGTGTTTTTTTTTTGCTCATTGTCTGTTGTTTGCCTGTTTGTTTGTTCGGTTGTTTGTTGGTTTGTTTTTATTGTGGAAAAACTGCTGCTGTAATAAGTGAATTTCCCCATTGTGGGATAAATAAAGTATTATCTTATCTTATCTTATCTTATCTTACGACAACAGCAGACGCATTTGGCTGACGGTCGCCAGTTAACATGGCCTCTCGTTAAACCGAAACACCGGTCTACAAAATTTCCCGGGAGATGTTTTGGTTCCACTCCGCCGCTGGGTTAAGGAAAGGATAACGGGGAAAGCAAACGTAATTCGCGGGAAACGAGCCCATGTCTCTGGGGGACTCCAACAACGGACGGTTGGGTTAAGAAAAACAACAACGGGAAAAGCAAACTTCACACGCGGGAAAAGATCTCCGGTCAGCTTGAAAGTCCTGCGTTTTCCCTTCAGACCAATTGCCAATTGCTATTTGGCAAGTGGGCGGAGTCAAATGTTTAGCTCCACCCACATTGAGCCACTCCTCGATCTGCCTACTGCAGTCAGGGCTTACTCGCCTCCCGAGCTCCTCCTTTTACATTTATATTTATAATGTCTGACTTAATCAATGTCATGTCTGTTGTCACTGATGCTGCTCTGTTCTGTACCCTATGGGGATCCTGCACTGCTGCTCTCCCAGCTTAAGGCTTTCCATGTATGAATGTATGGAAGGGCGGGGAGGTGTGCTCTCTCTGCCTAATGCGCTCCACGTATGCATGTGGAAGTGCGGGGAGGCCCCAGAATAGAGCCATACCGCCAAATACAAATTGCAGTTGAATTAATCCATTTATTGACAAAGTGTTACTGACTAAAATGTGTAGTTTGGCAGTAGCAAGGGTAAACCACATTATTTGACTGTGACAGATGATTTTTAAAAAAAAAAAAAAAAGATGCAAGGGCAGGGGTGTCAAACATATGGCCCGTGAGCCATAACCGGCCCGCCAAAGGGTCCAGTCAGGCCCACTGGCTGACTTTGCAAAATCTGTAAATTGCAGAGAAGCAATTAATTCCAATTCCAAATTTACCCCTTTAATCTCAGAGAATATCCGAGTTCAATTTCCGTAAATGTACAAAAAGTTTTTTCTCTGAATATTACCCCTCTCTCCTGGGTCCGTAACAATATTTTTTTTCTACAATGGCCTTAGAATACTGTCGTAGCAGAAGCAACTTGCATTTGCCAACATCAAGCTGAAAAGAAACTGGACTGGTGTACTGGTCTGACCCACTTGAGATCAAATTAGGGGGATGATAGCCCATGAACTAAATGAGTCTGACGCCCCTGAGCTGGGGATCTGCTTCTCCTGCAAACAAAGCAGCCACTTCTTGTATACTGGCCACCAAAAGGATGATGGGATGATGTACTGTTTGGGTGCCCAGGCTGCTCACCTGGTTGAGAGTGCGCCCCATGTACAGTACACGTTTGTCTCTGAAGTAAAGGCTGGACTACAATAGAGCTGTTTGGAGCAGTTGGTGAACAGTGTTTTCTGTTGGAGATGGTAAGTCCCTTTGGGGGGGACTTTGGGCTTTTTCACTTTGTAAACCTATAACGTGCACAAAGAGATATATAACACAATAAAGGAAAGGGGAAAAACCAAAAAGCATAATATGAGCACTTTAATGACAGTTCAGTTTTAGCAGCTAGCACCTAGCCTTGTCCAATGTGCTCCAGGCTCTGTGGATTTTTGTGACTTTTTGTCCCTCTCTGACCCGCCTCCAGACCCCTTTCTGTGGATGAAGCTCTGAATATAACACAGGAAATGTACCAAACTCACACAGTAACGTAAACAACATTCCTCAGTCTAGTTTAGTCATGTTATTTTAATTTTGTTCTCCAGAACCATCTGGCGACCCCCAAAAAATGATCTTGCGACCCCCAGGTTAAGAACCACTGATCTAAATTAAAGAAATTAGATCTTATTTATTGAAAATTTTCATTTTTATTTTGTTGAACTACCATGTTCTAAGTTTACTATTCCTTCTGGCACTTTTACAGTGTTAAACAATAAAACAATATATTTTACAGTCAAGTGTGTCTCTTTCCATACAACATTCATCATAATGGAGGATTTGTGTTAAGATGAACTAAAACAACTACAGCTTAAGAAATGAACATTGAAGTAGCTACAACATAGTGTAAAAAGACCATAAAGAGTTTAGTCATTAAGATGCCCTTAAAGGCATCGCTGCTGTGTGGACACATCTTAAAGAAACACCTACAAACAGTGACCCACACAAACAAGATATAACCAGAATACAATACCCTAAAATGAAATACAAGTTGTTTTACATAAACTACATCTGTAACAACAGTAACTATATTCACATTGCAGGTGAAAGGGCCTCAATTCTGATGTTTTGCCCCTGTGCTCTTTTTTAATTTTGATATAGTAATAATGTCATGACCTACTTCTTACTGCAATATACACTACCGGTCAAAAGTTTGGGGTCACTTAGAAATTTCCATTCCACTCCATTATAGACAGAATACCAGCTGAGATCAGTTGCATTGTTTTTTTAACCAGGGCAGCAGTTTTCAGATTACATTATGTGCTTACGTAATCGCAAAAGGGTTCTCCAATGTTTTCTCAGTTAGCCTTTTTAAAATGATATCAGATTAGTAAACAGTAGGAGCCTTTGGGACATTGGATGAATGGTTGCTAATAATGGGCAATGTAGATATTGCATTAAAGATCAGCCACCCACTCAGATCAGCTGGTATTCTGTCCATAATGGAGTGAAATTTCTAAGTGACCAGTACTACTACTACTTTGACCAGTAGTGTATAATTAAAATGACAAGATTTACACACAATGTTAATAATTCAGAAATTAGTTGCCATAGTAATAGACAGAAACATATATACTTTTTACCACGTGTCAAACTCATGGCTCGCGGGCCAAATCCGGCTCCTCTCAGATTTTGACCCGGCTCGCATATTGATTATTGATTTTAGTTCACAATCTTTTTTGGCCGCCTAGCTGAGCGCCAAACCAAAAAGACAGACAGGAAACTGTTTTTCAAACTGTAATTACGCCACACTCCGAGCAGAATTAGACAGATTTCTTGACTTTGAGACTCAGAAATTCCCCCAGAAGCAGAGAGTTTTTATATCCGGTTGCTGAGAGTTGGCTAGCTGCTTTTAAAAATGTAATCTATAGAAGTGATTTTTCTCTTATACGACAGGCTTAAAGTTTTTAGTCATACCTTGACAGGTTCGACTGCTGACTCTGCAGTCGCCTTCAGAAGTGTCACGTGATGTTGCCGTGACGTCTACTGTGGGTGTGACAGATTCAGTTTGGGTCCTTCCACCTGTGGGACGGAATGACGCTGTGTCTCCCCGCCGTCCAACGACCCCCCAGGGAAGCGGGCGCGGAGCCTGACGGTCCCCTAGACGGCAGAGAGAGTCTCTGTAGAACTGCGTCCCAGGTGTGGGAAAGTTGGTATGCTCCTTCAGCCCGTCGTTTAAGAAGAAATCACTTAAAGAGTAGGCTAAATGAACTTGTTTGGATTATTAATGTAATCTATAGTTTTGCTTGATTTGCTAAACCCTATGATGGCTAAGAAACTTTTTTGTAGGGCTTTGTGTTGACAAAAATGCTCCAAAAGTCAAAAAAGCGACAACAACGTAAAAGAAAAGGCGACAAAAAGTTGAAAAAAAAAGCAACACATTGTTAAAAAAAGTGGCAAAGACGTTGGAGAAAGCCACAAAAAAATTAAAGAAAAGGAACAAAAATTATGAAAAATTCGTAATATAGTCAAAGATGCTTGACTTTTTCAATGAAATAAAAGCATGCGAATAAACTCGACATGTCTGGCCCTCGGTGTGATTCTCATGTTCCACCGGGCCCGAAGTGAAACTTGACACCCCCACTCTATACGTTGTCTGTCCACACCTGTGAGTCCTGCCCGGCTGCCTGGATTAGACAGAATGTTTGAATAAACCGATGAGCGACATCTCTTTGTCTGTTGGGGCTTTGGTATTCTATAGCTGACTCCATCTTGTTTCCATGTTGCTATTTTTGGACCCACATGGGAGTGACCAACACGACGACACTGTGGGAACACTTTCAGGGGTGCTGTTTAAACCCCCTCCTGGTTTAAATGCGGTTCCATCGCCTCCATAAACTGTTTCTGCTGTTTAGATTTAATGCAATAGTTTGACGTTTTGGGAAATACTCTTCTTTGCTTTCTGGCGAAGGGTTAGGTATTCAGATTGTGACCAACCACACTCATAGAAAATACTCTCTAGACCTACTCTATCTGTAAAGTGTCCTGAGAGAACTGTTATAATTTGACACTAAATAAAAAAAAATCAAATTTAATTGCTGGCTGTAGCTTCATACTTAACATCCACACATGACAGCCTTCATCCGTGGTCTAAAATGTAAAGAAATGAAGTCTGGTTTGTAGAGTAAGTATCGTAATGATATTGTATCGTGAGGCCTCTGGTGAGTCCCACTCCTAATATGCACCACAAAATGTGTCAGCTGTTAGTGATTTCATCAGCTCAGAGAACAGGAGGAGGTCTGTGAGACCATGGAAGAAGTAGAACCGGTTTTGCTAACGTGACGGCACTGACTGATGGGGGCAAACATTGGGAAGTCACACAAAAAGCACCTAGCCTTGTCCAATGTGCTCCAGGCTATGTGGATGTTGGATGTGTTTGTGTCTTTTTCTCTCCCCCTGACCCGCCTCCAGACCCCTTTCTGTGTCCCAGGACCTCCTGATTTACAAATGAAGCTCTGAATACAACACATGAAATGTACCAAACTCACGCAGTAATATAAACCATTCCCCGGTCTAGAATTGTATTTCATGTTTTTCTCCCCGACCATCTGGCGACACCCAGAAATGATCTCGCGAATGATCTCGTTTCTCTTAGCGATAGGGTGGGAAGCTGAGGAGGGTCCAGCTGGGAGGAGGCCTAGGGGCGAGACCCAGGACCCACCCTGGCCTGGGAACGCCTCGGGATCCCCCAGTCAGAGCTGGTTCATGTGGGTCGGGAAGGGAAAGTTTGGGGTCCTCTGCTGGAGCTGCTGCCCCCGCGACCCGACCCTGGATAAGCAGTTAAAGATAGAGGAGTGATATTACACTGGGAACACAGCGCCCGCCTTAAGTGCCGCGTAGCGTACATACGTGCCTGATCGTGTGCCTGGCCTTTCACAAGTATTTCTACGCACCGGTGTGAACGGACAGATTGGATAATAGGGGCGGCAGAATAAAAATCGCTGCGCTACGCTGCTATACCCTTTACTCCTGCGGTGTGTTTTGGCTGTTATAGTACGTTCTCTACTCATGGTAAAGAATTTGAATGTGCTGGAAGAGCTTAAGCCAACCAGTTTTGTGATATCAGTTACCCAGGATCACCAGTGTTAAAGCTGACGTGGCTTTGTGATACATGCAGGGTTTCCCCCAGTGTACTGTAAGCCTGGTGGCCCACCAGGCCTAAGCCATTGGGAATTCTTTTTTTTAAATGTTTGTTAAGACGTGTTTTAAAACTAGTTACAGTGGGGCTGATCAATTTGAAACTTAGACAGAGTCATATATTCAAATCTCCAGTTAGCTTTTAGCTCTGACTTAATGTGGGGCCCTGTGGAATCTGGGTTTAGCTCTTTTAAATTTCAATTTTGCGATTCCATTCATGATTGTGTTACCACAGAAACTATTGGGCTCTACATTAATGCTGCCATCGGTCTGGGACTGGTCCCGGCCAGGGCCCTCTTTGAGAAAAAGACACTTGCAACCAGGCTAAACAACTTTTCTGGGGGAAACCGTGACGTGCCCCTGGTTTTTCCAGTCCAGTGTAAAGAGGGATTATGGTTAGTGTTTGCATGGAGGACGACGAGGCAACAACAAAGAAAGCAAAAACAAAAGCATTTGAGTTTGGGGACGACATTTTGAACCAGTCCTGTGACACTCCTGTCAGCCTGTATTCTTTTTGAGTTATATATTTAGGTGTAAATCCAAGAGCAGATAGAAGTATTGTCCAAAATGATTAGACAGTTAGTACATGTGCAGCAGTTGAAAACTGAGCAGGAGCACCTGCAGTGTGAACGTAGCCTGAGAGACACTGAGGAGGGCCAAGTCTGCTCTTCATCACCATCTGGTTCAGAGTGAGCTGCTGGTCTGCATCATCAGTCTGTTGTGTTCCTCAGTGGTAATGGAGCATGTTGGCTCTGCACACACCCTTCTCTCCAAACTCACAGTTTGTTACGTGTAGACGCAGGAGTTCTTGCAGCCAGCTTCAGTCTCAAAGTTGTTTGCGTTGCCCTGACAACCTCCGTACCAGAACTGAGCGCAGGCGTTGGCCTCGGGGTCGTAGTACCACCGGACTACGTACTGCCGACAGGGACCGGGGTCCAGAGGCTGACTGCACCCCCGATCTGGAAGGACAAGAAGGGTGCAATAAATGAGTTGTTCAGCTTAGATGAATAAACCACTAGCGTCATTTCAACTGCATTTCACGGTTGTGTCCTGTGGCAGATCCTAACCTGACACAGACTGGAGTTCAAACAGAGGACAGTGAAGAAAAACAACCTGGTGAATCTGAGTGGACTCTTTACTAGTTACTTCATTCCTAGTCTGGATCATCACGAGTACATTTCGCTACGGGACACAACAACAAACCTCACGCTAGCAAGATAAACGCTGAAAATGTCTTTGAAGAACATTTGTATTGTATAACAAGACAGGCCTGCTTGATTCTTTCAGAGAATGATTGTAAACATTTAAAAAGAATATGTTTCCTCTCTAAATGGGACGTTCTGGGACTGATTGGTGTAGGCTTAATATCGTCAGACGAGACGAGACCTCCACAGCATGAAGAACTACTTTTTCCCTACACATTCCAAATTGTAAAGCTCAGCTCCTTATAATCTATTCAAAGGTGGAAGTATTCAGAGCCTTTACTTAAGTATAAGTAGAAATACTACAATTTAAAACTTGCACTGAAGTAGAACAAGCGTATTATCAGTAAAATATAAGTATCAAAAGTAAAAGCACACCCTTGAGTGTTATATTATGATATATGATATTATTGGATCATTATTTCAGATGCATTAATGTGTAAGGGGCTTTGACTTTTGGACATAATCAAACGCATGTTTAAATTGATTATGTTGCTCTGTGTATGATAACTTTGTCACTACACAATGACGGTAGCACATTAGAAGAACTATCTGTAAAAGAAACCATGCTCCTCTGGCCCCCCCGTAGTGCTCCAAATGGTGTCAGGTTTCCACCGCGCCCGAAGATTAACAACCAATCAGAGCAGAGGAGAATCAAGAATGTTTTCAGAAACATATTTTAGTGTTTAGCTATAAAATAAGAGAGTTTACAGCTAAACACTGTAACAGATCAGCGCTGCCTAGTTGGGCCGCAGTTCAGAGAGTCCTGGGCTCTGATTGGTCGTTTTCCTTATGCCATAAGGAGAACAAGGGGGAGGCAGAGGGACGGGATTGTTTTCCCCCCACAGATTATCGGATTCATGTAGTACTGTCAGGATACAGTGACAGTTTGAGCAAATGTGATATAAGTACATTTTTATAAAAGTTACCAACTGTAGCTTTAAATCTAAATATACAAAAGTAACTACAGTAACTGAAATTGGAAACTATGAAATTAATCTAGTGGAATAAAAGTTACAATATCTCCCTCTGAAATGTAGTGGAGTAGAAGTATGAAGTAACATACAAATATCTAAATATTGAACTTGTTATGAAATACATTACAACATACATTCCTGAATCTGTTCTCATCATTTACAAATAATCACAAAAGATATGGACATGGTCACCCCAAAACTTAAACAAAATAAAATGAATGGGGAAAAAGAAAAAAGTGGGAAACTAGGAGGGAGGGGGGGGGGTTGTTGTTGTTGGAAGATCGCCGTTGGTTTAGTTTCCGCAGCACCCTTTGTAGGCGCTGTTTAAACTAGCACAACTTTTGATTTCCCGTCATCTTTTAGTTTGTGTCTTTGTGAGGTAATACACTTATCAGAAGACGGATTTAAGTGACATGTACCGAAGGCGTAGTCCTGTGTTTACCTGGCAGCGCTGAGTGTGTCAGCGGGGGAGGGGGGGCGCTGGCCGGAGCCTCTGTGCTCTCAGCCTCGTACAGCCAGTCAGTGAGAGTCTGAGGACCCGCCACGGAGATGGCCCCGGGGCCCCCAGGAGAGCCCGGCGTGATGTCCGGCAGCTCGTTCCAGGGCTCAGTGTCGAGCAGGTTCCCGTCGGGCCGCCGTGCCTCGTGGGGCAGTGGGGTCGGGGCGGTTACTGTCTCCACTGGGAGTTCAAGCTGGGAAGTAGAGGAGTTCAGATAAGACACTCTTGTAGGTTACACCTTTAACACACTTTGATTTTTTTCCCAGGGCTGCCAAAATTAACCCTATAATAACGACTTAACACAAATTCCTTTTTCATGCCACTAATTCTTTTGACACTCGATTTACGCACAAGAGTTCTGTGATTTGGGCCTCGGGCCGCCCCGTAGTTTGGGAAATCAGGAAGTGATGCTGCAGTAACTAGTGGTGTGCAGTACTGCAATATTTGGTATCGATCCGATACCAAGTAAATCGCTGATATCGATACGATACCGATACTTCACGTGACGATACAACTTCAAATCAGAAGAGGGGGGAGGAGGAGCAAAGGGTGTGACAGGAGCGGCCCCGACACAGACAGCCAGAGAAACTGCAGCGGTGCATACCGAAGACAAACTAAGCTAACAGTAAAGCTAAAGTATCAGTCTCATTACACTGGTATTGATCAATATCAATACCAATGTTGGTATCAATCTTATCGATATTTGGATCGATCCGCCCACCACTAGCAGTAACCTTGTGGACAGCTAGCAGAAACAAACCTCCTTGAGTAGAAATGGATAAAGAGAAGGGTCTTCTGAAAGGCAAGTTACGTTTCAAAGCCCTTCCAGATGGTTCTCTCCACAAGATTATTATATTTTACTAGTTATTTGCACGTACTGTCGATGTGAACCGAGTTACCACGGGAGTAGTCGAGTCTCAAACAGGCCTACCAAGCACACACGGCATACAGTACCTTGGGGTTATTCTGAAGAATATTCTAGAACGTATTGGTCAATGTTTTGGATTGTTGCAATAATAATAAACATTTGCATTAAGCAAGCATATTTGTCTGCTCCCATGTTGATAACAGCATTAACAACTTGAAAGATATCCTTTTTGAAGTACATTTGGAAGAGATAAAAAATGTGTGATTAATTTATCTAACTATGGACAAATAATGCAATTAATCGCAAATAAATATTTTAATCGATTGACAGCCCTATTTATTTATTTTTTACAATGCAGTCTGTTGTGGTTTCTATGCAGCCACTGTTTATTTCAATAAACAATGAAAAGAAGCTTGCAGAGACTTGTTTAAAAGACTCGATTGCTGTAAAAATGATGAAATGGGGTCATATTTATGCATATTCATGTATATAATTATTTTTTGATCATGCAAAAAAACAAAACATGCAAGAATTAAATCCCCCTTTCAATACTACCATGGATATAGAGCCACTCGGCCAGCCATGCCAAAACACTCATTTATGAACTTCAATATCCAATGGAAAATAATCTCAAAATAAAATAACACAATGTGGTGTCAACATAAAACACAGCGCCGTGTTTGTTTTAGCTACGATCCTTTTCATAAACTTAACTAGTGGTTTTGGCGCCTAAACTTAACTGGTGCATGACACTGACTCCTCTACCACGGCCCCTGAGAGGAGCGTCATCTGGCGGTGCCTGTAGCCGGCTCACAGTCACCTGTTGGCGGCTGAACACCTGCCGCTGGTAGCCGGCGTCCCGGAGCTCTGTAGCAGCTAAATACAACCAGCAACTGCTGCTGGGATTTTACCGTTCTATGGCACTATAGACACGTTACAGCGCTTTACTTAGTTTAAAATACTTCTATTTTAGGTTTATAATACATGGTCTATTCAGAAAACCGCACCCTGGTCCTACATGGGGACTCATTCTAACTAAATAATGACATACATACACATAAAAATGTGTGTACATTACAACAAGGTGTTTTGTCACATTCATCACCTGAAGACAGTTTTCTCAAGTACTCAGTCTATCTATCATTTTTCCAAACGAGATTAAAGCAGCATTACTTGGATGTTTTCCTCGACTGGGAACTCTTTGGAGCGGCGGTCTTCTGGAGCCTTCGGGTGGATTTCCATCGGTGGAAAGACAGAGTTTGGTAGAAAAGCCATTGTGTCATCCTGCTCACAAATCCGACTCAGTATTTTGCTTTCCAGAGCTGGACCAAAATGAACAACATAATTAGAAAGAATATTTTTTACAGGAAGTGACAGAGGAAAGATTTATAATAGTAAGCAGGATTAATAATACATCAAAGTAGTAGTAAGTTATACCTAATGTTTGACAAAAAATCAAACTACTGTTCATTTCACCTTTCACAACAGTTATAACAGTGTTATGTCAGCACATTAAGCACAGCCCTTCAGAGTGATTCTGTACTAGACCAACGGAGGTGTGACTGATAATATTTATGGAGTTTGTCATTCTACTGTTTGTTCTGACTGACAGAAACATGTTTTGAGTTGTTGGTACTACAGTTTCCATCATCCTTTCCATCCAGTGAGCCAGCACTTATCTTTACTGTAGCCCTGTTTTGTGCAGCTTGTGTTTCTTTACCTTTTGGTGACTCTGACCCATGAAAGTCATGCTGCATTATACGACAAGTAGATCCGACCAGCCAATCTAATTGGTCAACTGGACATTTAGAAGGTGCTCAAATCAGCATGACAGCACACCCAGAGCCGTTTGTTGACATGATGCTCATTACAAAAAATATTACTCCACCATTTCCATGGCAATGTTATAGAGTTGAAATAAAAAATGTGTAATCATGAAAATTAGAACATTATGTTATTTATTTAGAATATTTTACACTGTAAAAATAAAAAATAAAAATAAAATAAAACCCCTTCCTCTCTCCTCCCAAACCCGTCCCTACAACCTATTAAATTGAATAATTATTCAACTTTTATTCTTGTATTTGTATATTATTATATTTTATCCTGTTTTATTTTCATCATGACCGTTTTTAATTGCTCTTTAATGTTTCATGTAAAGCTCTTATAATTGCCTTGTTGCTGAAAGGTGCTGTAGAAATAAAGTTGCCTCTCCTTACAGCCCTAGCCTGTCAGTCAGTCCCCAGGGCACAGAGACCACCGTTGTGCCTGCTCGTGTCAGAGGAAGTGTAATGTCAACAGCACCGCGACCGCTTCCACCTCGCCATTAATATCATATCGCAGCAAACGCTGTCTGCGTGGAGTTTTGTAAAACTGTCACCACACTAGAAACCACTTTATCGGCATCGCCGTGACTCTCTGGGACTTCAACCAAACTGCAGAGCCCACGTAGTTTAGTCGCGTTTACTCCGTCCGCACCTCTGCACGCGTGTGTGTGTCGGACCTCTGCTCTCTGTCAACATGCAGAGAGGACAGATAAGCTTGCGTTTACTCTCAGGTACCGAAATCTGGCACCGTTTGATTTTACGTGAACCATTACTCCCCAGACAGCAAAATGTATTTGGGCCAGATTTGGACCAGGTCTTCATTAGCATTTGGCGCAGATCCGCTAAACGGACCTGGGCCGGGCTCATCTGTTCCAACGGCCCAATACCGGAACAGGTTGGAATTACGGATCAGAGACAGATCTGGGCCAGAATTGGCCCAGTACAGTTATTAATGCCATGACGTGTGGTGCGGATCTGGCCCAGACTCATATTTTACATCTGGGGCTCATCTGGCCCTGATCTGTGATTCATATTTACAAATATCCATGTAATTTTCAAAATAGTTTTTATTTTTTATTTTAAAAAGGCAAAAGAGAAAACTACAGCATGAACAACCATCTGACGTGAATCCAGATGCACAAAAAGAGAAAAAGCATATGTTTAAAGATCATTGTTAATTATTCAAATTACAAAAAAATACAAAACCAAGTAACCTAATGTGAACACTGCGCCTACTGTAGGTATATTTACTGCTCATTAGTTGGGTGAAACCGGGCACGGCGTCCACCCCCGCAGTCTTAAGGCAGATCTGGCTACTGATTTATCTCCGTGTCCGTGGCTTTGTCAGACATGCGATTCTTCCTCATTGCTCCTGTAAGACGTAGCCTACAAAAAGCACACAAAAGCAAAGAAACAAACAGTAGGCTATGTTAGATTAAGTATTCAAAGATTATTTATTACATGACATTATAGTAAAATGCTTGCACAAATGTGACGTGGTGTGTAGTGAGTGAATGAGTGAGAGAGTGATTAAGTAAAGACTAACAAAACTAACAAAAGACGGTTTAGCCGGGTAGCGCTAACAAACGATTTTGCAGCTAACACACAATGGACACGATAATAATAAGCAAAGATCACTGATTCAGCCTTAAAGCCTGTTCACATTAGTTGTGGATGTTTAAAAGAACCTATAGCTACTACAAGCATAGCCTAGCTATAGGTCTACTAGCCTACCCAGCGTATTGTCTGACACGTCTCAGGTTGTCAGAATGTCAGTGTAAACTAAGTTTGTAAACGTTTATGTTTAGCCTATACATATTTAACATATTAACATGACATCAACAGCAGTTTACTTTTACAATTTTACTTGTATAATGCACTTACCAATAATCACAAAGACGGTGCAGCCTGCAGTCTTCCTCTCTGCATTTCAAATAGAGTTGCGGGTTTATGCAGGAAAAAAGCGTTCCGTTAGTTGTGGCGCGTCCGGTCTGCGCAGCTCCCGTGGATCTGGCCCACACCCGCCGGGCGGACTCCATTCAGTTGTGGCGCGTCCGGTCTGCGCAACTCCCGTGGATCCGGCCCACATCATGATGTATTAGAACGGGCCCACACCCGCGGAGCGGACTCAATTCAGTTGTGGCGTGTCCGGTCTGGCCCACACCCGCTGGGCGGACATATTTCAGTTGTGGCGCGTCCGGTCTGCGCAGCTCCCGTGGATCCGGCCCGCACTCGCCGGGCGGACATGTGGCGTGTCTGGTCTGGGCAGCTGCCCCGGATCTGCGTTGCACCCGCCGGACGGACTGTCATTCTCAGAAGCTACAGACAAGTCTGGCGCAAAGTTGGTGCAGATCTGCATACTGAGTGTGACTGCTGCGCAAATCTGCTGATTCGAAAACGGATCTGGCACAGATGT
The DNA here is from genome assembly GCF_010015445.1 of Perca fluviatilis. NCBI lineage: Eukaryota > Metazoa > Chordata > Actinopteri > Perciformes > Percidae > Perca > Perca fluviatilis. The sequence goes on along the minus strand of NC_053124.1, from coordinate 2,014,990 downwards.
AAATGCTGTCTGGGTCGGTAGTACCGACGTGATTCGGTCGGTACCGGTAAAATTACCGGGTTTGGTACCCAACCCTATTCAGCAGGCACTAGACATTTACTGGGGGGGTTTGTAAGAACATTGCCCCACAATATGAATACAGTTTGATTATATCTTTTATATAGTATATATAGTATAATCACTCTGGTGTAATTTTGGGTGAACTTGTTATAGAAAACCAAGTCTGTATGGACAAACTCTTAAATGTGCCAGCATGCCAATACAACAATAGTCAACAGCAGGGGCGTAGCCATAATTTCAGAAGTAAAAAGCAGAAGGATTTTTATTGAAAAGATCCTGTACCATTTGTCATCTGAGGGGAGAGTAGGGGGTCCGGGGACATGCCCCCACAGAGGATTGTTTTTGGCCGTAATACCCCAAATTTGGTGACCTCTGGCACATTCTAATACCACTATTCATATACCATACTATATCATATACACTGATCTTAATTTTTTGCATTTAATGAGTTTTCCTTCCTATATTTTTTTGTATGTATTTTCATTATATATTATTTTATTATTGCTTATGTATATGAGTCTATCAATCAACTGACGCAACCTGAGTAACGTGCACACTCGCCTACTTATGGTGCGTTCAAATCCACTCAGGCGTGTTTTAAGTGTGGGGGATAGAGGGCCCCCGCGTAGCCCGTGTCCGCTACTCCCTTGGTCAACAGAAGGATTGGGCATCGAGAACCCGTTCCAACTTGGAATCATTTCAAAAATTACGATTCCAATGGAACCGTTTGGAAAATTTGGTTTTTAATCCGATCATTGTTCGACATTTAACATGTGCATGTTTTGGTTTCCGTAGCGACCACTGTATTTCCAGGTGTTGTGTGGCTTTATTTTACTTTGAAAAAGCCCGGTAAAACTGTAAATCACTATGGAATCCAAAAAATATGTTCCTGTTATCTGTGATTCTGTGAAATAAACATGTGACCTGTTTCAACTCCACCCCACAAAGAATCTGAATGCAGAATGGATAAGTGCCAGATTTGAAAGGACGAATCGGAATTAGCCTTTCGCCAAGCCCCGCCCCCCTTAGTTACTGTTGCTACGTCCGACAAACAAATGGTCAAACACGACCAGCGCGACAGATTGCCATGACGGGAGGAGGTATACCCGTGCGTGTCAGTGACCTTTTTTGGAGCAATACCTCCGCGATATCCTCCAGATCGAAGCAAAAGGGGTTACAGTATGCAGTGGAGGGATGTATTAAAATGTTCGACTTTGTTGTAAACTGACGAAAAATAAAGTTGGGGAGCTCAAAGACCCAACACAACAGCAGCTAATGTAGCTAGCATTAGCTAACATGTTAACTAATGTTGGCTAAAGCTAAAGGGCTCGTTAAACTTAGCTTAGAGAGTAGGTTAACTTTGGTCCAATTTGTGTTCTTGCCTCTAGTTAGTAGATTTAGACAACACGGTAACTAGTTAGCTGTTAGCCTTAGCTTTGAGCAGACGTATTTATGCTTCGTAATGTTCAACACATTTGTCCACATGGTTTGATCCACTGTAGGCACCGCTCACGTTGGCCCTCATTTATGAAACGTTTTCTCTTGAACGTGAACGATTTATTTGTATTATTTCGGCTTGTTTTTCCAGCCCCTCTGCTGTCAGGAGACCGGGTCCAGCACGGGGGGGGGGGGCGGAGGACACGCACTCTCCCGCAGCTGTTGCCTCGTTCTGACTCATGAAAAAAATGAGTAAAATAAAAGACACTGCATAAACTCAGCTACTGTGTGTTTATTTAAATATAAGTACACCTACATGTAGGCCTAAGAGACTGCAATATAAGCCTGTATATTACTATTAGGACTATAGAATACATGTGTCAAGGATGTAGGCTATAAACTTCAGCTGGAGTCCGATTTACTACGGCAACACTGTTGACCGCATGATCTCTTTTCATTCCGCATTCTTTCTACAGTCTTTAATAACAGTTTTCAGGCTGCCAAATAGTACACACGTTAGTGCAAATGAATCCTCCAGACAATCTCTCGGGGTATCTAGTGTCCGATTTACAAACGCCGTGGGCGCACCGCTTCACCATCTTGCTTGTTTGTCGGACCTGCTCACATAGTAACGGTTGCTATGATGTGTGATTGGACAATGGCCGTTTTGGGGGAGGGGCCGGCGAGAGGTCAATTGGAATCAGAATTGTTAAAATCAAAACGATGCCCAACCCTAGTCAACAGTGTGGTTGTGGTTTGTCTGAGGCGTGAGGTGACATTGAGTGCTTACCGGGGAGCATCCTGAAGTCATCTATGAGGTAGACGTGCTCTTCATCAGGGTCAGAAGCAATAACATCCATCTGAGCCTGGAACTCTTCATAGAGAGGGTCCGTCTTGTTCGCGACTCCTATCACAAACATCTCGATGCCCTCAGCGTGGGCCTCCGTCGCCGTTTCTTCAAACTGCATGACGTCGCGGGCGTCGGCGTGGCCATCCGTTAACACCACCGCCACCTTCCTCACGCCAGGCCGCGAGGCCTGGAACAGCTGGTTGGCGCGATGGATGGCGCTGCCCGTGAAGGTGCCTTCGCCGAGGTACGGCATCTTCCTGACGGCGGCCTTGACGTCGTCCTGGCTGAGCTGCTGCTGCAAGCTGACCACCACCACGTCCACGTGGCTGTAGAGCACCACGCCGATCCGACCGGCGTCTCGGCTCACAGGCAGCCGCTCGATGACGGCGTTCACAAAGTCCTTCACCAGCTTAAAGTTCTCTGGTCCCACGCTCTCGGAGCTGTCGACCACAAACACCAGCTCCAGAGGGCTCGCTCGGCACTTGAGACCACAGCCTGGGCAACAGATGTCAGAGATAAATTATATACATTTATATAGGTAAACAAAAACATGAACCAATGCAAAACAAAGCTATGTAACACTGTAAGTACCATCTCTGACAAAATATGCTACAATAGTCAATAGCCTGGAATAATCATTACATAACTTACATTACAAATGTCTGTTCAGACTTCACTTAACTTAAAATGAAAAACCGAAGCACTGCAGAGCTTCTTGGAACTGGTCTTTGTGAAAATAAAACAGGGGGGCTCTTTGGTAGGGGGGCATAAACAAATCCAGTGAGAATAAAAAAAAAAAAATCCAAGGCACTTGTTTTTTGGAAAAAAGGTAAAATGCCTTTTTAATCCTGATAAGGGACCTCTCAAGACCAAGAAAAGTAATAATGTTTTTCTTGGTCTTGAGAGGTCACACTTTTACTTATGGGGATTTTGCCCCCCCCGCTTACCCCATTCATAATTTGGGATGGACTGGGATAGTGCGTTCCATTTATCTCGGAATTCAGAAGCCGGAGCTGGGAATGACGTCACACCCGAATCGAATGTGTTACATTTACAAGTCAATTTTTCGTTGTTGGGTAGCTCTAGCCAAGTTAGCTATTGTTAGCAATACCAGTTGATAACAACGCATTACGCTGTTTTTTTTGCATACAAATAGTGTAACATGACCACAGACAGAAGTTGGAGTGGTGTGTATGACTCATTTAGTGAGAAAAAGACAGAAGTGCTAAAACTGTATGTTACTACAGCTTTCACAACTGTGGGGACAGCCGTGTTAGATTTTGAACTCAGGACACTCGGTGGTTGTCCGAGTTCCGAGCTCGGAAATCCGAGGTCAGGGGGCGTTTCCAGCTTTACCTCGCAAAATCTGACTTCCGAGTACAAATGGAACGCACTATAAGGGAACACTGTTTTACAAAGTAGATTGGTTGACCCTGATTACCAAATGTCTGCACCTGCTGATTTGCTCACACCTGATGCATTATGTTTTCACCTTTCCTGTAACTTCCTGCTGAAGGCTGGACACCAAACGCATTGTTGTTTTTATTCTTATTCTACTTAGAATGTGCTATATGTAATAAAGTGGTGGGACTGCATTATATCATAAGGATGTTTCTAATATTTTGTCGACTTAATTTACATTTATTAGACAAATTGGCTCCAAACTAAGCAACACATAAACAATTACTTTTGACTGATGATTAAACTGCTGCCAAACTTGATAAAATGTGTAATTTACCACAGATTTCCCTTATAATCCTGATGACCTCTTCTCTCTGTGTGCAGAAACAAAGAAGACGAAGAAGAAAAAAGGTCTTGAATTTCAATGTTAAGATAGAAAGCTCAGTGTCATTTTGTCACTTTTTGTCACTTTACTCACCTTCAGTCCTGGTTCTCCCTTTTCTCCAGCCCTCCCCTGTAACATTAAACTCCGATTAGGAAGTGGAATGATAACAGAGTGTGGGCCAATCTCCATAGGACAAGCACACAGTGAGCTTATGTAAGAGACAACACATTCTCACTCCCATCGCGTCAAAAAGAGACGCTTGGTCAGGTGCCTTTTGGCGTCATATTTAGATGTCGGGACTCTTGGCGTCACTATTTGACACTTTCGGGACTCGCGTTTTGCCCTTTAGCGTCATATTTAGAGCCTCTGGGTCGAGACTCTTGTCGTCAATTTTTGACGCGCTTGGTCGGGACGTACGTTTAACTGACATGCGACACAAGAACGGGACAGTTAGGTTTAGGAAAAGATGGTGGGTGGGGTTCCAAAATGTACATTTCAGTGACATGCGGGACAAGAACCCTGGTCTCCTGGGTGAAAGTCATACGTGGAGTTTGCGGGGGGGGCAGGGGGAGCACTGCCCCTGTGGTGGCTGAAACAGGTAATTGCATTGTTTAAAAAATTTGTGGAATAATTACTTCTGGCATGACCAGATGTTTTATTAATATTTTAAATAACACAAAACAACTAAATAGTGGTAGGGTAATACATCTGATTTCATAAAGGCCTACTGCTTTAGTAAAAAAAAACTTTTTATACGACTTTTATACGTTTATTCCACTTATTCCACAAGTGGAGAGGCCTCGTTCACCTGTTTGGAGCTGGCTGGTGAATGTGATGCTCGTATAGGCCTTGCTGGATACACCGTGACCCTTTTTGTGGATCTACTGATCGCTGTGGATTACTTTTTTTTTCGTGTCATTGGATTACAGCAAAATACGGATCTTTTTTCTTAATGTGTCTTAACATTTTATGGTGTGATTGCGCTTCATTTCTGCATTTGGAGAGGCATCTCAACAGACTGGAGGTCCATCACTGATTGTTCACTGTTACATTTTAGTTGAATTTAAGTGTACAGCCGTGCTGCAATTGGATTTCATAAGGGCGAATTGTTAAATTGTTACAATGTAATTTAAAATCTTCTTTAAAAATAAACATATATGTTTATTTAGCATGTTTGTTTTGTCCATATGTGATTGTGCTGTGTTCCCCAAGTGGTAAGCCAGGTCTCAGCTGCTACAATGAGTGTTTTTTTTTTTTTGCCCCCCCCCGGCTCAAGTGTCAAATTCCGCTTATGGTGAAAGTCCTGTGTTGTTTGACCCATTCACCCCCCGAACCTTCGTCCTTACACAGAGTTTAGGTCTTTCACACCTCTACTGTTGTCTCTCTTAATACTACAACATCATCTTACAGCGCCGCGGTGAGTTGCCGCTCTGCCCGTTGTGTCCCGTACAGATGCTAAAGGGTGAATTTTTCGTCGGTATCTGACGCTGAGAGACACAGACCAAGCATCAGTATTTTACGAGTTAGGAGTGAGAACGGGTTGGTAAGGGATGCTCCAATAGAGCTGGGCAATATATCAATATTATATTGATATCGTGATATGAGACTAGATATCGTCTTAGATTTTGGATATTGTAATATCGTAATATGGCATAGATTTAGTCTTTTCCTGGTTTTAAAGGCTGCATTACAGTAAAGTGATGTCATTTTCTGAACTTACCAGACTGTTGTAACTGTTCTATTATTTGCCTTTACCCACTTAGTCATTATATCCACATTACTGATGATTATTTATCAAAAATCTCATTGTGTAAATATTTTGTGAAAGAACCAATAGTCAACACTACAATATCGTTGCGGTATCGATATTGAGGTATTTGGTCAACAATATCGTGATATTGGATTTTCTCCATATCGCCAAGCCCTATGCTCCGATATCACCGGTAATGCTAATTAATGTTTGTTTTCATCCAAAACAGTCATGTGATTATTATTATTTCATCGAGATAAATTATCCCGCTAGGGGCCATTCATTAAACCATTTTAAAAGAAGAGAGCACAATGAGATGATTTCATTAAAAGAGCTCCTGTAAAATGTCAAACAATGGAAAACCATGTGGAAAACAAAATGAAAATACGACATTTATGTTGGATACGCGTATTCATTTAGGGAGGTTACAATCTCTATATTGGTCCACACAGATGTTTTCATTTCCGTCTCTTCAGTGACAAGAAACGCTTGAAATGCTTTATGTACGTCAAAAGTTATTCGCTAAGTCTGTTTCAATTGCGCTTGGTCGCTGTTATTTGTTTCTATCGATACAGCAAATTTTTCTACATAAATTTATTTTTGTGAATTTTGTGTAAATACCTATAAAAACAGGATGGAAACATATTTATAAAGCTTCTTGCAATTACTTTTAAAACTATGCAATTAAAAAAAAACATTTGCGGTTTGAGAGATTAAACAATAAAATAAATTGAAACGGAGAAATAAGCACCACTTTTGTGTAAAAAGAAAAAGAAGAAGAAAAAGAAACTGAGTCCCACAACAAATTATAGCTGAAAAACAAATCATTCACAGAGAACTGTGATCATCACAGACCTTTTGAGGAACTGCTTGGGAGATTACTATATAAAGTTATTCCAAGACTGGGCATGTTATATTACCATTGGTCCAGTAGATCCCGGTTCTCCATAGTCTCCCTTGTCTCCTTTCCTTCCCCGGTCTCCAGCAATGCCTCTGTCACCCTGTGTGTTTGTGTGTGTGTGTGTGTGTGTGTGTGCGTGTGTGCGTGCGTGTGTGTGTGTGTGTGTGTGCGTGTGCGTGTGTGTGTGTGTGTAAAAGCAGTCATTAGTACAGCAAATTTGGAGCAATATGTCACAGGCCATGCAGCCACTGGCACATGCAGTAGCTGTATTGTTCTTACCTTCTCCCCTGGAAGGCCATCCCCCGGTGGCCCCCGAGGGCCCATTGGCCCCTGAAACCCAGGCTCTCCCTAAGAATAAAGATGGATAAATTTGTTAGTGTGACAAGAGTATCATCAGCATATAGAGGTATCTGGAAGTCCTTCCCATTGAATGAAACACCGCAGATTGATTGGTTTGATGGAACAGCAAAGGCATACGACTCAACAGGGACAACCTATCAACACGCTCAGCTCCACCAGAGCTGAGTGCTGAATCCTCAAAAAAAAGAACCTAACCCACCTTTGGTGAACAACATGAAACAGTTGGAATTCGGGTTGGGTACCGAAACCCGGTGCTAATATGGCACCGGTGCATAAACTACCGGTATCTACCGCACCAAATACCAACATGGATTTCGGTGCCTCAGACGTTAGAGGCAACAGAAGCATCGCTGCACGTGACCCTAGTTAACACATCGATACACTTGAATATCGCAATATTTTATTTTTCAATACTGTATCGTTTTTTTTTTACGTTCAAAAATATTCATGTAAGACAGTGGTTCACGTTTATGTTGTGTTTAAACCCCCTACCGCTAGATGGCTATGCTGAGACGCAAGTGTCCTTGCCTAACAGTGCCTAGAAATGCCTGACTTTTTACTAAAAGCTAACAACGTAGCTATGGCTGAACTTTGGCCTACTTTAGCCTATAAAAATTTGTTCACTAAGAACTTGTGAACCACAATCCCTGTGTACTGAATTGTTTACCTAAAGTAATCTTCTTTGACTTTTATGAACATCATGTCATTAGTTTTTCTAAAATTATACTAAAATCCCAATATATCGCCTTACGCACAGTATCGAAATATATTGCAATATATTGAATCGTGACCTATTTATCGTGATACCATCGTATCGCCAGATTCTTGCCAATACACAGCACTATTAGCTACCGTTAGCTAGTAGCTGGATTAAATACGGTTAAAATGCTGACATCTTAACGGTGTAAGGTGTGACTGTATTTCACTGTAGAGGATTCCAACACCGGCACGTACAACAGTCTGCTGCTATCGCTGTCGGAAAAACAACACAGACGGTACGTTTACTTGAAACTGGTAGCCTAAGTGGTGCATTCAAACTTATTGTAAAATACCCTTTTCTGATCTGGTGGTTGTTTTTGTCTTTTAACAGCAATTTACTGGTGAAATAAGTTATTGTTATAAGTTATTGTTATTACATTTTTAATAAGTCATTTCATTTAGACCATATGGCCTTAGCAATAAACAAGCCGACTGTCTTGTGCTCTTCCTTTTTTTAATATATATTTTTTTTAAAGTATCGTTTCAGGTACTATTTAGACACTGGCCCTGTTTTAAAAGTATCGTTTTAGCACTGGTATTAGAAAAAAAAAAACGATACCCAACCCTAGTTTGAATACATGTGTGATCCCATTGTCTTGAAAGACACTATACCAGCCTTTGTTAAGTGTTTGTATGCTCTACCTTTGGTCCCTGAATGCCCTCTCCTGGAGGCCCCATCATGCCTGGTGGGCCAGGCTGCCCTGTAGAGCCCTGGGAATACCACACATCACAGCAACTCAAGTCATACGGCTAAAATCATGATGATATGCAGAGGAAATGGTTTCTAGGAACAATATAAGTTGTTTAACTCCTTTCAGACTGCATGTACACACACTGACCTTCAGTCCATAAAGCCCAACTCCAGGAGGGCCCGAGGGCCCCGGCACGCCCGGCAAGCCTCTGTCACCCTGGCAAACAGAGAAACTTAATAAAAATATGTCCCACTGCTTATCCATCTTATACAGCACCTTACACACATTTTAGTTTGTTCCATTTCCGCTATTGTCTCTTTCCAACGACAATAAACACAGGTCAACAGTATCTGTTTGAATTGGTCCATGTAGCCTGCTATGAATTTCACAACCATATCCACCTTTATGAGGAGGTCATATTTTTTTGGCTCCGCTTGTGTGGAAGCTGATAGTCAGACGGTACAACGTCTTCTGTGAATCAGCTTCTGGCTTGTACAGTAATATGCTATGGCTATTGTGTACAAATATTTCAATATAAAAAATAAAATCCTATTTTCTGACTCTGGTATGTTGAATGACACTACAGTTCCTATGAGCTTTAGTGAATGTCCCTCTGAGGACTCTCCTAACACTTCATAAATACATTTAGTAACACTTAGGGTTTCCCCCAGTCTATTGTAAGCCCAGTGGCCCACCGTGCCTCAGTTGTCCTCCACCAGGCCTAAACCACTGGGAATTATTTTTTTATGTATTTTAAGATGTTTTTTTAAAACTACAGTTACAGTGGGGCGGCTCGGTTGGAAACGTGACGTAACATTAGTTTTTACTAATGACTTAATGTAGGGCCCTATGGCGTCTGTCTTAAGGCTGTACTCCTTAAATACAGTGTCAAGAGAGGATGCTGCTGTCCAAAATACACTCCATCCTGGACAACTCCTCCCACCCACTCCACAACACACTGGTCAGTCTGAGGAGAAAGGGAAAAAAAAAAAAAAAAAAAGAAAGGGGGGGGGGGGGGGGGGGGGGGGGGGGGGGGGGGTCCTGGGTGTTACACAAAGGGGGAAAAAAAAAGCCCAACCCGCATGCCCCCACATCACATTTCAATTGTGTTGAACAATTATGTACATTATTTACTTCCAACATTGTCAAAATGTGTTATTTATTTTCTACTACTTATTATTCTATTTTCATTGTATTATGTTATTTTTTACTTTATAACTCACAATACAATTTGTGTTACAATCCATTTGAAACAATCTTTATAACCTAATCTCACTTTACTTCTACTTCTAACGTTTTTATTGTTTCTTATTGTAGCTATGCTACTTTATACACTTATTAATTTGCTCTTTTTTTACTCTTATTTTACCGTGAATTTCACTGTGAACAACTGCCACCAATTAATTTCCTTGAGGGGATCAATAAATAAATAATAATAAATATGCTGATTCTGATATATGCACGATTCCTTCCATGATTGTGTTATCACAGAAACTGTTGGGCTCTACAATAATGCTGCCATCAGTCTGGGACTGGCCCGCGCCGCGCCCTCGTTGAAAAAAAGACACTTGCCACCGGGCTAAACAACGTTTCTGGGGGAAACCCTGAACACTTGTGCTTCACCTTGGCTCCCGGTAGTCCTTTCCCTTCAGGTCCCATCTCTCCTTGCACTCCTGGTAAGCCAGGCAGCCCCTAATGATCAAGGAAAAGATGTTCATCCACAAACCTAAGTCTTTCTCACACATTGAATATGAGGATCATTCAACTGTGCTCCTCATTTTTGATGTCCGTTTCCTCTCACCTGTGGTCCTGGGAAGCCATCTCCCTTCATTCCTGGCGGCCCCACAGGTCCAATGTTTCCTTTGTTACCCTGAAGGAAGAGCAGAAGAACAGTCAACATACTGGGGGACAAACAGTTAGAAAGTATAAAAGATATACTGAACTGCAGGTGGGTATATTGCAAACATATTGTAATGTGATTTAACTGACCTCAAACATTCAGACCCTACATTATTAAAGTATCGGGGAAAGTAATGAGGCGTGATAGATAGATGCTACCTTCGGGCCAATGATTCCTACTCCATGTTCTCCAACAGGTCCAGCTGGTCCTACAGGCCCAGGATCCCCCTGTTTTTTTGGACAAGTGAACGAACAACCCACTATTATGGCTCATAATATAAGCAATACAATCTATATACTTATATACCCCCTCAAAATTGTGTTTTGTTTGATGTACAGTGCCTGAATTAGACCAAGAAAATGTGCCAGTACCCTAATTCATCAGTTGTGTGACATGATCATTGCATGTGTCTTGGATATATTTATATTCATCATATATATTATAGGCGTGAATCCGAATAGTCGACTATTCGGCGATTCAATCTAAGGAGCCTGATTCGACCAATCTCACAGTCTGAAAATGTGGTTATTAAACAAAAGATCATTCCATTTGGCCTTCAGTATATTGGGGGGCTGGATGTCGGATTTTGCATTGAATTGCTTGTTTTGTTTCCGATAAATCATGATATAGCCTGTATAAGCCTATTAATAATACTGTTAATTACAATTAAAAGTAAGGGTACTCATGTGGACAAAAATCAGAAGTGCCAATACTTAGTAATTGTGAGTACTGGCCCATTTCAGGCACTGGTTATGTATCAGGAGACTTCAAACACAGTTGTGGTTAAACAGATGTTATTTTTCTAAATAGTCTAAATTTATAGCTATAGCTACTAGTTTCTTTACACATTGTGATTCTACACTCTAAACAAATGTTTAGAGTGTATGATCTTCTTCAAATAGAATAAACTATTCAACAAATATATATGAGGAAGATCAAATTTGCCCCATCGACCAGCTACAGTGTACAACATTAAAATGCTGCATACATGTTATTGCATCTGTAATAATCCAATAATATGATATACTGTATAAATAACTTAACAACCAAATAATTTCTCTGAGGGGATCAATAAAGTATTGTGATTCTGATATATACAGTATATACACACAATTCTGCTGCATTATTGATTACTTTTACTTCTGTCTTGTCGCACTTTTACTTTGTAACATCCTGCATGCAGAACTTTTACATTGTGGTATTGCTACTTTTCAGTGTTTCCTCTATGTTAAATTATTGTGGCAGTGTGCCATGGCAACATTTCTTCTGCCACGCTATCAGAAATAGGGGAGACGCACAATAGTCACGGTTGCCTTTTAAATGATCCTGCCGACATAATGCACCAACGGGGGGTTGGCTGCCACTCACATTGCAATTTAACAACAAGGAGAACTATTCAGAGGTTATTGGGACCGTCCAGTTTAACTCCACATACTGTTGTGTTGATGGAGTTTATTGTCAAAACGTTCGCTTTCTTCGAGTCAACTATTAAACGACCAGCTCCACCAAAAACGTCACCGCGGGAGATGGCTTTGAAACGCACACCCCAAAATCAAGGTAAGAAATAAATAACTAAGGCTAACATTACAAGAAACATAAACAGGCTAGCTATCTAAATGTTATCGATCTCACGACGTGACTTTTTGCCCAAAGACAGCGTTGTGGAGAGTGAAACGGGAGACTAGAAAAAGGCGTTCAGGTAGTGGGTTGTTAGGATGGCTACAGTAAATCATAGGCTCCTGTTATCTGAAAGATTTTCAGTGTAATGGCTCAATATCTCAATGATTTCGACAATGTGGATGAGGTCGTTATAATTGGATGGCCTGTAGCTTCAAGCCCAATTCCTTTGGATACAAGCGTTACATTTTGGAAGATAGACGGGATTCTGAACAGCGATGCGCGTGCGCGCACACACGCACACACACACACACATGCACCTGACTGGGAAAGATACCGCTACGCTCGTTACTGTAAATAGGCTACAATAAAACCTAAAAGTATTTAAAGCTGCATGGATGGGCCCTTGCGCACTTGAGCGCGTCGTGGTTACTGGCGGACTCCGCTCCTTGCGACCGTGCATTTGCGCGGCACTCAGGCACCGCAAATCGACACCAATGAAAAGGGAACTCCGTGCTGAGTTCAACGATACCTCACACAAGACTCTAGGTCATACAGTTCATTAGCTGTGAAAAGGGGAGTGGCTAAATTATAGGGGGCGGGCCAAACCATCACCAATTAAAAAGGAACTCTCTGCTGAGTTCAATGACACCTCACACAAGACCAGTGTTGGTCATCTTACTTTAAAAAAGTAATTAGTTTCAGTTACAAATTACTTCTCCCAAAAAGTAATTGAGTTACCACATTGTAAAAGTAATTAGTTACTCAGCAAAGTAACTGTGACGTTATTTTTTATGTTCTATAACGCTATTACGTTCTATAACATCTTTAATGTTAAAGTTGCTGACCCGAAAAATCAAGCATTGCTTTGGGTTAGCAGCAGCAACAAGTGTTGTGTTAGCATGTGTTGATGTGAGGTGATCATAAGATTGGAGTTGCTTGAGGCAGACGTGGATAAAGTCTTTTTTCCTGGGCATAGCGTGCGTGTTACATAAACATTTTTGCCTTTAATTTCAATGAGTGAGAAGTAGTGCCGCTACTTCCAGTTTGAGAACGCTACCTTTGAATTTCCCTGGCCCGTCGCCATTGTCGCTGTCTTGTGTTTAGTGGTAGTCAGAGCGTGCAGTGAGACAGCGTGAGCAGGGCATCCGCTCAGCCAATCATCATCGCATTTGCAACGGTGTCATCATCCCCCCCCCCCCGTTCTCTCCAGGCAGCTGATGTGCAGCCAAAGCCTGACAGCTCACACTTCATTCAACCAAATTGTAGTAACGCGCCACTTTACATTCTCAGTAACGATAACGCCGTTGCAACGATGGGAAAAGTAATTAATTAGATTACTCTGTTACTGAAAAAATAACGCCGTTAGTAACGCCGTTATACTTAAACGCCGTTACTCCCAACACTGCACAAGACTCAACCTTAGATGGGTCAGCAATTATGAAAGGGGGCGTGGCTTAAATATAAAAATATAAATACAGCCAAACCATCACCGATGAAGAAGGAAGTCTCTGCTGAGTTCAATGATACCTCACGCAAGACTCTACCTTAAACGGTTCAAATGTTATGAAAGGGGGCGTGGCCTGAGTAAGTGGGTGTGGTCGTATTATAGGGGGCGGCTCAGTATCACATGTAGACCACACATTCTGAGTTTCATGTAAATCGGATGATGTTTGTCATATAAGGCGCATTCCTGTTGCCAGCGGGGGGCGCTATTACCAAAAGTCAATTTTGGCCTGTAGGTGTCCTCAGGCCTGGACCCTTGTCAATCGTGAGAAATTTCGGGCGGATACGACAACGTACACTCAAGTTACAACAACTTCTTTGTTCATCGCTAAACACTCAAAATGGCCGCCACGCCACGCCCACACCATCTGACGAAAAGTTTTTCTTTTAATAACTTTTAATCGGGAAGGTGTTGGGATGGTACAGACCAAGTTTGAAGTCCATTCGATGAAATCTCTAGGAGGAGTTCGTTAAAGTATAGCACCTTGACTTTTAGGCCTACTTCCTGTTGCCACTAGGGGGCGCTATGACTTTAAGTAAATATCGGCCTTTATTGTCCTCAGGGTTGGACTCTTATGAATCCTGAAAAGTTTCGAGCCAGTTGGACAACGTACACTCGAGTTACACCCGCTTCCTGTTTTGATGGCAAAACGCACAAAATGGCCGCCCCGCCACGGCCACGCCCTATGAAGAAAAGTTTTTCTTTTAACAACTTTTCATCTTTAACGTCTTAAGATGGCACAGACCGAGTTTGAAGTTGATCGGATTAAATGTCTAGGAGGAGTTCGTTAAAGTACGACATGTGGAAATGGCCAAAATCGCACACATTTTCGAACATTGAAATCAAAATGGCGGACTTCCTGTTGGGTTTAGGGTATGGCTCTAATGAAGTTTTTTGTACATCTTGACATGTTACATATGTGTACCAAGTTTCGTGAGTCTCAATTTTTTTAACTTTGTAGGGGGCGCTAGCGAACCATTTTTGCGCACCTATTCCCAAAACCCTTAAAATACGTAAATTTTCACCAGACTTGATGCGACCGCCAATTTTGGTGCGTTTTTCAATATGTTAAGCCCCTCAAAAAGGTGATTTATTTGCAGAAAATAATAATAATTCCTTCAGTTTCAATAGAAATATGTATCTCACCTGTCTACAGGCATACACATGTAGGAAGCGATATATTTCAATCTGATCTGTCTGGGCAGTCCACTCTCGTCCACACTGTGCTGTTTACACAAACACAGCTCTACTCTACTCTAACTAGCACATTTTGACAAACAAGCTAAAACGAAAGCTGTTGCAGTGTAGTCTAACTGTTTATCTTATTTTGCCTCAAATCTTGAAATTTGGGCCAGAATAAACTCCCCTTTCTGGTCTACCTATCCCTGCCTCTGCTGAATTATTTTTACCCCCGGTGGGGACAAAATGTAACCCCACCCCTCAAAGTGATCAATGCTATTTCACCAATAGACCATGTATTATATACCTAAAATAGAAGTAAAGTGAACAGTCTATAGTCTATAGTGCCATAGAATGGTAAAATCTAAGCAGCAGTTGCTGGTTGTATTTAGCTGCTACAGAGCTCCGGGACGGCGGCTACCAGCGGCAGGTGTTCAGCCGCCAACAGCTGACTGTGAGCCGGCTACAGGCACCGCCAGATGACGCTCCTTTCAGGGGCCGTGGTAGAGGAGTTTAGCCAGAAAAAGTAAGCGTCATGCGGCAATGACAGTAAAGTTTAGGCACCAAAACCACTAGTTAAGTTTAGGAAAAAGATCACAAATCGCAACCTGGTAATAACTGAACATGAAATTGAAAAGTGACAGTACATTAAGCAGGAAAAAAGCTTTAGTTGCCTATGCTGCAACAGTTTGGCACAGAGATGAATCAGAATACCTTGCCCTAGTCATGTCTGTGGTTGAGGCTACATAGTCCATGTTTGAAATTATGTTTAAATGTAGATGATTGTGAGCACCATGCATGTTTAACTGTGCAACAATATGAATGTCACCCATCACTCGATCATAGGAGCTAAGCTGGTCAGTCAGCGTGGCTGTTTGTTTTGGCCGTTTGTGTGTGTGGGTGTGTGTGTGTGTGTGTGTGTGTGTGTGTGTGTGTGTGTGTGTGTGTGTTTGTGTGTGTGCCATCACCTTTGATCCTGGTAAGCCACGCCCGGCCGGTCCAGGTAGGCCCATCATCCCTGGACTCCCGGGCTCTCCCTGAAAACAAAGGGGTCATTAATAAATGACATCACGCGGTCAGCAGGTAAATGCATGTGTCAAGACAATCAAAGCAAAGCAAACATGTACCATGTATTCCTACGTCTTAAATACCTTTTTTTTTTTAAACAGCTACTGATGTCTGCTCAGTGTCATGCTTTGGATTTCTGCTTCTACCATCTTAGCAGTTACTGGGCCCTGACCCACTCTAATAACTCTCCAACTGCATGGGTCCCGTGTGTGTGTGTGTGTGTGTGTGTGTCCGTCCTATGTGGGTATGTAAATCCCCCCAGGGGATTAATAAAGTGGTTCTCCTTATTCTGACAGTACTTAGGCGTAAACTGTATTCTGCATACCTTAGCTCCAGCAGGTCCAACGGGGCCTGGAGACCCTGAAAGTCCCCTCGCTCCACGGTCACCTCTGTCCCCCTGTGGAAAAACACCTGCACATGACGTCTTACATCCCAGCCTGTCTGGTACTGTAATAGGAAGGTATATTTTGAATTCCCAAGGAATCTCTGCTACTTAATACAACAATCCAGTAAGTCAACATTGCATGTACGTACCTGCGTAAGTCAACGAGGACATTATCAATACCGATATGTAAATATGTACTGTAACCACTTACACAATTCCAAGTAACTACTTGCGTATGAGCCAGTTTTTACAAGTTGCACCTACAAGGAACCCACATGCAACAGCTATTCATACAAAGCAACTTTGTTCATGTTAAACAAACAGCTATCAGGATATCCTCGTGGATTCTGTAAATAATACCTGGGCAGTGAGTATGCATTACCTTTTCTCCCGGGAAGCCTTTGCCCGGTGCTCCCTCTAGGCCTCGCAGACCTGGCAACCCCATCTCTCCCTAGATTAAACAGCAGACCAAGCCGCATTACAGCATTAAACCAACATGTGCAAATAGCGGAACACAAACTGCTTTGTGACACGTGTGCGTGTAGGCAGAGGAGGGAGCAACATCCTGCTGGAAACTCGAGAAGGACCTTCAGCGTGACTCTTTAAAGACAACATGACTTTGCATCTTTACTTCCTTGATATGTCAATCATGCTGAAGTGAGATGCTGAGGTGGGACATGACACAGAGAGGGGTAATTTTATGTTCACTCCTACTGTTTTTTTTCCATTTCCTGTTTTGTCTCCTAACTTATTTCTAACTATAGTAAATCCAAGTTTAAGTCTGGGTCCTGATTGGTTCACACAGTCTGCTATACATTTATCAGAGCTGGGAACACCTGAAACCATCAGGGTCACCACAGATTTTTTGCTTTGGAGCAAAGTTACCTAAGGGCTAGGTGGACTGTAACTAAATATATTTATCTTTTAGTTCCTATAACAGAGTACTTTTACTTAAGTAAAGGATCTGAATACTTCTTCCACCACTGCCTAAGGGGATTAACTATCTTTTAACTTGCTCAGCTATCTCACTGTGTTTGGTGTGAGAAATGTACTGATGCTAATTCATCAGTACGACGATGCAGGTTATCAAATGATAACGGTCACTCAATCTTTCTCTGGAAGCTGATTCAAAAGTTTTCACACAACTACATAATAATTTAATTTCAAATAATCATCTTGTTACACAATGATGGGCCCATGTCATAGATCCACTGTCTTCCAGAAAGGGACAGTTTTGTTTAGATCTTTTTATGACTACCCATTTCAAAATATAGAAAGTAGGCTACCTGTTTGGTAACTGGGTAAGTTCCATATCTGAACTGCACTCAAGCCAGATTGGACCATATAACTTACAAAACTTACAAAATATGAACCTTTGGCCTGCAGTCCCTGACTCACCTTAGGCCCAACAGCTCCATCCTCCCCAGGAATGCCAGGTATCCCAGCAGCCCCGTCGGGCCCGGGCTCCCCCTGGAAAAACCACACATTAACTCAAAACTCCTAGGTCCCACTGTGCTTTTTCACTGAACAGGCTTTATTTAAAAGGGGAGTTTGGTTGTCCTACCTTCGGTCCTGGTTCACCAACACCCCTATCTCCCTGAGGTCCAGGCTCTCCAGGGAAACCCTGGTCACCCTGGGAAACCATATAAATCACTGACTGATCACATCACATGACCAACAACAGAAAGATGCTTTAGCGCTCCCTAGCTGGTGGGTAAATCTAAATATTTCAAGATTTTACATCTTAAAGCTTTGGTGCGTAACATTTTGATATTAATGAACGTCCGTTCGTACATTTTCCAGTTTTCTAAGTTTTGATTTGTTTTTATATATAAAATAAAAAACACAAATATTGAACAGGTGGTTGCCAAAGGGGGCAACCAGAGACTAGTGATGGGACATCCGACTCTTTTACGTGAGTCGGTTCAACCGGACGGTCGTTGGTTAGCCTACCGAGTTAATAGATTCGGTCACCGGTTCGCGTGCCCTCGGCGGGTAATCGCGTTCCCCCGCCAGGAACCAAGACACCGCGGAAGACTCGAGCGGTTGTGGTTACATTCGGTCTCGACATACTATTTACACACTCATACTGACCAACACTAGACTCACGCACTTGCCACGGTTACATTCGGTAGCCTGGTGGGCGGTCTCCTCATGACAGTCTAACTACCATGTAGCAACATTCACTTCAAACATTTAACTTAACATAACTACCAAGATAACATTATGTGATATAATACTTTCCCCTTGGTAAGGTAGTCTATGAATTTGTTCCATGAACACAATTCTAAAATGCACGAGACATAAAGGCTTCTGCTATCGGATGATAACTCAAACTTGCCGACAACCTAGACACCCGTTTGATTACATAGACTCATGCATTAGGCACGGTTACGGTCTGGTTCAGTAGCCTGGTGCGCGGTCTCCTGGTGACAGCCTACCTATCACGTAACAAACATTTAACTTAACATAACTACTAAGATAACATGACGTGCATTTGTATGTGATATCCATCGATAATGTAGTCTATGAATTTGTATGTACACAATCATCTAAGATGCACGAGAAATAAAGGCTTCTGGGATTGGTTGATAAATCAAACTTCCCGAGAACAAATGAAGTAAAAGAAAAAAACAGGGGTGAGTCGGTTCATTGACGTATGGCACTCTTGTCTCCCGTCGCTATGGGCGTGCCATAGGGGGCTGGGCCCGCCCCCCCACTTGAGGCACAGATCTCTTAAAAAAATTACTTTATCTGGAGACTGGAGACTGGAGAGAGGACAGCGCTGCCTCCACTTAAAGTACCGGTAGGTTCAAAGTCTCTGTGCGTGCGTGTGTGTGTGTGTGTGTGTGTCTCATGGCAATGCATATCAATCTGTTGACTGCTTTAAAATGCAATGTTTGAGAGATGCTTTAATAGAGATCTAATATGTTGTATAGTCAAGTGTTTTATGGATATTCATAACATTGCTTCTATGTAATGTGGTGTAGGCTATAGGCTACCTGGTCATATTGCTGTTGGTTATGTTTAACGTGATAATTACCTGCTGTGCGAATAGCGTATTCGATTATTATAAATATACGTACTGTAGGCTAAAGTAATTGTGCCCTCCCATGCATTTCATATGCCCCTTAAGACTGAGGTCTGGCGACGGGTCTGGTCTCCCGGTTCAGTGACACGAGTCGGGGTAATTAACCGGCTCTTCGGCTGAACCGCTCTACCACTGAGCCACATTTTTATTGGGTGGGCTGGCATTGGGTGTGGTGGGTTGGCGTGGGAGTAGGGCTGGACGATTAATCGAAAATGTATCAAGATCGAAATTCTGAAGATGTTATCGACGTATTTTTCCCGTGACGATAATTTTGATAATTTATTCCTGTTGGTAGGCCTACTTTCTCCTTAAAACATTCTACCGTGTGTGTAGTCACGTGACTTCCCCCGGACCAGTCAGCTGCATGGAAAGCATAACGGAGGATAACTCAAACACAGAGTCCTAGTCAACTGAGCAACTTGTGCCCCAAAAAAAACACAATGTCTGTCGTCTGGAAACATTTTGGCTTCAGAAAAAATTATTTAGAACAATGTGATTAATTATCATTCATTTATGGTCATCGAGGTAGAATGTGCAATTAATCGTGATTTTGATTTTAGGTCCTATCGTGCAGCCCTATGTGGGACTAGAGATGGATGTGCTTCGTATGTTTATGTGCTTTATGTATTTTAATCTGGCAATGTTTCATGTTTGTTTAAAAAAACAAAAGCCCTTCTAGCGGCGGGCATTGGAAATTAGCAATAGCCATAAAAGCTGTGATGCTGTACATTGGTAACGTGTTGCACAAATGTCTATGTCGAAGCATCTGTCCCTATTCAAATACACATGAAATGAAAAAAACTGCTACTAACCTTTGGTCCAACTATACCCAGTCCAGGAGGTCCTCTGGGACCAGAAGGCCCAGGTGGCCCGTGGTCCCCCTAAAGGCAGAGGGAAACATCACAATTCAAAATACAGCTACACAAATGAAAGGCTAATTAGGGGGAGCAGATTCCTAACATTTTTATTGGCCTTGCCTTATCTCCTTGCATGCCTGCCCCTGGAAAGCCCACCAAGCCTGGCAGCCCTGGTGCTCCGGTGTTCCCCTGAGGGCCAGACAGGATACAGGTCAGACAGGTAATCCGTCACAGCATCAGAGGGTTTTTACCATACGTGTGTCTGCGATCCCAACCGTGTTTAACCGTACCTTATCACCTTTGTAGCCGACTCCTGGAGGTCCACGGCTGCCTTTGGGACCCTCATACCCCCGGTCGCCCTGCAAGAAACACACGGGGAGGGTTAGGAGTACAGTAAGGCCCAGGAAATAGCAAATCATTATATTGGCATATTAAGACTCAAATCATACAACTATAATCTGAATGATTACAGTATTGACATATCTAGGCCTGTAACAATTATAACATAATTGTCTAATTGTCAATTTTTTTTTTTATAATTTGACTGAAAGAGACGATTATATTGTTAATTGCAATTATTTCTGAGACAATTAATTGTACAGCAACATTTGGAATGTCACAGGCTACAGTATAGCAGTTACATTTGAATACCTTCCACATAATTTCTGATCAGGTGGCTTCTGATTTTCTAACACCTATACCACAAATTATAAATAAAACAGAACTTTAAAATTAGTCTTTCTTCCCTCTATTTGTGTCACATCTCATATTTTGTAAGCACTTTGTCATTGTTTTGGGAAATGCGTATCCCCGTGCATTGCAGATGATCATAAAGTGATGGTTCGGAGTAATTCACCCTGTCATAACGCTAACTCGTCCAATGTTAGACCCAGCGGAAAAAAGCTTCTGAGGGGGTTGTTTGGCTCGAGGTCATGGTGCAAAGAACCCTAGGGTGAAATTACTCCGAAACATCACTTTAAATAAAGGATAGATAAAATGACACATGCTAGTTGTAGTGAGCCAGCTTGTCCTGGAACTTACCTTGGGCCCTGGGAGACCCTCACCCGAAAACCCCGGCGATCCTTGCATCCCTGGTGGCCCTGCTGGACCCTAAACTCAGCAACACAAAGAGAAATATCAAATGTTGCATTAACAGATATGACATTATATTAGTAATTGTAAACTGGAAGCACTATAATATTCACGCAAAACAATAATACAAAGTTGCTTTAAAAAAAGCTGCACTGCCAACAGTAACTTATGTGGTTCAAAAGGAGGGGACATGAATTTTAAAGCTCCGCACCAAAATGGATGCTGCAAGTCTTTAAAGTATTTATTCTTTGCGCAAAGAAGGTTCAGTTCATCATGAGAGTCTGGGAGAATGAACAGAGTCTTGGAGAATAACTTGCTTATTAACCCTCTAACAAGCTGACAGCACTGGGGAGGGGGTCAAATATACCTTTTTCACGGCAGACATGTTGACATGTCATAGTAGGAAAAGCACAGGTGTGTTCAAAACCATTAATGATGGCTGCATTCCACTTAGTAGAGACCCTGGTATTAAACCATTAATGATGGCTGCATTCCACTTAGTAGAGACCCTGGTATTAAACTATTAATGATGGCTGCATTCCACTTAGGAGAGGTCCTGGTATTAAACCATTAATGATGGCTGCATTCCACTTAGGAGAGGTCCTGGTATTAAACCATTACTGATGGCTGCATTCCACTTAGGAGAGGTCCTGGTATTAAACCATTACTGATGGCTGCATTCCACTTAGGAGAGGTCCTGGTATTAAACCATTAATGATGGCTGCATTCCACTTAGGAGAGGTCCTGGTATTAAACCATTAATGATGGCTGCATTCCACTTAGGAGAGGTCCTGGTATTAAACCATTAATGATGGCTGCATTCCACTTAGGAGAGGTCCTGGTATTGTGCATGCTGACTGGAACTGAGCCATCGTTAAGGTTATCAATTTCAGCTGTGCTTTTCCTACTATGACAAGTCAACATGTCTGCTGTGAAAAAGGTCCATTAACAGCTCTTCTGACTATCAGTCCATCTGATCTCTGACCTCCAAATCTGTGATCAAAATGGGAGGTAGAGAAAAGCCAGTCTCTGCACTTTAGATAAACAGAAGAACATAAAGTTAGGCCATCAGGGTCAATACATCAAAACAGAGGTAAAGAGTTCACACAGCTAAAAATTAAAAAACAGTCAATAGTAAGATATGTTAATAGACAAATATGTGATTTTCCAATACAGAAGCCCAAAACAATGGAGATAAACTGAAGTGTTTGTGCTATGCAAAGCATTGAAAAATGACTCAGTTACTCAGTTTGGGATTTAGTATATAAGACATGTATGGAAATGACATCATTAAAATATTTTTTAAATAATTGTAAATGTTCTCCAATTTTACATTGTACCACTGGGTATAAAATCCTAGAGGGGATCTCATCAGACAAAAAAAACAACATTTGTGCGGCCGGGTCGGCTCAGTGGGTAGAGCAGGTGCACATATACTGAGAAGCTTATGCCTCGATGCAGAGGTCCAGGGTTTGAGCCTGACCTGTGATGATTTCCTGCACGTCTTCCCCCTCTCTCTCCCCTTTCTCACCTAGCTGTCCTGTCAATTAAAGGTGGAAAAGCCCCAAAAAAAACTATGTGTGTGGAACGATCACTGTGGGTTTGCGACATAATGTGTTTTTCCTTTATAAATCTAAACTAGTGTGTATATGTGGCCGGTTAGCTCAGTTGGTAGAGCGGGCGCACATATGCATTTCCTGCATGTCTTCCCCCCTCTCTCTTTCATATCTCTCTGCTTTCCTATCCAATAAAGGCAGAAATGCCCCCCAAATTTTTTTATAAAACTAGTGTGTATATGCAGGCTTTTTAACACACCCACTAAAAATAGGGGATAGACACCTTTCCCATTTTGTTTTGGTCTGGTGCTTCACATTCAATTTCAAAAACGCACCAGAAAACAGGCTCAGTAAAAGTAGAAAGCAGCATGGAGGCCAGTGAAAATGTTATGGAGGTTACGTCTTTTTTATATTGGTTACTTATTCAGTCTCTCTTTCAAACTCGGTGCCCACTTATTTGGAACAATGTCCGAGCGTCGCTTGCAGAAAGACGGACCCAAGCCTGCGGAGTAGGGCTGAGTACCGAATTCAATATTATTACATTACATTACATTACTTTTATCCAAAGCGACTTACAATTGCTATATATCAGAGGTTGCACTCGCCTCTGGAGCAACTAGGGGTTAAGTGTCCTGCTCAGGGACACTTTGTTTGATGTATCGCAGTGGGAATAAATCCCGGATCTCCCACACCAAAGGCATGTTATATCCACTGTGCCATCACTTCCAAACTTTATAATACTTTTTAGGCATCGACCGAATTGCCTCTAATGCAGGGGGCTTCAAAGTTGTTTAAGCCAAGGACCCCTTAACTTAAAGACAGACAGATCAGGGACACCCTACTACATAATATTGTATAAAATTAAGTTGCATATTAAACTGGGCCTACAATAACATGTAGGGTGGCCTAAAGTCTTTATACAGACCTTTTAAGTGCATTTAAGCTATTAAAATAGTTGGCATGGTTTTATAAATCACAGTGGCACAGTGTTACTTCATATTAACTGTGTCTGTGGATGGTCTTACTGACCTTACCTATAGGCCAGTAAGACTATCATCAGTGTGGTAATAGTATGTTGGATTCATGTTAAGACATTTTAGTATTTGAAAAAACTTTTAAAAAAATGAACAATAATTTGGAGGTCCCCCTGCAGTGACTCGAGGCCCCCCTAGGGCCGATTGTAACTTTCCCCACTGCAGACAAACACCAGATGTTACATTTTCTTTTGTCCAGTGGGAAACGGGCTTTAGTTTTGTCAACTCACTGGTGTCCCTGGTTCACCCATACCCATTGGTCCAGGAGGACCTGGTCTTCCTTGGTTTCCCTTGTCACCCTGAAAAATCAAGTTTACAGATTACAGATAAACTAAAGTATACAAGACACACATTGGCTTTCTCGCAGATAGGCAAGAAAATTATGTAATCAAATGCTAAACCAAACCTAAATGTACCTTGGGACCAGGGAACCCAATGCCATTATCTCCCGGAGGTCCAGATGCTCCCCTCAGTCCTCGGTCACCCTTTTACGGAAGGGAAAAAGACGCTTACAAAAATATATATATATAATAAATATATATATATATATATATATATATATATATATATATATATATATATATATATATATATATATATATATATATATATATATATTTATATATATAAGAAACATGACTGTCAGTGTTCTTACTTTAGATCCAGGTGTCCCCTCTGGACCCTGGTCTCCAGTTGCTCCTCTGGCTCCCTGTGATGGGAACAAAACAGGAAAGGGCAAGTAAATACATATGATTCCATAAATAACATAAAAGGAATTCAATTTTAAAGAAAAACAAAAACTCTTGCATTTTCAATATGAAGAACTAGTTGATATTGCTGGTATCTTTTGGGTTTGAGATACACAAATCGTGACGTTTAGCGTATTTGACAATCTTTGCCTTTATCGGAGAGTTCAAACAGAAGGTAATGTAAGAGCTGTGGGTTTTTTCTTTTTCAGTTCCCCCTTCTCGTCACTGCCCACTCTCTGGGAAGTGTGTGTCTCACTGATACACAGATCCCTCACTGGCTTCCCACTGGCTATGACAGCAGGGGTTACTGTTGTGATTACTGAGAGTATCTTCAACAGCACCACCCAAGTGTACATAGTCATATTATTAGGATTAAATGGTTGGGGTTAGGCTAAGGATAACAGTTACATATAGGTTATTAACTATGGGACGTTAAATGCGATGCAGAGAACCAGAGATATTGTCATTTTTATGTTACACCTTTTTCTTCCTTTTGAAAAACCTGGCGCATTACCCACAATGCAGCTCAACCAACATCAATTTGGTCGGAGGCTTGGTTGTGGTGCGGCTACATTAGCCGCTTCTAGCTTAGCTTAGACCTCCGACAGTTGGGTCGGAGATTCAGGTGCGTTATGCTAGTAGTGGCTAATGTAGCCTGCAGCAGAGGTGAGCAGGGCTACAGAGGTTTTGGGGAAGATCAATCCTTTCTCCCCACCCCCAAACTTGTAAGCTTCAGACCCAACTGACACTGACTCAAGTGACATCAGTTAAGGCAATTTATCAGAGGGCAAAAGGCTTTATATAACTTCTTTCACATATGCAGTAGTACTTTCCAACACCTGGAGACAGACTAGATGTGTAAAATCAGCGGAGTTCCCCTTTAAAGAAATACGCCACCGTTTGTTGAAATAGGGCTTATCACGGTCTCCCCTAGCTGTAGATAGGTGGGCCAACGCATTTTTTGTGCATGCATTGTTTTAGTCCGGTGCAACACCGGCAGCGCCGCCGCTAGTTAGCTTAGCGTAGTGAATGGAATCCTATGTTGCCGGTTAGCATGTTGTGAGCAGGGGTTAAATTGGGCTGGGGCTCTCCGGGGCTCAGCCCCGGCACATAAGCCTGCTCGTTTGTCCGGATGTGTCTGCTTGCAGTCTAAATATGTCACATAAAATTTTATGAAAGTGATGCTTTTGAAAACATGATATTTCTGACAATAAATGAAAGATTTTTGAAATGGCATGTCTGTTTGGTCTCGGCGGAGCTAAGATGACAACAATCAGAACACGGCAACAACCCGCCCAGAACTGCAGACATTTCACCACCGCGGGTCAACTACATAACGCCTAGTGTCTCCGTCGGTAGGACTAACAGATAGAAGGCCTTCTCCTAAAGCTAAAAACTCCGTTCGCAGCGGTGGAAGCCCGGTGCTCGGAAGCTCCCCCGGCCGCTACGAGTTCATGTCGCTGACCAAGCCGTGGAACCGGTTCTCGCTGTCGCATCTCCTCCAGCAGCAGGGATCTGAGCCGGCCACGGCTCGCCTCCGAGCATCGGAGAGCCCTACTCGGTGCCGTGTTTGCCATGTGTGCGTGTGTGTGTTAGTAAAGAGAGAGAATGGGAGAAGGAAGTTTGTGTGAGGTGGACCTGGTCACCACAGACCCAAATCTTCTCAGCTGTTGCTAATGCCATATGCTGCACTGTCTCTTCATGTGGCACATTATGTTTGGCACATTAATGTGAAGAGATGGGTCACTTCTTATATCATAACAAGGTAATACAATGTGTAATCAAGTGATGACTGATTAACAGTAATGTAAATGCTAAATGCCCTAATACCTGTTGATACTACAACAATGCAAAGTATAGGCTCTTAACTTTACAGTTTTGCATATATCATGTAAGATTAAATTTCTCCATTTCTTTGCAAAAAATGCGTTGGCCCATCTATCTACAGCCAGGGTAGACCATGATAAGAACTATTTCAACAAACGGTGGCGTATTCCTTTAAGGTATGTCATCATGTTGATTCTACTTCCATTCAGATCCCCTTAGACTAGAGACAGTTGAAACTAGGGCTGAGCCTCTATAATGTAACAGTTAATCATGCACGAGTGATTATATATATATATATATATATATATATATATATATATATATATATATATATATATATATATATATATATATATATATATATATTTATTTTTTATTTTTATTAGATAGTGTAGATCACATGTGTCAAACTCAAGGCTCGGGGACCAAATTCCTTCAAAATTTTTTATCCGGCCCACATATCAATTTAGGTTTACAGCAAATTTTGGCCCAACTAGTTGTGCAGTCAGTAAACTGTTTTTCACACTGTAATTGTGTGACACTCAGAGCAGATTTTGGCAGATTTGCCGACTTTGAGCCTCAGAAATTCCCACACAACCAGAGAGTTTACATATTCAGGCTGTGAAACCGGTTGTTCTGAGTTGGCTGTGTGGTAGCCTGCTTTTGAAAATGTAATCTTTGTTTTTCATGATTTGCTAAATTCTATGAAGGGTTTTATGTC
Organism: Perca fluviatilis; assembly: GCF_010015445.1. Classification (NCBI taxonomy): domain Eukaryota; kingdom Metazoa; phylum Chordata; class Actinopteri; order Perciformes; family Percidae; genus Perca; species Perca fluviatilis. The sequence goes on along the minus strand of NC_053124.1, from coordinate 1,987,812 downwards.
AACCTAACTGTATGGGAGAAAGCTATATGAGACATGCAATAATACAAAGTTATTTGACTTTTTCTGTTATAATAAAAGAAAATAAGGTTGGATTCGAACCCGGGCCGCTGCCAAGGACTCAGCCTACATGGGACGCACGCTCTTACTGGGTGAGCTAGAGGTCGCCCCATGAGTGATATATTTGACATGTGAAACATTGGGAAGCCAGTGTGTGTCTGTGGTTGGTGAGCTGTGACTGCCCTCTGCTGGAAGCTGAGAGGAGTGTGACCGGAGTGGAAACAAAATCTTTGGGGATCAACGCCGAAGAGATCCTAAAGTCAAGATATTTGCAATAACAACCAACACAACATAGAGGCCACCAGTTCCACGGTGGTGGTGAAGTATAGGCTCCAGACAGTAAGCCACTGGATCTCCAAACTAGACCCCTTCTATGATAATCCCGTACTGTATTGAGGGGCTAAACTGAGCTTCTGTACTGTAGCTCCAGGCATTAAGCATGCTTTTAGAAAATGGAATGGAAAATAGAAAATAGTCAATGGGCCAAAACATGCAAAAAACCCAGCTGTTTCATTAAAATGAGATCATTTCATTATTTGAAGTTGTGAACTTTTATAAGATATAAATTACACTGAGTCTGGTGGTCTCATACTGAGACTGTGATGGTGTATACTTTGGTTTTCCAGGTTTGTGAATACACTTTTTGGCAGTGTGGGTAGGTACATTTCATGGGAATATGGAGACAGACAGATCAGAAGGACGTGAAACCGAATGGCACGCCGACGATGGCCGCTGTTGTTCTACCGATGCTAGAGGGGGCAACAAGCATTTAAGAAGAGGGCGAATTGATAACATGTGCTCAAATCCTAATCCTCTGGGACCACGTCTGCTCAAAGACTACAACCAAACATTTCGAGCTTGGATTCCCCGCTTTGGAAAGGCTACATTAGGAGGGGGATAAGACCTAATCCACAGCTCACATTCCACAAGTGCAGAGCAGGAGATGGACTCGGAGTGTGTGGCTTTCACTGCAGCGCTGATTGTTTCAGCGCGGATGTGGGGGGACACAGGAATCTTTCAATTTGACCACACACCCGTTCAGGTATGAAGACTCATACGCATTGAGTCTCCTCAATTTTTAAATGAAAACATGGCATGCCTCTGTTCCATGGGTGTACTGCATGGTGGTAATATCAAGCATAAACATGAACACCTACATTAAAGCCTACTCAAACAATAAATGACCCTGAGATTCTAGTATACTACTTTGAATGAATGTGAACGACACACATTGTTGGCCATTTCTTAAAAGGATAGATGACATTTTGGCAAATGCCCTTTTTCACTCTCTTTCTGAGAGTGAGATGAGAAGATCCATATATCAATCTCATGTCTGTGTGTAAAATAATGGAAGCAGGGGGATACAGCTAGCCTGGCTCTGTCCAAAGTTAAATATAAAATAAAATAGACAATAAAAAGTAACAATAAAAAAGAACATGGTGGTTACAGTCCAAAACGACTGAACTGCAGTTCTCTTGCCATTCTTACCTTTAATGCCCTCCATGTGAATGTTAGCTCAACAAGGCTGCTGAGGTGCCAGAACTATGCAACTGTCTGTCTGTCTGTGGATCCATATTTGTGAAGTGCTGTATGTTAATGTGATTGGTTACCAACACTGATGATGATCACAAAGCATCAGATAAGAGGGAAGACATCTGAGCTAAGATTATCTGAGGATCTGTGTATGATGTACAAAGTACAAATATACAAAATACGAGTATTGGTTAATGGAATCAAAATTTTAAATAATAAAAAACTTCACCTGCTCTCCTCTGGGGCCTCTGGGGCCAGGAGCTCCATCTGCACCCTAAGGAAAGACATCAACTTAGCATCACTACATTTACAAGCATCTCTTAGCAACAGAAAAACATGTTGATTAAATTAATTAATAAATAATAACACCTACCCGTTCTCCCTTCTTACCGGGGGCACCACATTCACCCTGTTCTCCCTAGAAAATACAACCAGATAAGATAAAAGAGACTGTATTGATACCACAATGGGGACATTAACTTGTCACAGCAGCTCAATGTAGCACAGCACAAAACAACAATACACATCAAATATAAATAGCATAGAAAAATACACAAAGAATAAAATAGGAAATAGAAACAATAAGAAGAGAGTAATAACGGTAATATGTACACTATAAACCCTTCTTACAGATCCAGGTGAGTGTAGCTCAGAGCCAACATCTTTCTAATCTGGACACTGAGCCAAGTCCGACACGGCTCATAAAGTCTGCCCGCTTTGTAGTATTCAAACTGTCTGTGTGTGTAGGATCACAGAGCCCTCTAAACATGCATAGAAACAGTTAAGACATATTTTCTTTACCTGGATGTGGCAGTGAAGCATCATGAATAGAAATTGTATTTTAAAAACGTATTATATCAAAAATAATGATAAGACATACCTTTTCCCCTATGCTTCCAGGCCGACCCTAGAGAAAGGGACATTTTAATTCAACTTTGATATCAGTTCAGTATATCAGTTGGCTGTCCACCAACCATCACGCTTCTGTTTAAGAAAATCAACCAACCAACACAACTCTACTTAATGGGATGGGAGATTCCATAGATGAAGACTATTTTTGCTAATTGTAGTACAGTTTTATATATTACAAAAAATGGATTTAACCCATATAATATCTGTAGATCCCTTACATAAAACAAACTGTGGTTTTTCTGTAGGTATGGTTTTATTAAAGTTATATTTACCTATGATGTTAGTCAACATTTCAGGAAATACACTTATTGTTCTAGAGAGATAGATAAAGCAGGGGGAAACCAGCTGTCCAAAGTTCATTTCTTGGGTGAAACTGCTGGGCGCAGTGATCATCACAGTGAGGTTGTCCCGTTGCACCTGTACAGAGACATTTAACTTACCAAAACCTGTGCTGACCGACTGTATCTGGCAATCTGCACTGCACACAAATACTGGGAAAATGGATAAACTTTCATTCTATCCTATTCTAATTTAAATATTTGAATGTGTGTGTGTGTGTGTGTGTGTGTGTGTGTGTGTGTGTGTGTGTGTGTGTGTGTGTGTGTGTGTGTGTGTGTGTGTGTGTGTGTGTGTGTGTGTGTGTGTGTGTGTGTGTGTGTGTGGAGTGAAGGGGCTACTGCTTATATTTCATTGTGCCACCCTGTGTTGTAAAATGACCTTGAATCTTGTAACAAAATAGTTCCAGCACATTTACACTTCAGTTTGTGTATACTTGTTTAAACAGAAGAGATGCAATGTGAGAATTAGTAAACTTTATGCCAGGATCAGACTACTCATTTTTTGTCTTTGACAACAGTCACTTTGTGAGACTAGACAGACATAGTGCCATCCATTCTTGCTGTGTCTCGGACGGAAGAGTGTGCTAGGTGTATTCTGGAACTTTGGAACAGCCAAACCTAGCTAGCTGTTCCACCCTGCTTCCAGTCGTTATGCTAAGCTAGGCTAGGCTAGGCTAGGCTAATTGCCTCTTGGCTCCTGTAGATTAATCTTAATCTTCTCATCTCGTTCTTGGGAAGAAAGTGAATAAGTGTATTTCCCAAAATGTTACACTACGTTTGAAAGAGACAACCTGAAACTTGAAAAGGGGAGAAATCTGTGTGAATAATTAAAATACTCTGTATATTGGCCCATTGCTTCTTACTAGATACAGATACAGATAGCTTTATTCATCCCCGAAGGGCAATTCAGTTTCAACAGTCCACCGAAACATACATACACATACTGCCAGTCATCAGTGACAGAGGGAGCACAATACAAAGGCATATGGGAAAGAGTGAGATTCAGAACAAGAAAAATATTTGAAATAAGAACTGATAAATGGATAAAGTGCCGAGTATATTGCACATACAAAAACGAATTGCAATCCCCCAATTTTAAACACATAACAAATATGAGATTTGTGCAAAATACACTTCCATCAAGACAGCTACTCCACATTCAGCAGCTTAATGGCCGAGGGAATGAAGGATTTGGTTAGTCTTTCTGGGAGACGACAGATAGCGCCGTCCTGAGGGCATTAGTGTAAACTCACTGGACAAAATATGGTCATGATTAATAATACGTTTCGCCTTTTGGAGAATACGCTTTTTTCCCACTCTGATGGGCTCCAATAATTTTGGAGCAGACTTTAACGATATTGTTCAGGCAGTTTCTGTCCTTCACAGATCAACTGTTACACCAACAGATGAATGAAAACGTCAACAAGCTCTCAATATAAGACAGGTGAACAGTACACGGGATCGATCTACACACACCAAAAGAGTTGATGTTCCGCAAGCAAATGGATTCTCCGTTGGCCTCGCCTCTAGACTGCAGTATTTAACAGTAGGGGTGTTGAAATTAATCATTTCATCGATGCATCGCGATGCGGGCGTGGACGATTCTGCATCGATGCAGTGACAGATCATAATCGATTATTGCCTGCTGATGTTACTTGTTGATTTCCCGGTCGCTGCTTTTTTAGTTTCTGCCTTTTGTCTGCTCTTTGCTGTGTTCAGACTCCGCTACATTCAGGAAGTGTTTTTTTAAGAGCAGTTACAATAAAAAGGGGAGTTCATATACTGTATATCTGACTGATGGAATTTGTTGATGAAAACCATGTGTAGAAATATATAAGAAATTTGAGAAAGTGGCGCATGGTGATGCATCAAGATATAGAATCGTATTGAAGCATTGACAGGATAATCGTAATCGAATTGAATATGTGAGACCACCCCTATTTAACAGTACAGTGTTTTAAAGGTCAAACTGTGTAAAGAAAGGGCCAATAGAATCCATTTGGAGCTCCCTCCATGCTTAGATAATAGCATGGAGATAATAGAGAATAGAAACAGAATACCATACTCTGATTTACAGCTTGACCCAGGCAAGAGAAGGTTGGGAAAAACATTTGATGATTACCTCAAGGCCCTCCATTCCTGGACGTCCATTAATGCCCGGTTCCCCCTACAGTGACCGAGCCCAGACAAAACAGCACATCAAACGACACTTCATGGATTCTTTCTGTAACCAGCGCTGGATTATGAAGACAATAAGAGACTTACACGAGATCCCTTTGGACCTGGAGCTCCGTCAGAGCCCGGCTCGCCTGGTTTCCCCTACATGAAAGAAAAGCAAGAGATTATACCCAATGAGAATATTTGGGCCCCTTGTTCACTTTGGACTCTGTGTGTATTTAGACAAAGGTGAGATGGGACATTCTCGGTGCGACCTGTCTGTAACCCCTGTCCAACATAAACGTCCACCTCAGTGCAGCAGGTTCTCAGATCTTCTCAGTCCGTGTGTTTGCCGTGTTTAATCTTCCGTCGTTGACCTTTGCTTCTTTCCGAGGGCCTCTCCACCAGTGAAAACAGCCCTTTCAGCAGGCCCCTGCACCACCTGCTACACTTGCATTGTGGGAAACATTTCCTGCACTTTCACATTTTTTCCCCCGGCAGTGCTTTGAATGCTGGCCAGATACACCTGCATCCAGGGATAACAAGCCACTGTTTGAGGCTTACTGGGCTCTGTGTGGCGGAGGAAGTGAGATCGGCAGCTAGCGGCACGGCTCAGTGATGGTGAGACTCTGTCCACCTGTCTAACACTTTGACGCAAAGCAACTGCTAGCCAGATCGTCAATGAAATGTACCAGATATTCAGGGTCCACTGAAGATGATACTAGGGCTGGACAATATGACCAAAATCTATGGCCACACAGTTCAACTAAACAATCCTACCTCAAGGTCCACTTACTAGCTTTTTCACAATATGATTGATTTCGAGCGTAGCCAATATTAGGAAAATATGCGATAGCGTTGTTTAATATCGCAATAACGATATTTCTTGCGATAAATAAAAAGATATTAAAATGTACTCAGTTCTGCATTGCGGCTGCTTTGAACAAATTTAATTTTGAATTGAATATAAAAAGGCACCACCAAAAAAAGAATGATACATTACATTTTAGGGCGTTTTCACACCTATAGTTAGTTTGCTCTGGTCCGAATCAGTTGATGAGTTTGTAAACTTAGAGCCGATTCCCCTTGGTTTGGTTTGGTTTCACACCTGGAAAAATCCAAGCGTACTAAAATGCATCCTTACAAATCACGCAAGAACGTTCACTCCTCTTATTGGTCGGATGTGTCTGGGGGCAGGAGCAACAAAGTAAATACAGGAATAAGGTCCTGTGTTCTGGACCACTACTATACTTCTCTCATCTCCATGATCAAACCAGCTCATTTCATTTAAATAATCAGACATTGTTTGGCGAGAGACGTTACTACGTCTGCTCTGCTCACCGAGACTTCGCGCTGTCCTGCTCAACAACTCTAGTGTGATTCAACCGAATTAAACGAGGCAAGTGTGAAAGCGCCCTTAAAGGTCCCATGGCATGAAAATTTCACTTTATGAGGTTTTTTAACATTAATATGCGTTCCTCCAGCCTGCCTATAGTCCCCAATTGGCTTGAAATGGTGATAGGTGTAAACCGAGCCCTGGGTATCCTGCTCTGCCTTTGAGAAAATGAAAGCTCAGATGGACCAATCAGGAATCTTCTCCTTATGAGGTCATAACAAGCAAGGTTATCTCCCCTTTCTCTGCTTTGCCTGCCCAGAGAATTTGGCCCACCCATGAGAGAGAGACATCATGGCTTTCAAACGAGAAAAGTGGCAGTTGGTCAAGGCTACACCCCCACTCTCCACCATGCCCCCCCTCTCTCCTCTTCAGTAGCTAGAGACACAGAAATGACACATCCTAAGGAAAGCTCATTGTGGGACTGGCTCTAGTGGCTGTAATTCTGCACCAAGGCTGAATTTTGGGAAAGAGACTTCAGATACAGTATTAGGGGACCACTAAGGTCTATATAAAAGAGACTTCAGATACAGTATTAGGGGACCACTAAGGCCTATATAAAAGCATCCAAAGAGCACCATGGCATGGGACCTTTAAGGTGCAGTTTATTACTGATATTTCTTTCATATAATAAAAAAATCTCTGAGCATCTTTCGCAATATTTCGCAGCCTTTCACGATGTGTTTATTGCGATGACAATAAAAAAACCAATACATTGTGCAACCCTAGTAGCCACCGTAGATGAGAAGACCTAAAATGGCTATGGATGTAGTCATAAAAGCTAATAAGCTCACATTTCAGCAGATCTATCTCCATTCACTCAGGAAAGACCATGTTATATATGGTTGAGTTCCAGAAAGAGCTAGTTAGTGGACCTCAAGTTGGGATTGTTTTGAAAACTGCGATGATATAGATTGTACATCACATCAGCTAGCCCTAGTTTTGTGTTGTGAAAGCTCATGACAAAAAGCTAATAGGTGGACCTAAAGTTTGGATTGTTTGTAAAATTGCTGTTTCCAAGGTCAGGAATTACATTTCCTTGCTCATGCAGAGAAATGATCACATTTGCATGTTGTATATAGATCAGTATATGACCTATACACTGGCCAGGGACAACAGAAGAAAATGAGCCTGCTGAGCTAACTCTGGCTCATTTATAGTTACTTTGCTGTTGATTAATGAGCACTGTCCCTGTCAAATAAACAATGAAGTGAAAAATGCATTTCCTTTTTTCATGTTGGCTCATGTCTGATTGTTTGTCCTGTTGAATTACATTATGACCAGTTCAAGATTTTGGGCTGTTGGCTGAAACTTGTCATTGGTTGTTGTAGCTAATGCCGGTTTATAAATATTTATTGAGAATTGTGATATATGTAAATTTAGGTCAGCAAGAGATTCATAATGTTGATGAATTTACTTTATTGTCCAGATCTACATGATATCTGTTTTCACCAACCCTGACCTTGCCTTTAGCGCCAGCGTTACAATCTCCTAATTACACAAAACAACATAACTCATAATCTAAAGGGAAGATCTCCATAGAACTTTCTGATCTTATTTATAATGCCAGCCTGATTTTAACCCTGGCTTCTGTCTAGCACCACCTACCTCTGTCTGTCTGTCATTGCAGATAGTAGTTTGGTATGAAATACAGTGATTGATGAATGATGGAACACAGATTGTGTTATACAGTATATTTTGGTACATGAAGATGAATGAGCATACTATAATACACTCACCGGGCTTCCAGGGTGACCCCTCTCCCCCCTCTCACACAGACAGCTCTTTGGCTGGGGGCACTGTAATAAAGGGGGAAAAGACAAATACATAAACAAAACTATCAACAAAGTGCTTTAGATACAAAGCAAAAAAAAGAAGGTGAAATAGTAAGACTTTTTTTGTACGTTGAATGTGTTTCATGCACACAGTATCACAATACAACACTGTTTTAAATGATAAATAATGAAAAATAAATTTTTCTTATGTTGATGTTGCCTAACATGTCTGACCATACAAAGTCCTGAAGGGGGAGATGTCTGTGCACTAGTACTGTACGTCACTAATCCGTAAACCCATCACTGACTAACAAACCAGCAAAGAAACCTGAGACCTCCAGCACAGAGCGGACCGTCAGTACCAGAGAGGGAAAACACACTGTCATCGTAGCTGTCAGCCACTGCCAGCTACAAGCTAACACACACAAAGAAAAAAGGCTAACTCCAATTTACCATTCAGGTACGTCTGCTATTCGCCGATTTTAGTGCAAACCAGACTCCTCATCTGATTCTGGGTATGACTGATGCCTAGTGTTGCTAACTTGGGGACTTTCTCCCTAGATTTAGCGACTTTTCAAACCCTCTTTGCAACTTTTTTTTTTTTTTAAAGACGACTTTCAACAAATTTAGCAACTTCAGAGTATCAGGGGAAAATCCAGATATATTATATTGTAAGTGATTTCCATGCATGGTGTTCAGAGTAATCACAGTCCACGGCTCTTCTGCCAACAGCACAGGGTCTCTGTCCATCTCTTCTTGCGCTGTATGCAGCCAGTCAGCCAATATAACCACTAAACAACTAAGTTGTACTTTGGAACTAGTACTAGCTACTTTCATTGGCAAAGAGTTGGGAACACTGCAGACGCCGGGTTCAGACAGGACCCTGAAACTACAGTTGCAGTCCTGTGTCAACCCGGCGTGAGGCTTAAACATGTCGGTCATGTCTGAATCCCTCCGATGTTTCTAGCCATCTTGAAAGCGTGCTGTTCTTCGAACAGTCAACCTAAGGTAGATGCTAGAATGTAGCAGTGGTGGGCGAAGCCAGATCCAGTATTTCTCAATGAGGGACAAAGAGTAGATGTGCTTCCAGCCCCTTTTCTTTATGTGGGTAAACCATGTTAAACAAAATACAGTATCTTTACATACAACAGAGTATTTTCACAAACTGTAAATGTGTCTGGAGTGGGACTTTAAACACCCAATAGCAGAGATGGGGACTCAAGTTCAAGACTCAGACTCAAGTCGCACTTAAGTCGCACACACAGTGACTTCAGACTCGACTCGGACTCGAGATGCGGGACTCGTGACCAATCTTTATGTTTAGGAAACGTCTGATTAATGTTCTTCCCCTCCATACGTAACCCGTAACCTACCTACATTACACATAATAATACATAATATATAATGTATCTGCTGGCGCGGCCACACGTGAGAAAGGACAACAAAAATGTTGATCGCACCTGCTGCTGCTATGCCATTCATTATAAGCTTTGGCTTTAAAAACTTCATACAACAAGAACTATACAAAAGCTTAATGCAAAATATATGAAGACTCTAGCTCAGAGACTTGAGACTTGACCTCTAGTTCAGAGACTTGTGAGCATCTCTGCCTCATAGTACTTACCCCAGTTTTGACAATTGTGTTCTGAAAGAAAAAAAAGAGAGGAAGTTAGACAGTTACTCATAGTCCCGTCCTGCAGAAATCACAAACCTGGACCAACAAACAGAGGTACTTATGTGTCATTTATATTCTGTATAGAAAAACTTTTTTTTTTAACTTGAACTCGAACTACCTTGCATGTTTTGCCACAGCTTCTACTTGCACGTTTTTCATTTCTCCATTACTTTAGCTAATCATTCAAACTGTTCAGTCATTACTTTTAACTAGTTATTTCTACCATTTATTCATTACTTTCCCCCCCTGGGGATCAATAAAAGTATATCTCTCTCTCTGTCTGTCTAAACGTCTGTGCTTGCCAGCTAGCTTTCACACACTCTTACATAACTGCAACACTTAATGTTAATATGTGGATATATTCTTCCCATCAAATCCTAATTTAAATTTTTTTTCAAATTAGTGGAAAGATTGTAGAGTAACTCTCACCTCTACAATCTTTCCACGTAACTCCTGGCAACAGTAGAAGTACCCCCTGGGGTACACGTACACTGTGAGCAGCGTACTGTATGTGTATATAATCCTACATTACATATCGTTGCTTTCATTTATCCAAATCTCATCTGTTTTAATTGCTTGTTTTATGGTCTGAGTATTGATACATTCTGTTCTCTCCTTATGAATGCTAGTGGATGTTAGGGGTGTAACGATACATCGATCTGGGGCGATATATCGAGTCAATCCTCAACCATCCAATATTATCAATACAAAGTGAAAATATCGATACATACGGTCATCTTTAAAATGCGCCTTTATTTTGAAATTCCTACTTTATATTTATTCTTTTTACTAAAAAGAGTAGTTGGTTTTTAATTAAAATGACTGGAAGAGCTTAGTAATGAAATTCTCTAATCATATTGTATTTGCTATTTAGTAAATAAATACAAATGTAACAGATTGTGTTAAATGGGCTTATGTATCGTCTCGTATCGGTCGCAGGACCATGAATTGAATCGAATTCGTATCGTGGCAGACTCTGTATATCAGTAAATATTGTATCGTTGTCCAAAGAATCAATATAATATGGTTTTGTGATAAAACGTGTGATTTTTGATTTGGGAGTGCGAAACCATCATCATTATTGAAGACTAATAACACTGATGCAACCCTGAACACAGACATGACTGACCAGTTCCTTGAAGAGTCTGTCATCCAGATGGCTGTCGGTGAGGCTGAGGACATGCTGCTGTGGGGGGGCGCTGGCGATGGATCTCAGTCTTGCGCCCATGGGGCCGTCCCTCGGCAGGCCCGAGAGCCTGATGGTGAACACCCTGATGTTGTGCTGCTTGGCCTCGGCTGCGGCCGTCACAGCGCTGGGGCTGCGCGGGTGGTCCGTTCCATCCGTCATCAGCAGCGCCACCCTCAGGCTGCTGGGCGACGTCTCACGGTTGAACACCTGCGTGGCGTTGGCGATGGCGTAGGCCGAGTAGGTGCCGTGGCCGATGAACGTCATGGCGGCCACCCGGCTCTGGAAGACGTCCACGTCCTGCCAGTCGCGGAAGTTGTGCTCCACGGACACGCTGCTGCTGTACTGCAGAGCGGCCAGGCGCAGACGCAGACGCCAGCCGGCCGACTGGAGCTGCATCAGCTTGGTGCTGAAGCGCAGGATGAAGTCCTTCTGGCGCTCAAACTGCAGAGATTTGGCTTTCTCGGTACTGTCCACGATGAACATGATCTCCACCGGGCAGATCAGGGCTAGGCAGGAGCCAAAACACAGCACGCTTACATTCCAACAGCAAACATTTAGAGAGGTTTCAAGTAGGACTGGGCAATATATCGATATTATATCCATATCGATATATAAGGCTAGATAGTGTCTTAAATTTTTTATATCGTAATATGGCATAAGTGTTGTGTTTTCCTGGTTTTAAAGGCTGCGTTACAGTAAAGTGATGTCATTTTCTTACCAGACTGTTGTATCTGTTCTATTATTTGCCTTTACCCACTTAGTCATTATATTCACATTACTCATGATTATTTATCACAAATCTCATTATGTAAATATTTTGTGAAAGCACCAATAGTCAACACTACAATATCGCCGCAATATCGACGTTAAGGTATTTGGTCAAAAATATTTTCATATTTGATTTTCTCCATATTGCCTAGCTCTAGTTTCAAGCACTTGGTGCAGTGGTATATTAAAACTGCTAGAAGTGTATTCTATAACAGTATCTCCATATTTGAGACAGCGGTAGGCTCCATTGTTCCACCAGCAATGGTCTGATGGTATGAATGATCATGGTGAACAGAGGAGGATCTTTGCTAAACCTCTGATCTTTCATCTTGTGCTGCCATTGAGTTGAACTTTTTCCTGGACAAACCCTTTTGGTCAAAGACAAGAAATCTTGAAAACTATTGAGTGGATTTCCAACAGCACCTAACCTATAAATTGGCCCTGCTAATTTTAACGGGTTATTAACTCATTGCTTATCAGCTCATATAGTTAAGATGAGTCACGAGAATTTGCAGTACAAATCCTAATTAAAACTGTTTATGCCATGTGTTTAAAATAAAAAAAACATATTCTGCATACAAGGTATCATTATTAGATTTTGTTTACTCTTAAATATTGATACGTGTGTTGGCCTCAAAAAGCCAGCATTGGAAGGGCTCCAATTTTCAACAACGTAATGCTGGAGGATTTTGTTCCCCAAAGGATTAAAATCTAGAAATATTTTTGTTTACATTGTTCAACTGCTAGGCTAATGCACAAAAGCCAGTTTAAACAGGCAAAAGAGACACCGCTGACTGCTGCTACTATCAGGGTTGTAATTGGTCAACTCTCCGCAGTAGCTGTCAAATTGATAAAAGCAGATGACAAAAAAGCCAGTGGCGTGCCAAAGCGCACATTTATTCAGCCTAACATTGTTGAAACAGAGCAGCTGATAGTGGTAGCAGGAGCAACAAGTTAGCAGCCAAGTCTGTGTGTGGTGTGTGTGTGTCACTCTGAGCTGAAATCGAAATGAGTCGAAATAATAATGCGTATACATTGATTTACTCATCTAACAAAATCCATTTCAATATTTTTAAATGCTTCTCATGGCAAATATTGATATATGCGAATGCGCTGAATTTCGATTAATTAATCACAAACCACGTCATTAATTAGATTGTTGTTTTTAAAGCACCCATATTACACTCATTTTCAGGTTCATAATTGTATTTTAAGGTTGTACCAGAATAGGTTTACATGGTTTAATTTTCAAAAAACACCATATTTTTGTTGTACTGCACAGCTCTCTCTCACTGCTGTAGATCCTCTTTTCACCTGGTTTCTGTTTTAGCTACAGAGTGAGACCTCTTTTCTTCTTCTTCTTCTGTACTATCTTTGATTGCACTCGCACATGCTCAGTAGCTCAGATGTAGATCATGTCAGCTAGCTAACTCTAGAGACAGTAAAAGACAGGCTGTTTCTCCAACTTCAGTTAGTTACAAGGCAGGATTAGCTGGGAGACTTCTAAATGAGGGCGCACATGTAAGTAGTTCTTTTGTAGATTATGGTGAACTTGTGTGTGTTGTAGCAGTGCTTTGCTATTGAGAACGAGGTACCATGCTAGTGTTAGCATTAGCGTTAGCATGCTAACGCTAATGCTACGAGCTAACGGTTGCGGTTAGCAAGCTCATTTCGGATTGTGACGTCACAGTCCGAGCCGATTTTGAACAGCTCACCAGGAGACTGAAGGCAGGACACATTCAGAAACCGTATCTCACTCAGAACACCATGGATGGATTTTTTTCAAAGTTTGTATGTGTGTGGAAGCACCAGAGACACAAAAGAACACCCCAAATACCAGAAAAAGTGTTTTTTTCATAATATGGGCACTTTAAGTGCTTAACAGCTTTAGTTGAAACACATCATCTTGGACTTTGGGAAACTTTGATGAACATTTCTTTCACTATATTTTGACATTTTATAGACCAAACGATCAATCGATTAACCTAGAAAATAATCTGCAAATTCATTGATAATTGTTAGTTGCAGCCCTACTTTTAAATCATTTAACACCTATTACACACTTAGTACCTCCAGTAAGACATAAGGCTTTGAGTTCCGATAATGTAAGACTTGCAATAATCTGACTTGTTTTAATCAATGAAGCCGGAATTAAAATATGCATTAGCTTTAAACAAGCTGATACACGGCGCTGATACATTTCACGGCTGTTTAAAACACTCACTTTTGGCCTCGTTAATGATGACCTGGTTATCATCTCTCTGGCCTTTCCTCCTTCTGTTTTGGCATCTGGTCGGGCTCGACAGGGCCAGCGTGAGGATCAAAACCTTTAGGAGCCACTGCATTGTCACTGTTCAATCTCAGCCTGGGAAAAGGGAGAGAAGATTAGAGAGTAGAAGCATTAGTGGTAAAGTATGCTTCTACAGTATGAGAGACTTAACAATGCACAGCATCAGTTCTTTGACATCTGCCTTGCAGCATCCCCTAAACCCACACTCGGTCACGAGCAGCAGAGAGATTCCACATGGACACAAGAGGGAGACAGGACTGCAAGGACTGCTCACAGCGGAGTTCCTTCAGCAGCCGCATCCATCCCTCAGCCGGCTTACAGGTCACACAACTCAGCTATGTGCTCCCTGTGGGGGGGGGGTCACACACTGTGTAATCCCAGCTGCTGTTTGACTGATTTATACCACTATTCTATAGGATTTGTACATGGATGTAATGAAGCAGAGGCGTTGTTAGGATCTGGAAACATTGGGTGCTTAGCCCGGGCCAGAAAAGTCACCTAGGGAGTGACAAGTTTTAATGATGTAAAGACATGTTGAAGGAATTGAGATAGAGCCTGTATCAGGGCCATATTTAGTTCTATGTGTTATATGTCACTATTTTTGGTAGCCTACTGTACTTAAATGGCCAGTATGTACTTTATTTTCTTTATTCATTGAAGCCTCTATGTTTACAGGCTTGTGGTGATGCGCAATGTGCTATAGGTGCCAACAAAAAAAATCTATGTTTGGTACTGTCATTTTGTTTTGTTTTGTCATGGTTCATGTGTGCAATAAACATTACACTTTGTGAGAAAAAAATCATGGCAGAGAATCGTGATATCAATTCAAAGCTAAAAAAAATTGTGATTCATATTTTTCCCAGAATCGTGCAGACCTAGTGCAAAATAATTGTTTTTTTCGATTACATCGTTTTTGGGTTCGAGGACAAATCAATAGTCGATTAATTGCACAACCCTATTTTATGCCACAATATACTATATATTGATTTTGTGATTAAACAAAACTACATACACTCACCTAAAGGATTATTAGGAACACCTGTTAAATTTCACGTTAATGACATTATCTAATCAACCAATCACATGGCAGCTGCGTCGATGCATTTGTGAAGCCACAACACGCACAACCTTGAGGCGAATGGGCTACACCAGCAGAAGACCCCACCGGGTACCACTCATCTCCACTAAAAATAGAGAAATGAGGCTACAATTTGCACGAGCACACCAAAATTGGACAGTTGAAGACTGTAAAAATGTTGCCTGGTCTGATGAGTCTCAATTTCTGTTGAGACATTCAGATGGTAGAGTCAGAATTTGGCGTAAACAGAAAGAGAACATGGATCCGTCATGCCTTGTTACCACTGGGCAGGCTGGTGGTGGTGGTGGGGGTGTAATGGTGTGGGGGATCCCTTTCACCTTCAGAACTGCCTTAATTCTTTGTGTCATTGATTCAACAAGGTCCTGGAAGCATTCTTTAGAAATGTTGGCCCATATTGATAGGATAGGGTCAAACACGGTATTAGTATGTTGTTCCTAATAATCCTTTAGGTGAGTGTATATACACCATGATAAATAATTTCATTCATATCACCCACCCCACCATTACTTCTATCACTAGTGCTACTGAAATTACTAGTGATAATATTATTACAATATCTCCTGCTAATTTCTACAACTACAATTGGGGTACTATTAAAATGACTGCTACTAGAGCTATTATCATTAATAACTCTGGTGTAATACTATACTGCTCTGCTGCTGCCACTGAAATCCTTCCACCATTAATTACCATAACGTTACCACTACTCCTGCTTTGATTACCAGCGTAGTAGTAGTACTTACTAGGGCTGGGCGATATGGAGAAAATCAAATATCACAATATTTTTGTCCAAATACCTCGATATCAATACCGCAACGATATTGTAGTGTTGACTATTGGTGCTTTCACAAAATATTTATTTATTTATTTATTTTAGATAAATAATCATCAGTAATGTGGATATAATGACTAAGTGGGTAAAGGCAAATAATAGAACAGATACAACAGTCTGGTAAGAAAATGACATCACTTTAGTGTAATGCAGCCTTTAAAACCAGTAAAAGACAACATTTATGTCATATTACGATATCCAAAATCTAAGACGATATCTAGTCTCATATCACGATATCGATAATATCAATATATTGCCCAGCTCTAGTACTAACATTTTGAATCTTACCTGTATGAAATGTGCCACACACACACACACACACACACACACACACACACACACACACACACACACACACACCTTTGCTGCTGCTACTGGTACCACAGAAACTACTATGGAATGATCTTGCAATGGTGAATGGTATCTTTAATTGTTCCTGATAATTTAACTCACACACTGAAGCAACCACATTAACTGTTAGCCTAGTTAGTTTCAGGATGTATTCAGCTAACGTCTTGGAAGAAGTTTTTGAACTACATTATGAAAATTTATTTGAAGATACATTAACACAAGGCAAACAGCTAGTGTCCACATTAGCATGCCAATGGCAGTTTGGCTAAAGTTGATCCAGCACGAGACACGTACCTGCGTGTTAAAATGAGAGCTCCAGGTTAGTCCATCAGTGAGTGGGCGGCCGCTGCTCTGCTCTGTCTGCTTGGAGTCCAACCTGCAGCGGTTCTGATGGCCCCAGCACACCGGTGACAAGTCACCCACATTACAACAACTACCACTTCCTGTCGCTCCCTTCACAATAAAACTTCACTTGAGAAACAATGCTACGTATGGTCATTTTCATCAAGTATTTTACACTTAGAGTTGTAATTCACATTTAACTTCACGTTTTACTAAGCAATTAGGAGTATATATTTCGAAATGCTATTTGTAGCTCCGCATGGTGCCAATTGCTTTTATTTTGAAGGCAAATCCTTCTGGCAAACTGATGCAGCTGCAGCGATTTTTTCACTAATTACTGATTCTGATTGAGTGACTGGTAATGCGCCACAAATATCAGAAACCTGTGCTTATGGAAAAGTACCAATGCAAGAATAAAATTTATACAAAAAATTTAATAAAATAAAAAAAGTATACACCTTGCAATCACAATTCACAAATTAACTATCAGCTAACTGTTGAAGAAAAACTTAGTAAAAAGAAGTAGCCTACTATTCATTTTCCAGAGTGTTCTATTATTGTTCAATGTATAGCCTATTATTCAAATTAGTATCTGCAAAACAAATGATGTGCAAGCAACACAATGCTGTAGCTTTTAGTCTTTGACAATAAGTCATACATCATATTCTATAGGCTGATGTGTTTTTGGGGATTACACTCTTCAGTGTTAACAAGGTCAAAAAAGTGCAGTGCTGTTCTGTCTTCCTCTTGTTTAGATTCCTCCTGTCTCACGTCCTTGGCAGAGGGAACACAGGTAATTATAGGTGAACAGCAGTGGCGGAAGAAGTACTCAGATCCTTAAGTAACTTAAGTAAAAGTACTAATAATACCACACTGTAAACATACTCTGTCACAAGTAAAAGCCCTGCATTGAAAATGTTACTTAAAGGTCCCATGGCATGAAAATGTCACTTTATGAGTTTTTTTAACATTAATATGCGTTCCCCCAGCCTGCCTATGGTCCCCCAGTGGCTAGAAATGGTGATAGGTGTAAACCGAGCCCTGGGTATCCTGCTCTGCCTTTGAGAAAATGAAAGCTCAGATGGACCAATCAGGAATCTTCTCCTTATGAGGTCAAAAGGAGCAAGGTTACCTCATGGCTTTCAAATGAGCAAAGTGGCAGTTGGTCAAGGCCACACCCCCACCCTCCACCTTGCCCCCCCTCTCTCCTCCTCAATAGCTACAGACACAGAAATGGCACATCCTAAAGGCCATAGTCGTGCGTAAAATCGACCCTACGCCGTAGCCTGACGTGCACCTCTCGAAAAATGTAACTACACGTCGCGGCGACGCACTTTGCTCAGCCGTGGCTTGGTAGCGTTGCATTCCCCCCCCCCGACTCCTTTCCTGGTTCTCCTTCTCCATCAACAACATGAGATCAAGGAGAGGGTTAACTTCTCCTGCTCCAGATCTCCCACCGTGGTCAGAAAGAACAGGGAGACACTTTGGTTCTCTCACTAGGACTCTAGAGTCACTACTCACTCTGAAGATAATCACCATCACGCTCCCACTTCTCCCTCGCTCTATCACACTCCCCACACACACACACACACACACACACACACACACACACACATGCCGGCTCAACGCACACACCAGTGCACAAGTATAAACATCAGGCCACTTACATTGGCTACGGCGAAAGCTCTGCAACTGTAAAACGGCCTTAAGGAAAGTTCATTGCGGGACTGGCTCTAGTGGCTGTAATTCTGCACCAAGGCTAAATTTTGGGAAAGAGACTTCAGATACAGTATTAGGGGACCACTAAGGTCTATATAAAAGAGACTTCAGATACAGTATTAGGGGACCACTAAGGCCTATATAAAAGAGACTTCAGATACAGTATTAGGGGACCACTAAGGCCTATATAAAAGAGACTTCAGATACAGTATTAGGGGACCACTAAGGTCTATATAAAAGAGACTTCAGATACAGTATTAGGGGACCACTAAGGTCTATATAAAAGAGACTTCAGATACAGTATTAGGGGAACACTAAGGCCTATATAAAAGAGAGACTTCAGATACAGTTTTTGGGGACCACTAAGGCCTATATAAAAGAGACTTCAGATACAGTATTAGGGGACCACTAAGGCGCTATATAAAAGAGAGACTTCAGATACAGTATTAGGGGACCACTAAGGTCTATATAAAAGAGACTTCAGATACAGTATTAGGGGACCACTAAGGTCTATATATAATAAAAAGAGACTTCAGATACAGTGATTAGGGACCACTAAGGTCTATATAAAAGAGACTTCAGATACAGTATTAGGGGACCACTAGGTCAGTTATATAAAAGACACGTATACCGGATACAGTATAAGTACATACAACTAAGGTCTATATAAAAGAGACTTCAGATACAGTATTAGGGGACCACTAAGGTCTATATAAAGAGAGACTTCAGATACAGTATTAGGGGACCACTAAGGTCTATATAAAAGAGACTTCATATACAGTCTTAGGTGGACCACATAAGGTCTATATAAAAGAGACTTCAGATACAGTATTAGGGGACCACTAAGGTCTATATAAAAGAGACTTCAGATACAGTATTAGGGGACCACTAAGGTCTATATAAAAGAGACTTCAGATACAGTATTAGGGGACCACTAAGGTCTATATAAAAGAGACTTCAGATACAGTATTAGGGGACCACTAAGGTCTATATAAAAGCATCCAAAGACCACCATGTCATGGGACCTTTACTTAAGTAAAAGTGTGTAATCATCAGGAAAATGTACTTGAAGTACTCAATGGAGAAAAATCCTCATGTTTTAGAAACTGGAAGCGGGTGTGTTTGTTTAATCATTGTCATCTCAGCTGGACTTATTGGCCTTTATATTGTTGGCTAGTTTAATTTATAGTAAAAGCTCATATTTTATAAACTATGTGTTTGTGGGCAAAAATCTAAATTTTCAAAGTAACTAGTAAGTAAAGCTGTCAGATAAATGTAGCGGAGTACAACTAGAAAGTGACGTGCAAAGAAAAGACTTGAGTAAAGTACCTGAAATTCTTAAGTAGAGTACTTGAGTAAATTTACTTAGTTACATTCCACCACTGGTGAACAGCTGTGTTCATGACTTAAGGAAAAGTCCATCTGCCTTAAAACGATGTCTGCAGTCTCAGAAGAAGTTGAAATTGTCAATAAAATGCACTGAATGGACGTGACATGCAGTTGAAAAGCGTGAATGTGTTTAGTGCTAACAGTCTGCTGAATCTCTCAACTCCTCTTCTGACTGGCGGTAGAGGGCCGCTGATAGACACCTCAGCATTTAGAGAGCTGACTGTGTTCAACAGATCCATAAAGTCATGTTTCAGCACCTTAGACAGACAACATCATGTGACTCTATGGGCAGTATAATGTTTTTCACAGGGAGGGTGTGCTGCCACAATATGTAGGATTCTTTCTGCCAAGTCAGAGACCATGTCCTTGGGATAGCAGAGTATATATATATATATATATATATATATATTTTTTTTTTTTTTTTTGTTACTGAATGTGCCTTTTACATCTCTTAAATCAGAGTCACCAACAATCAGAGTTTGCGAGCAGAGAGAGTGAACCAAAACACTAACATGGACTGTAAAACCAAACCTGAGGGGAACTATAGAGTTAGTGATCATTCTCTCCAGGTTCATCACTTTTTTGGGGGGGGCATTTTAGGCCTTTAATTTCACAGGACAGATGAAGACATGAAAGGGGGAGGAATGACCTGCAGCAAAGGGCTCCAGGTCAGAGTCGAACCTGTGGCTGCTGCTACACTGAGGACCTACATATGGGTGCCTGCTCTACCAGGTGAGCTAACCCCGCCACTAGGATCATCACTTTTTACAATACATGTAATCAGGTTTTTTGATCATGCATAACAAAACAAAACATGAAAGAATGAAGTCCCCCTTGCAATACCACGGATATAGAGCCACTCGGCCAGCCATGCCAAACACTTCAATATGCACTTCAATATTCAATGGAAAACACAGCGCTTTTAAGCCTGAGAGCAGAGTTCACTTCCCGGCAAAAACACAATACTTTCACCCAGGAAACGCTTGTTCATTAATCCAGAAAGGTAGCCGGCTCACAGTCACCTGTTGGCGGCTGAACACCTGCCGCTGGTAGCCGCCGTCCCGGAGCTCTGTAGCAGCTAAATACAAGCAGCAACTGCTGCTGGGATTTTACCGTTCTATGGCACTATAGACTGTTCACGTTACAGCGCTTTAGTTTAAAATACTGCTATTTTAGGTATGTAATGACGTAAATACATACATGTAAATAATTCAGCAGAGGCAGGGATACTGTATGTAGACCAGAAAGGGGGAAATCCTGCGCATCCACCCCTGGAAAATCTCTCACTGCACGTCATTATTTCATCATATGTTGCAGGCTCTCATAAACCATTGGTACACATAGCTACAAAAGGTAAAGCACTGAGTTCGTATGTATTCAATGTATTTCTTGCTGTATGCGTGTATGAACACGGTAGACTGCATAGGGAGGAGGTCGGGAGGGTGGGGGTGCAACGTCAAAAGCATAGAACCCCCCCCCGACAAAAACGTCTGGGGTTTTTTCACGTCACTTTTTTCAGCGCTTTTTTTCTTCATGTTCAATAAACCTCATTTATACAACATTATACCTCATTTTAGATTTAAAGAAAAAAACATTATGAGTTATTTGGACTAATAGTTAAGATCAGAGCATGTTGTGAATCACAGATGGGCCTATGTCAAAGTTTAGTTTTTGGTTTTGAAACCATTTAAACATTTTTTTTTAAATGCTATAAAAATTGTATAAAACACCCAAAATTTTATGAAATTAATCATTAATTTCACCCGCAAAGATGCATCATTGTTATCTTTGGGCAATTTGATTGAAAGAAACACATACTTTTGATATAATAAAAAAAAAAAAAACTCAAATTACAAAAAACTGAAAACGGGTCAAAAGGTCCAAGGCACTCTTCTTGTGAAAAAATTACAAAGCCTTTATTTAGATGGCTATTTCATATCGATATCTAACATTAAAAGTAGAAGTGGGCAGCCTCCCACGCGTATCGGCACACAGCAGCCTTCTTCAGGGTGTACACAGTAGACACCAGGACTGCAAACACCTGGTCATTGTAAACACACTTCTTCTTTTATTTTTATTTTTTTTCACTTTCAAATATTTATTCAGAACAGAGAGTCAACAGAGGGTCCGGGACCCCTAGGGGGTACTCAGAGTTACTGCAGGGGGGGCCTCCAAATTGATGTTCTTTTTTAAAAATTGTAAAGATTTATTTTTTGGGGCTTTTCCACCTTTAATGGACAGGACAGCTAGGTGAGAAAGGGGAGAGAGAGAGACAGGGGGAAGACATGCAGGAAATCATCACAGGTCTGACTCAAACCCTGGACCTCTGCGTCAAGGCATAAACCTCTATGTATATGTGCGCCTGCTCTACCAACTGAGCCAACCTGGCCACAAATGATGTTCATTTTTCAAAAATTAAAATGTCTTAACATGAATCCAACATATTATTAGCAAATATAAATCCCGACTGATGATAGGCTTACTAGCCTATTGTTACTAGTCACTAAGGTAGCCATCAAGTATTCACTGTGCCACAGGTATGTTTATAAAACCATGCCAACAATTATTATTTCAATAGCTTAGTATTCTATACACTTAAAAGGTCTGTATACAGGCTTTAGGCTGCCCTACATGTTATTGTAGGCCCAGTTTAATATGCATCTTCATTTTAAACAATATATGTAGTAGGGGGTCCCTGATCTGTCTCTCTCTCAGTTAAGGGGTCTTTGGCTTAAAAAAAATGTTGAAGCCCCCTGGTTTAAAGCATAACTTGAAATAATTTAAACTGACTTAGGTGCTACAGGTGTTGATCCATGTAAAGCTTATAACAACAATAAACCAGCTTCCACTGGGAAGAAAAACTCAATAGCAATAGTCTGCTCTCTGAGTCGAATACTATACAAGTATGTACTAAAAATGACTTATAGGGTGAGGAAGACAGAACATGGAGTCTGGGCTTGGACTGAAATATGGTTCATTCAGCGTGGGGGAGAGGAAAAGCTGAGTGGCAACCTGAGAATGTTGAGCGGCTGTTAGAAACTGTACCTGGAGGATGTCGGTATGAGAAACTTCTATTAGCTGCTCCCATAATTCATACAGACAGGCTCAGATAAGGCCTCATGCCCAATTCCTAACATAAATCACAGATATGTCTGAGACCTGCCGCTGCTCTCGCTGCAAAAAGTTACCAATCATTCAATAAATATGACCTGGAACCTTTGAGAAGACATTCCTCCACAGAACCTCTCCTTTTATAACATATCGGTTTGCTACTGCTTAGGATAAACTTTTGTATAACAAGTGGTCATGTCTTTTCGGGCAGATTCAAAGATTGGTAGGCTCCATGAGTCACAATGAACCAACAGGATATAGAGTCAAAACCTTTCACAATAAAACTCTGACATATTCTGGTTACGAGAACAAACTAAAAGTAAACAACACATTTAAGACGATGTTTTTTGTAAATATGTTTCTTCCAGGGGGTGTCGGACTGGTGGGGGGGGGACTGAGTACCCAGGGCCCTCATGTGAGGAGGGCCCAAAAAGATGCTAGAATGAATAGCTGTGGATGTGGGGAGATGTGTTCATCCTTCTTCATGGAACTGTAGATTAAACATTATTCTGATGATTTTTGGTCACTTCTTTGGGCTTTTAAGTTCAGCTTGTCAAGTCAAGACAATGGGATGCAGTTGAAAGCTCCAGAAGTGTGTAAGTGAACCTTGAGTGAAGATTGTTTTTTCACAGTTTGAATGTTACAATTGAACAGTTATGCTCAGCCTTATATGATGTTTTTCCCCCAGCACAACACAACCCATTATATATATTAATAATATGACTGTGCAATGCTGCAATACTGTCAATTTGACCATTTATTCCCTTTACTTAAATTAATTATATCTGTATATTTATTTATCTTTTATATTTATTCATCTTTAGAGTGTATTGTACAATGTAAATATTTATGTATAAAGGCTTTAGGCCGCCCTACATGTTATTGTAGGCCCAGTTTAATATGCAACTTCATTTAGTAGTAGGATAGCCTGGCGCCGCCCTCCTTCGTACTTCGTACTTCCGTACTCCGTCTGGGTTGGCAGTATATTCTTGCGATGAGTTTTCTGGTCCAATCAGCGAACAAGTGTAGGACACAACAGACTCAAGAACTCCTTTGTCCCTCATGCCATCATACTGTACAACTCCTCACTCGGGGGGAGGAGGAAATATGGTAAAGAGGACAGAACAGAACACTGTGCAATAAATTATTAATAATCTACTCACATACATACCTGGACACTCTAACTGCTCTTAATTGCTAATTTATGCTAAATGTCACTTATTTATTTACTGTATAATAACACAATACCATACACAGTCCTATATATCTATATATCTATCCCTATTTATCTGTAGTTCATTGTTGTTTTACTGTTTGTTTATTTTTGTAAAAATATTTAGCTAAAAGTTTATTGTTATTCTTATACTGTATTTTTTCTATCTTTGATGCTAAAATCTGCTGCTGGAAATCTAATTTCCTTGCGGGAGTCATCCCAAAGGGATCAATCAAGAGAAGTCTAAGTCTAAGTCTAAGAGGGAGTGGCTGAGAACGATGACGTAGAGGTTATGCAATAGTTTGAGTTGTAGTTCTGTAATGGCGGCGGAGAAAGATGCGAGCGAAGCCATTCGGTCCGTTGTGGCAATGCTGCCGAATATCCAGAAGTTAAATCCGCTCCGCAAACGCTAGCGATGCTAAGCTGATAGTTGTTGTCGGTCTCCCCTCTTGTTGCACATGCGCATGACATACGTCACGACCAAACGTTAGCGATTGGTTTTGGCAGATCCAGAGTTAGTGTACCAGAGTCTGTTGGGCCAGAGTTTGGTAGGACCAGGCTAATGTACCAGAGCCTGGTAGGACCAGGCTAATGTACCAGAGCCTGGTAGGACCAGGCTAGTGTACCAGAGTTTGGTAGGACCAGGCTAATGTACCAGAGCCTGGTAGGACCAGGCTAATGTACCAGAGCCTGGTAGGACCAGGCTAGTGTACCAGAGTCTGGTAGGACCAGGCTAATGTACCAGAGTCTGGTAGGACCAGGCTAATGTACCAGAGTCTGTTGGGCCAGAGTTTGGTAGGACCAGGCTAATGTACCAGAGCCTGGTAGGACCAGGCTAGTGTACCAGAGTCTGTTGGGCCAGAGTTTGGTAGGACCAGGCTAATGTACCAGAGCCTGGTAGGACCAGGCTAGTGTACCACAGTCTGTTGGGCCAGAGTTTGGTAGGACCAGGCTAATGTACCAGAGCCTGGTAGGACCAGGCTAGTGTACCAGAGTCTGGTAGGACCAGGCTAATGTACCAGAGCCTGGTAGGACCAGGCTAATGTACCAGAGTCTGTTGGGCCAGAGTTTGGTAGGACCAGGCTAATGTACCAGAGCCTGGTAGGACCAGGCTAGTGTACCAGAGTCTGTTGGGCCAGAGTTTGGTAGGACCAGGCTAATGTACCAGAGCCTGGTAGGACCAGGCTAGTGTACCACAGTCTGGTAGGACCAGGCTAGTAGTAGGGGGTCTCTCTCTCCCTTTCTTTCAGTTAAGGGGTCCTTGGTTTAAAAAAACGTTGAAGAACCCTGCCTTACACCATTGCTTAGGGCCCCAAAAAGGGTGTCTGGCCCTCAATCCACCACTGTGACAAACAGAAAATCATAGTGTCATAGTTCTTATCTCATATGATCTCGCCTAGATATATGAAGACTAAACCAGTTTTAAAAAGCCTTTGTGAATGTGCGTGACATGTAATGCATAAATGGTGCATATGGAGAGGCAGTATAAGGGATGTTGTGTGAAGAAAGCAGGCCCCGGGTGCCTTCAGCTGCTGGCTGTATGGGAAGAGACGGGTGGTAATGCTGGCTGTGGCACCCTGTCTGCAGACAGCTCTGTGTTAAGACAACACAGCCAGGCGGCACCAACACCGATACCAGGCTTCCTGCTCCAGTTCAACATATTTTGATAAGACCAACAGGCTTTTGACAGCAGACGGCTGCTCGCCCAGACACTTTCTGGACACAAGCACGGCCATGTGGAACTCTGCCACAGCCTTGCAGCTCCTGCATGTACATGAAACAAATCTAAAATGAATGAAGGAGTTCATTTAAATACTGTTGGAGAGAGACTTTGGGAGAGACCTCGGGAACAGATGCTTTTCAACTGCATTCCACAGCCTGATGGAGGCCATGAGAATAAGCTAAATAGACCTGGCAGATTTTTTTCTTTTCTTTTTTTTTTCAAAAACAACAACAAACATTTGAGAGTTAGTTTATTTGACGACTATAAACCATAGCGCCAGGCCCGAACAAGTCTATATCCACAAAGTTCCACTTCCGTGATTGCTCCATTGCTGGCGGAAATTCTGCCGGATGTCCCTCTTTACGGATCTACATTTTTGGATGTCCGTCCCCTTCCTCTTTCTCTGTGTTGGCGTTCTAACCTCCGGTGGATTTGTGAGGACTATGGTTAACTGCTCCTCAGATCTCTGCAGGGTAAATCCAGACAGCTAGCTAGACTATCTGTCCAATCTGCTGAGCAGTTTGCTGTGTTTTCTTCCCAAAACCAATGGGATTGCATGAGGCAAATGCTGAACTGTTTTCGGGTATGCAAGACGTTCTGTGTCCTTCTTGATCAGTATACAGTTCTCAGATTTGTTCAAGCAAATGTGCTCGAGGCACAAATTCAAACTGAGCTGAACTCAGGGTTGATCGTTTTCAAAAGAAGTATTGTTTTAATGTAACACGTAGCGCTATATATCTCCTGCAGTACCAGGCTGCAGAGACAGTTTTAGAGCCTGTGAATGCTTACATGAGGAGCTTGCAGGTATGGAGTCTTCTTGAACTTGCCATGCTTGGATCATTTGTTAGAGCTTCCCCGTGGCACTTCAGACTTCAGGCCTGACAGCTTCTTACAGTCGGTCCACAAGCCCCGCCTAGGGGCCCTGAGAGGCATGTGATAGATATGCAGGGGTTGTTTTAGACATGTTGGCTCAGATTGCATCATGACGAGCTGCTGCACTCATGGGCAACTACAATTGAATAAAAAAGATCTGTCTACACCTTGCAGCAGGGGTGATTTCAGGATTTTTTGAGTGGGGTGGGGACAGGGGGGGGACCAATAATCAGTCAGGGGTGGCCCGGGAGGGTGGGGGCTGTATCAGAATACAGCATAAAAAATCTGCTTAAACATAGTGGTTAGGATAGAACAACACAATGTACTGTAATCCAATTCATTATTAATGTCACTTCTTTTCATTTTAAACAAATTGTATATCTAAATACCATACACATTTTCTATTGGCTTTTTAAAAACTATTCCAGTGCTGGTTCCATGGTATCAGAATTTTGGATAGTCATTATGGAAACATGAATTGGTCACGTGACAGTTGTTTCATTCTCCATCCCCCCATGATCACTCATAATTTTACTCTAAAGCATGTAATATGTTACTTTGACAGGATACATCTCTAATTTATGTGGTTAACTTTTTTATTTTACTATAGGGACATTTTTCATTCATAAGCTAATGTCTTAAATCACTTTATTTTATTAATAATAAAAAAGCAACACATTTATAGACTGTTATAAGAATGTATTTGATGAGCTACCTTAACACCATATCAGTTATTTATCCTTTATTTATCCTAGAATTTACACAATTATAGTGATTCCTGTTATAATTGTATATTTTTACAATATGGTTTTGTTTTCATTCCTCATTTACTTACTTTTCTACATTTACTTATTATTTATTTACTATCTGATTAGGAATCAGAAGCTTTTTGTGTATTTTTGTTTATGTAGGTTCTTTATGTGTATGTATATTTTATGTGATGTGTTTTTTGTTTGTTTTTGCTCCCGGACATTGTATTGTGTATTGCATGTAATCTATCTGGCTTTTATTGTAAGTTTTGATGAATAAAATGAAATGTAAAACATGCAGCCAAGTGACAGTACTCTGATCCAATGGAAATCTCAATTGTCAGATTGACAGCACTCTAGCCAAATTGATTGGGGGGCAGTCATATTTCAGGAGGGGCCGGTGCCACCCCGTGCCCCCCTTCTAGCCCCGCCACTGCCACCTTGGTATGTAGAGTATGAACTAATAACCTTTGGAGGTATGTAATGGGTTAAACACTGTGAGTTTTACAAGATCCACAGCTTGTCTAGCAGTCTAGCAGTTATTGTGGTCATTTCACGGTTAACAAGCAGAACATAATGGCACCATAAACATCAAGCCCCTCCAAAAAAAAAAAAAAAAAGCTTCTAAAGGACTAACCATGAAGGACTAAGATGGGAATTTACATTACAATGACTGGTGATGACGGGACAAAAGCAAACAGAAACTGGCCTGCACTGATATATGCGTGTGATGATGAATTGGGAAGATAGTTGCTTTTTAAAGTCAAACTTTTGTCCTTTCAGCGTGGACCCACCAACAGGATCAAGAGGATCATTTTATTTGACAGTTTCAGGGGTGTCAGTCTGTAAAACCTGCAATGAAACATGCCTCATTCTGCCTATGGAGCTATTTACTCCCAAGAATTTAACTAGATAGCTTCAGTTAACCCACTTAATCAAAAGCTCGTTCAAAGTTCTGGATTCAAAAGATGAATACTTGTCATTTTAAGCATAGCAAGCAAATATGTTCAATATGTTGGCTGTATGCACGCTAAAAGTATCGCTTTTTTAAATGGAGTCTGGTGGGTTTAGTGCTAGCGACTTCAGAGCTGTTTCTGGTTAAACAGAAAGGTCTCAAAGAGGATTTAAAGGTCTATCTCTGAAGGGATCCTTTCTATAATGTTGTCAGACTCTTAGAATATTAATCTGAGTCTGTCAGCGGCAAAATAAGCCTTTTTGTGAAGGTAAATACAAGCTGGACAATCGTACTATTAACTTACATTGCAGTTTGTTTCGCCAATGCTGACTGCAGAGATCTCACTTAATACTGGACCAATGTCAAAGATTGTTGTTCCCATCAGTCACTTCGACACAAAAACATACAAAAATAGGGTCCAGGTTGAAACAAAAAAAGGTAGTTACCCTTTATAGCTGCACTAATCAATATTTTTAACGTGTTAATTAGTGACCCGGTGACGCAGCGGTTGGCAATGTCACCTCACAGCAAGAAGATTCTTGGCCCTTCTGTGTGGCGTTTGCATGTTCTCCCCATGTCAGCGTGGGTTTTCAGCGTGGGCTTCCTCCCACAGTCCAAAAACAGGTGGGTTTTAGGATGCCAAGCATTCGCTGCTTTTCTGCATTTTTGTAAAACGTTGTGTTTGGACTACTGGTCTGACAAAACCCACACAGGGGTCGATACTGCATAGTATGGCGATATTTTCCATGTCAATACTGTATCGATAGATGCAAAGTATGGATCTTTTATTATATACAGTATGTGTTGGTCAGTCTGTCTGCTTGACTATCCCATTCTGCAGCAGTAACATTGAAGTGAGATGAACAAACAGAGACATTGATCTTTTTAGATAAAACATTTATCTTTTGGGGACATCATTTGAAATTGCTAAAAATTTGAAGTTGGAAAAAAAGGTAAATAAATTGCAATATATCGCAGAATATTGCAATATGTTTAAAATCGCAATAATATCGTATCGTGACAGAAGTATCCTGATGATATTGCATCGTGAGGCCTCCGGTGATTCCCAGCCCTACAGAGTGCCGGCACCTCCTGTGGGGAGTAGGTATGCACCCCTAAACACCTTTAATCATATAAAACTATAATAATAAAAATAAAAGTAATAATGTAATTTCCTATAAAATAGTGGCTAGTGAAAATGCTGCGTCACTAACTTTGGAAAACCACTAGCCAGAGTGGCTGGTGAGCAAAAAGGTTAATGTCAAGCCCTTAATGTATGCTGTGAAATGTACAAAAACACATTTTAAGTGATATAGAAACTAGATATGCTGCATAAAAGGTTGCTTTCACACCTGCCTCGTTTGGTCTGTTTAAAACCAACCCTGGAGCGTTTGGTCGGATGGTCCGGTTGGTTTGGGCCGGTGTGAAGGCTCATCCCAACTCTGGTGCAGATCAAACAAACAAACTCTGGTCCGCTTGAAAACGGGGGTCTCGGTTCGCTTCCAAGTGAACTAGAGTTCAGTTCACTTCAGGTGAGAATGTGATACATGAGAGCATTTACTAGCCTGCAATTTAACCTTTAAACCACACAATTTACAGACTTATATATGATGATTTAAGGGATGATAACTTTCAGATCCATAAGCTGTTCTGAGCACACATCGCTGGTTGTCTCTGTGACATCATCAGTCTGTGTGACATCATCATCTCTCTCTCTCTTTCACTCGCTGTCTGTCAGCTGGTCATTGTTCACCTTCTTCTAAAATATTAGAAACACTAAAGCAGAACCAGAAAACCCAAGACGTTATAAATTTGGTGTTGCTGCATCATTTCTGAGACCAGGACGCCAAGAGACTATTCTTTGTTGGACTTACATTCCTTACTTGACTTAAAAGATCTTTTATTTTTCTTTATTTTTTATGTTTTCTTGTATATAGTGTCTCTACCTTAAAGCTGTTAACACTTTTTGGCAATTGTACAAGCACATTGTGGCTTAATAGTTTGTATTTCTATTGTACAATTAATAAAAAAAGTTGGGAAAAGTGAGTTTTGGATATTCTGTCCAATCACCAAGCGACCGTGTCCATCGTGTGACGTGTGTTTACAGTGTTTGGTGCCTTTGATAAAGTGTGAAAGCAAACCAAACCAAATGAAGAATGAAACAATGTTGCAACTTCACCCCCGAATTGCACCAAGTCCACCGAACTATAGGTGGGAAAGCACCCTAAGTATAACTATATCCAAGACACGTGCATGATCATGTCATGCAACTGCTCAAGGGGGTAACGTTGGGTTCAACATTAGGGGGGGTTGAGATCTCCAACTATCTGTCTGCATGGATTGAGAAGCACGACAAAAACATCAAAAAAAAATGTCGAAAGAAAAACTAAATGTTAAAAGGCGACAAATGTCAGAAAAAGCGTGAAAAACTGGAAAAAAAATCCTTACAAAAAGGCAACAAAACTCAGAAAGAAGCAACAAAATTGGAAGAAGCGAGAAAAACAACAGTCTGGCTATCACCAGATCTTGGTCTAGGGAGTCTGCTCTGTATTTTTTACTGCACAAGAGGCGGGATCAACGGGCCTAGCTCAAATGACTCTGTACGCTATTGGATAGTCCTTCAACCAATCAGAGCAACGATCCGGGTGATGTAGCAGCGACAGCGGCATCAACGGGTTTCGGTGGCCAAATGTTAACAAGAAGCTGCTTGGTCGCTTCTATATCGTCATTGTGTTAAACCCGCCAATAGCGCACCAGGTGGATAAGCCAGTTTGTGATTGGTCCCCGCAAAATTGTAACGGAAGCAGGATAGATAAACGTAGTAGATCGGGCTGGGTTTACTCAGTCTACAAAAACATTGAAAACGCAACAAAAACGTCCAAAAAATGCAACAAAAAATTTGGAAAAAGCCCAAAACGCCTATGCAACTGCTGAATTAGAGTAAAGGCAAAGGCAAATTTATTTATAGAGCACTTTCTCATACACAGAGGTCATTCAAAGTGCTTTACAGGCAGTAACAACAACAAACATATACAATTGAGATACATGAGAAGACCATTTTATAAAGAACATAGTTTAAAAACAAATAATAAAGTAATTAAAATACCATCAAAAGAGACTAAATGAAAGCTCTGGAGAAGAGAACAGTCTTTAATTTAGATTTTAAAATGGTTATAGTTGGTGCTGGCCTTAGATCCAATGCAAGCTGATTCCAGTAGTGGGCAACATAATCACCACCAACTGACCAGGACCTGCTGATCTGAGAGACCTACCGGGCTCATAGTCAATAAACATGTCGGCAATATATTTAGGGCCTACACCATTGAAAGACTTGAAGGCAATAAGTAGGGCCTTGAAATCGATTCTGAAGTTAACCAGCAGCCAGTGCAGGGATTTGAGAATTGGGATAATGTGCTCTCTCCTCTTGGTGTTTGTGAGTATTCTCGCAGCAGCATTTTACCGGCACTTTTTTGGGGGGCCAATTCAGGCACTGGACGTTTCCATGACAAAGTGTGTGCGATGGAAGCGATAGCGTCTGCGGATGGGAGCAGATGGAGCAGATGCTGCAACGTTAACACGTTAACTGTGTCTGGGCTTGCTGGAACATGGCAGCTGCCTTCCTCCAGGCTACTGCTCTCCCACTCATCAACCGGCGGCAACTTTTACAACAGTTGACATTATCACCCCGCCTCTTTGGTAATGATATACACATCAGTACATTGGTTTGCCATGAAGCTATATTTCACAGCGATCATTTCCTCCTTGATCACATTGTATGTCACCCTTCTGAAGTGGTTGGCATTTATCATTCTGTTGAAGGATGAGACTTACGAAATTAAAATCCTGTCAACGTCCACTCAGAACCCAAGGCTCTGGAAAAATACTGATTCATTACAAGCTCCAATAAAAAAAAATGGATCTAATGATTTCGTAAGATTTCCTGGCAAACACCTTGTGAAGGCAAATACATGACATATTATTTACTGAATGAATGGGAAAGACCCAACAACAACCAGGAGCAGGTGGTGGCCTAAAGGTTAGAGAAGCAAGCTTGGGACTGGGAGGGTGCAGGTTCAATCCCCAGACTGGCAGGATAAAATCTGGGTGGGGAAAGTGAATGGGCAGTGCTTTCCCCCCGCCCCCTTGTTACCACCACTGAGGTTACCTTGAGCAAGGCCATTAATCCCAGCAGATCAGACTGTGGCTGTTGGGCAACTTCCATGTGTGAATGTGACAGGTTGTTGTTGCAAAGGAGGATTACTCTCAATTGACTTAAGCAGATTAATTTGTGTAAAAAATATGATGCATACAGAATCTTTAGTTTATCTTTATTTTATTTCTGTCGTCTTCCTATCTATTTATGTTTTTGTGTATAATCTGGGCAATGAAGAAATTCAATATATTTTAATGATGCATGCTTATACAGTAAGTTAAACTAAATAACAATTAAATCAGCTCCATCTTGACCCACCACAACTTTAAAATCCTGCTCACGCTAATGCATGAGTAATAATAGTCTATTACACAAAGAATGGGACACTAAACTGAGTTATTCTGCATAATCAAACTCGTTGAAACTTCAAATACATCTTACTGATACTATTTCTGTAATTTCAATTAAAGGAAAGGTTTTGGTAAACATGCTTATTTACTTTCTTACCAAGAGTTGGATGGGCAGTTTAAAGGGTAACTACGTTTTTTTTTTAACCTGGAACCTATTTTTGTATGTTTTTGTGTCTAAGTGACTGATGGGAACAACAATCTTTGACATTGGTCCAGTAATAAGAGAGATCGCTGCAATCAGCAGCGGAGAAACAAGTTACAATGTGAATTAATAGGGTAATTGTCCAGCTTGTATTTACCTTCACAATGCTTGTTTTGCCACTGACAGACTCAGATTAATATTCTAAGAGTCTGACAACATTATGGAAAGGATCCCTTCAGAGATAGAGCTTTAAAACCTCTTTGAGACCTTTCTGTTTAACCAGAAACAGCTCTGAAGTTGCTAGCGCTAAACCCACCAGACTCCATTTAAAAAAACAATACTTTTAGTGTGTATAGAGCCAACATATTTTCACATGTAAATCGATAAACTATGTGTTTATTTCAACCAAAACTAGAGTTGTGATGGTTGGAAAAGTGTAAAGATGACCCCAAACGGCTTTTCATAGTTTTATTTTGTGTCTGTCAATTTTGAATGAAGTGTGTTTTACTGTGCTAAAATTACTGTTTATTTACGTGGAGTCTGGTGGGTTTAGCTAACGCAATTTCACGGATGTTTTTGTTTAAAAAAAGGATCTTACTCTTTAACAGAAAGGTCGACCTCCTTAGAAATCCTTTCTATGATGTTGTCAGACACTTAGAATAATAATCGGAGTCTGTCAGCGGTAAAACGAGCACTTTTGTGAAGGTAAATACAAGCTGGAATGCTGCCCTATTAACTTACATTGTAACTTGTTTCTCCACTGCTGACTGCAGCGATCTCTCTTATTACTGGACCAATGTCAAAGATTGTTGTTACCATCAGTCACTTAGACACAGAAGAAGAACATAGGACAATAGGGTTGAAATAAATGGTGGTAACCCTTTACTACCACGCTGTATGGTAAATATTCAAGCTGGAGCCAACAGCCAATTAGCTTAGCTTAGCTTAGCTTAGCATAAACACTAAGAAATAAATCCGTAAAAACATCTTGCAGCTAAAAAAATTCTTAAAAAGCAACAAACGTAAAAAAAAAAAAAAAAGACAACGTGGATTTTTAATCTCCCAAATCCTCCGTGGCCAACAAAAGTTGTCGGAGCACACGTTATGCAATTTGAAATGTACAAAACAAAAAATACAACTGTGAATCACGTTCTATGGACAATTTCTGTTCAAATATACAGACATACAACTATTAAAGCAACACTATGTAACTTTTATCTGCAGCTGTAGTTCCATTGAGACAACCTGTAGGGGGACCGAAGCGGGAAAAGGTACATAGTAATAATACACAGATATTTCTTAGAGTGTACCAACACTTAAACATGTTATATAACTGGAGTCTCAACTGGTTGCCCGGCAACCTCACAGTGATGACAGGAAGTCTCTGCGCCCGGCCCAGGCCACTGAGTCCAGGGATTCAAACTGGATCAACATACTGTACAGAAAACACTGACTGGATCAGATCCCATCTGAACAAATGGCCACCATCGATTTAATAATACATAATCTTGAGGAAGTGATTTTACACAAAAAAGATCAGTAAATCTAGCTCTGAAGGAACTATCTTAAGTCGGAAAAAACCCTTAGGGTCTCTCAGTTTGGGCTTGGAGACTAAAGAAATGGTGACAGAAAGACGAGTGGAGGGGTCGCAGCTAGCTCAGACATGTCTGTAATATCAGGATGAGAGGTTTTTAGACAGCGGTGAAAACACTGACATTAAAAGAACTGTTGGTGAGGTTTATGGATATGGACCAAACCAAGTTACAATGATGTACGTCAGGGACGTGAACTGGTACGGGCTATTGTTGCCCGGGCTACAGCCCGTTGGCCCTGATAGGCTCAGCTGTCCCTCTGGTGAAAGAGCCTAAATAAACTTTTATTTCTTTTTTTTTTTTGCTGTTGCATCTATAGCATAAGCCCATCATTAGTAAAGTACATTAAATTAATCGCCACATCTAATTTTGTGTTGTGTTACTTTGTTTATATTCTTACACATGGAGCACTGCAAGTAAAAGAGAGGGAAAGCCTTTCCGCCTTCAGGAAATGCCTGTCCACGTCCCTGATGTACGTGCCCGCTTTGCTGACCTTGTTTCTTTCATGGGAGCTGTAGTTTCTTTCTGTCCTCACAGGGAAAATGTAGTTAACTTTGTTAAAAAAAACACAAAGCTTTCGTTTTCTAATAGCACACTCGGGCTACATTTACATTTCTACGGTTTGGTTTTTAAAAAACGATTATCTTTTGCTACGTTTCCCCCTCTCATTCCCCCTGCTCTGGCATTCCCCCCCTCTCATTCCCCCTGCTCTGGCATTCCCCCCCTCTCATTCCCCCTGCTCTGGCGTATCTCCTTCTCATTCCCCCTGCTCTGGCGTTTCCCCCTCTCATTCCCCCTGCTCTGCGTATCTCCTTCTCATTCTGCAACCATCGATCTTCAAGGCACCTAACCCTAACCTTAACCCTTGCCTAACCCTGATACCTTCCATGCAGCGCTGCCTGGAAGACGATGTTGGGGGCTTAAAACACCAAACACCGCAACACCGACACTGACGCCAACGTTTCACCGTTTGATTGGTCTCATCGGTCACGACGTCTCGTTCTCTGAGACTTACGGTGCAGATCCACCTGGCCGTGCGACGCTTCTGTCGTGTCGCACCCCGCTCTATTCCTATGGGTGACGTCAAGCGACTTCAACGCGCACGCAAAGCATTCCGGGAAGGCGGCGCTACATTTGAGAAAATGTAGCGCGTCAAGAAGCTCGCCGATGCCCATCTTTATGCAAATGAATCCGTTGAACGCGAGGCGACTATCCAATAGAAGTAGAGCACAGAGGACACGGGGAGAACATCACTTCTCCCTGACACAACATTCCCCACTGGACCCGCCCATAGCTGAACCCCCATCAACGGAGGCATCGCGACCGATCGCGACACCACGCGACAGTCGTGTCGCAAAAGTGGATCTGTACTGTAAGGCCGGTTACACACTGGAAGCGTTGCGCGAGCGTGTCAGCTGCGTGGCGTGTCCGTTTATATTTGGGCTCCCATGGTAACAGGTCAGAGCTTACAC
Source organism: Perca fluviatilis (assembly GCF_010015445.1). Taxonomy (NCBI): domain Eukaryota; kingdom Metazoa; phylum Chordata; class Actinopteri; order Perciformes; family Percidae; genus Perca; species Perca fluviatilis. Next base: position 1,951,600 of record NC_053124.1, on the reverse strand, counting down.
ACTGCCGGCGTGAGACGCGCGTCTCAGGCACGGCTCGAGACGCGCCTGAGACGCGTGCCTGCTAGAAATAGAACCGACGCCTATTTTTCACACGAGACGTGAGCGTGTTGGAAGCGTTTCCAGGCAAAATAGAATAGGAAAATATGTTTATATGTCATTTAGACACAAATATATATTAATAAATGACAGATTGATGTTTGAAAGTCTAGGTTTTGACATCAATGTAGATATAAATGTAATACAAAATTTCAGAGAAAAGATTTTCAAATATTGCACCTGTCATACAGAACGAAACATTCTGTAACATATTTTGCAGTCAATACTGCCGACGTTGTCTTGCTTTAATCAAATCAGTAGTCTATATATAAATGGTAGGATAGGCTACTATATATAAATGGTAGGATAGGCTACTATATATAAATGGTAGGATAGGCTACTGTATATACATGGTAGGATAGGCTACTGTATATAAATGGTAGGATAGGCTACTATATATAAATGGTAGGATAGGCTACTATATATAAATGGTAGGATAGGCTACTGTATATAAATGGTAGGATAGGCTACTATATATAAATGGTAGGATAGGCTACTGTATATAAATGGTAGGATAGGCTACGATAACAACGTAGTGTGTGTTCTGAGTGACGGTCCAACATCAGAGAGGCTATAGAGGCTCTTTACAGCTACACTAAGTTGTTCAGACAGCCCACTTACCCATTTTTCTGAGTTTGAATCTGTCGGCGCTATGTCCCGAGATCAGCCCTCCCTGTTACCTAGCAGCAGGAGCAGCGCAGCGTCGGACACGCTTCTGGTGTGTAGGACACAGAAAAATCCACGCAGCTGACACGCAACAGAAACGCCACGCTCGCGAGACGCGTGCAGTGTGTAACCGGCCTAAAGCTACTAGAAGGAATTGATATTGTGAATAAGTCTTGCAGTAACAAATATAAGAAAGTCTTCTGTTGAGTGATTTAGAGTGGAAAAAGGCATGAACGATTCTTGGAGTATTGTATTAATAAGAAGGTAAAATACGTTTTGTTTAAGATTTTGCATAGAATTTACCCAGCCAAAAAAGTGTTGGAAAGATTTCAAATTAACATTGATTATAATTGTATTTTTTGTAATTTGGAAAAAAAATTATATTTCATCTATTTTATCACTGTGAACACACGATTGCATTCTAGAAAGATTTGGAAAATTTTATTAACAGAAAAATCTGTACGAGTATTTTAATTAATGTATTTGATGTCATGTTATGTTTTGTACTTCATGGTCCAGACAGTTTGAACTATATTGTGCATACAGTTGGGTACCTTTCGCATCTGAACCAATACCACTACCGATACCGGTACCTGGAATTCAGTTCCAGTTCCCCACGGTACTTTTTTCGGTACTTTCCCTCTGTAATTACAAAAAAAATATTTCAGTTGTAAAAATAATTCCTAACCTATTTACTTAGAACATTATGTTATTGATTTAGAATATTTTACACTGACAGAAATTAAACAAAAATAAAACCCCTCCCTCTCTCCTCCCAAACCCATCCCTACAACCTATTAAATTGAATAATTATTCAACTTTTATTCTTGTATTTGTATATTATTATATTTTAGCCTGTTTTATTTTCATCATGACCGTTTTTAATTGCTCTTTAATGTTTCATGTAAAGCTCTTATAATTGCCTTGTTGCTGAAAGGTGCTGTAGAAATAAAGTTGCCTCTCCTTACAGCCCTAGCCTGTCAGTCAGTCCCCAGGGCACAGAGACCACCGTTGTGCCTGCTCGTGTCAGAGGAAGTGTAATGTCAACAGCACCGCGACCGCTTCCACCTCGCCATTAATATCATATCGCAGCAAACGCTGTCTGCGTGGAGTTTTGTAAAACTGTCACCACACTAGAAACCACTTTATCGGCATCGCCGTGACTCTCTGGGACTTCAACCAAACTGCAGAGCCCACGTAGTTTAGTCGCGTTTACTCCGTCCGCACCTCTGCACGCGTGTGTGTGTCAGACCTCTGCTCTCTGTCAACATGCAGAGAGGACAGATAAGCTTGCGTTTACTCTCAGGTACCGAAATCTGGCACCGTTTGATTTTACGTGAACCATTACTCGGTAGTACCGACGTGATTCGGTCGGTACCGGTAAAAGTACCCGGTTCGGTACCCAACCCTAATTGTGCAGCTATTCTAGCCTGGCTCCGCCCTCCTACGTACTTCCGCTCCAATCAGCAAACAGAGGGAGTGGCTGAGAACGATGAGGTCGAGGTCGTGCACTAGTATGAGTTGTAGCTCCGTAATGGCGGTGGAGAAAGATGCGAGCGAAGCCATTCAAAGTGAAAGCCCGAGCAAGACCAATCTTTACTGAGTTGTGTTGGTGGCCATGATGTCGTGGCCCTCCTCCCCACGGGGTACGGTTTGATTTTCCAGCTCGCTCCGTTAGCGGTGAAGGAGTTGGCTAAGGGAAGGGAAGCAAGACTCTCTGGAGAAATCAAATGGACCAGAGTCTGGTAGGACCAGGCTAATGGACCAGAGTCTGGTAGGACCAGGCTAGTGTACCAGAGTTTGGTAGGACCAGGCTAATGGACCAGAGTCTGGTAGGACCAGGCTAGGGTACCAGAGTTTGGTAGGACCAGGCTAATGGACCAGAGTCTGGTAGGACCAGGCTAGTGTACCAGAGTCTGGTAGGACCAGGCTAATGGACCAGAGTCTGGTAGGACCAGGCTAGGGTACCAGAGTTTGGTAGGACCAGGCTAATGGACCAGAGTCTGGTAGGACCAGGCTAGTGTACCAGAGTCTGGTAGGACCAGGCTAATGGACCAGAGTCTGGTAGGACCAGGCTAGTGTACCAGAGTCTGGTAGGACCAGGCTAGGGTACCAGAGTCTGGTAGGACCAGGCTAGTGTACCAGAGTCTGGTAGGACCAGGCTAATGGACCAGAGTCTGGTAGGACCAGGCTAATGGACCAGAGTCTGGTAGGACCAGGCTAGTGTACCAGAGTCTGGTAGGACCAGGCTAGTGTACCAGAGTCTGGTAGGACCAGGCTACAGCTCTTCATCATACTTGGAAAATTCCACATCCACAGATCAACATGGACTGGATGGAAGTCCTGCTTCCATCGCTTCCCTCTGCTGCACCTCAACAGAACACTTAACAAATACTACAGCCATGAAAAGCTCCAATATTCTACAAGAGATTAATTTAAGCTTATGGCAATGTAAGATTGTTTGATGACTTGATGTGTTGTATTTTTTCAATTTTTGATGTTTAAACTTTGCATCAATAAAAAAAAAAAATAATAATTAAACGTTACCATGACAAATACCAGCAATGGGCAGAGTATCCACGCTGCCTCCTGTTTACCCCGGCACGTCCATGCCCAGTATACCAGAATGTTGATGAGATATTTTGGTTTGGGCGTGTTAGTTTAAACGGAGATTAGTTCTTCTACTGGAGATAGAAACACTGGGGTTCACGGAGATCACTTTTGGCTCAAAACTGCGCTAAATAAAATGGATTGGATAGAAAAAAACAAAACGTTGCAATGTAAATGTAGCATCAGAACACCGTTGGAAAGACAGATGAAAGAAATGTTGAGTGAAATATCGCATTGAGTTACAGAAGCAGGTGGAACAGAGGGCCAGCCCGGAAGTGACATCATGCCTTTGGCTGCTATTGGTTAGGAAATGGAGGATCTGATTTTGGAACTTGCCCTATATACCAGAGCTGTGCAGCTGAAGGAGTTGCTAACTCCGCCCAAACAGCTGACGTATTCATGTGACGCTTCAGAGGAAAGGAGGTCTCATCACTCTAAAACACATTCGCTCGTTTCCTCTCTCCTCCTCTTTCCTCGCGTCTCTCCCGTGCCTCCTTGGTGGGAGGGACTAAGACGCGAGCAAGGGAGGCAAGTGGAGGACTTGAGGAGGCAATAACCTCTGGAATTCAAAATCAGGATACCTCGGCCTCTGCAGCATCAATTCTTAAATTCGGAAGTACAATACTAAATCACTTCAGTCAGTGCCACTTTAAAGACTGACTCAGACCCTGAGAGGCTGCAGCTGTGTGTGTGTGTGTGTGTGTGTGTGTGTGTGTGTGTGTGTGTGTGTGTGTGTGTGTGTGTGTGTGTGTGTGTAGACCGTTTGGAACCAGCAGAGTGTGCTGTAACCAAGGCGACGCTCCATCACTGCTCACTGAGACATAAAAAATGTCCATCAGATGGTAGATGTCGTGCTAGACTGGTTTACAATCAATGTTAGGAGTGAATTCAGAAAGCCAAATTTAATTGAAATGAATTTAAAAAAAAAATTTAAAAAAAACTAACTACATTTTTAGGAGCATAGTGTCTGTCATGTTCTGGTCCATTTAGTATCCATATTATGTATCTATCCAAGAGAGATTATTTCATATGAACTGTATAGCTGTATCAAAATGAAAAGAAACTTGAGCATTAGTTCAATCTAAAACATCTTAGCACAAGGTCCTTTAAACACCATCTTATGGGCTTCCTCGGCACATGGAGCTTTGGTTTTGAATTTCTTTCCTTTTTTTTCACCCAAAACAACTCAACAAACTCCAGAAAAAAACACTAGGTGGTGCTTCTAAAGGCAATGAAAAAAAAAAGCTTCGGTCAAAGCTGTTCCCAAAAAGCAGGTCCCATCTTTCCAGCTGACTACCGTCAAATCTCATCAGTCAGCTGTGTTGGCAGCGTGCATTGTGGGATCCTAAAGGGATCCCCTTATGGAGGACACGGCTTCCAAAATTGCCCCATCACAACATGACTTTATGGCTGATAGATCAACGGTCAGTCACTGTCAGATCCTGCTATGTTGGTACAAAGCACTCAATAACCATTCCAAAATGGGTCTATGCTGGTTTGGTTGATTTGTCTCGTTCTTTGGACACAATCATACCTTGTTAATTGCTTCATGCACTGGCTGACATGTCTGTCTCATTGTGAGGAGCTATCTTGAGTGACTGTCTAGATAAGTGGGGTTCTTGTGTTGAGTCCCTGTGCAATACCAGCTGGTGTTCCCCAGGGGGGGCTATTGTCCCCATTGTTCGTTGTCATTTGCATCAATCGCCTGGATTCCCATCTGCCTCCCTTCTTTTTTATCCCTGTGAAATATGCCCATGACCAACTAATCACGGAGCTGCTGTTGGGTCTCTGCCTAGCCTGACTCAGGACTTGGGTTCTGTGGTTGAATGGGGACAGGAGTTTTCACGGGCAATAATTTGAGCTAAGACCATGGCTATGGTAATCAGAGCCAGGAGAGAGAACATGAGATGCACCCTAGAAATCTAGGAAGTGGACCTTTAAAGATCTACTGCCCCACAAAGGCAAAAGAGAGACAAATAAATTATAGGTAGACCACTGGAAATCTGGCAAATGCATGTAAATGTTTTAGTAATACTATTTATCTACATATAAACTCTTGAGCTCAAACTTGACTTTTGACCTCTATTTTTAAGTGACTGTACTCTGCCTTTGTATTGGCTGCAAAAAGTGAGAAGTCACGCCAAGGCAAAAGGCAGTAACTTCCACATTATCAGTGTTTGGTTGCTGATCACCATTTACAAAATCATTACAGTAACACCTGTTGATCATGGCATATATTTTTGGTGATTTAAGAGGAGTTCTAGCCATTTACTTATTGCCATCCTGTACCCTGACTCCATTTGAGTGCTGCAAAACAAAGCCAAAGAGCGGTAACTGGTGTTACGGTGTTCTGCCTTGGTTTCTTGGCTTTTGGAAGGGAATGTTAAGACAACCCTTTATTTTCTCGAAAGAAAACTACGAAATTCAGTCAAGACGCTTATTCCCATGATAAAGGATGTCTTAAATGTCCCAAAAATATAATTAACTCATTTTCTACCCAAAAACAAGTTATAGCCTTTGGCCTTTGCATGGCAGAATAGTACCCAACTCTATATTAATGAGCGTCTGGGTGAAGGCTTGTACCATGTGGACGCGCCGACAGTGTTGTTGCCATTATGTGGGAGACCGAAACTACACACTATAGCTTTGTAGGATAGGTTTACTATACTCACATGCATATATTTAAACAGTTTTGGATTGCTGTAATAAATCCTCTTGTTCATGATGACCCTTCCATGCAAAACTGCATTTCAGTTTTGAGCTGAATGACAGAGGGACAGTTGCACAGACGACAAAAAGTTGAGAATTTCACACTAAAAATTCTCATTTAAAATAAATAAAACTCCACTTCATTTGGTCTTTACACATTTTATTTTACCAACAAAAATGACTTAATATTACAGATTTTCTTTTGTACAAATCAAATTTTTACTCAACAAAACAGGGCCACATGAAACAAACAATGGCCAGTGAACGAAGAGAATCTTTAGTGGCCACATGTTGACCTGGGGAGCCTCATCCACTTGCAGCCACTTCAAAAGGGTAGTACTGGGGGAACTCATTGATGACTTTCAGGGCTTCAGCATACAGCTCTAAATTTTTGTGTGTGTGTGTGGAAATCAATGGACACAACATACTGTAAACCAGCACTGATCAGGTATGCATCTTTTATTATATACAGTACATGTTGGTCAGTCTGTCTGCTTGACTATCCCATTCTGCAGCAGGAACATTGAAGTGAAATGAACAAACAGAGACATTTAGCTTTTTACATAAAACAGATGTTGACAAAGTTTCCTTTTGGGGACATCATTTGAAAAGTTGGAAAAAAAAGGTAATAAATTGCAATACATCGCAGAATATTGCAATATGTTTGAAATCACAATAACACGGTGTGGTGACCGAAGTATTGTGATGACCTGGTGTGGTGAGGTCTCTGGTGGAAGGGATAAGAAAGAAGACCTACCAAAAGGAATGCCCTTGTCCTCTCGCAGCATGTTGTACGTGCTGGCCATTATGGCTCCTTTGTTGGTCACCATGCCGATGACCTCCACAACACCGCTCAGCTCCTCGTCAAGCTGCGGAAGGGGGTGGGGGGGTGGGGCGAATACAACGGGATTTAAGATAAGACAGACTATTAATCCCACACTGGGGAAATTCAGCAGCTCAAAAGAACAAAATGTACACACATCAGAATAACACAAATACACATTAAGAAGACCATAGTACTATAGAAAATACTGTAAGAAATAGAAAAAAATATAATTAGTTATAATTAGGCAGGTCGCAATATGCAATAAATCAAATAATCACATGATAAATAAAAAAGTTTTTAAGTTTTTAAAAATGCAAATTATTGCGGCCCGGAAAAAGTTCAATTTTATTTATTGTTTTTGGTTTTTATTTTTTGTTAACAGAGACTGAGAGTCCATTTTATTTATCGTTTTTGGTTGTTTTGTTAATTTATTGTGGATATTTAAAATATCTTACAGTTCACAAAAACACTACTCACGTACAGTAACATGAGTAATTGTAATTTGTGACTTCCCACCTCTAGTCATGGGCTACACTTTAAGCACACAACACACGCTATAGATCAGTGGCAGAAATGTTCAGATCTTACAAAAAGAATAAAGTAGTAATACCACACTGGAACTCTGTTACCACTTCTACATCAGAGGTAGCTAAATGTACTTCAAGTATCAAGTATTCATTATGTGGTTCTGTCAAATGATATTACTGGTTTATTGCTACTGACACCAACAGTAGGGCTGAGCAATATATGGATATTATGATAATGGAGTATTATGATAATTTAGTAAATATTTAGTGAAAGCACCAACTGTTAACCCTACAATATTGATAGAGGTATTTGGTTAAAAATATTGTGATATTTGATTGTCTTCATATGGCTCAGCTCTAGTGAGAAGCATTTGGTAAGACTTTACTTGAAGGTATCTACATAAGAGTGACATATGACCAGTGTTGGGAGTAACGGCGTTTAAGTATAACGGCGTTATTTTTATAACGGAGTAATCTAATTAATTACTTTTCTCATCGTTGCAACGGCGTTATCGTTACTGAGAATGTAAAGTGGCGCGTTACTACAATTTGGTTGAATGAAGCGCGAGCTGTCAGGCTTTGGCTGCACATCAGCTGCCTGGAGTGTGTGTGTGTGTGTGTGTGTGTGTGTGGGGGGACTACCACTAAACACAAGACAGCGACAATGGCGACGGGCCAGGGAAATTCAAAGGTAGCGTTCTCAAACTGGAAGTAGCGGCACTACTTCTCACTCATTGAAATTAAAGGCAAAAATGTTATGTAACACGCACGCTATGCCCAGGAAAAAAGACTTTATCCACGTCTGCCTCAAGCAACTCCAATCTTATGATCACCTCACATCCACACATGCTAACACAACACTTGTTGCTGCTAACCCAACCCCATAATAACCCCCAGCCCAAATGCAGCTAGCGTGAGCTCCAGCGAAGGAGACGGAGCCACTCTGTTAAAACAAGCAACGCTCCATTTTTCTTTCTTTGACGTTAAAGATGTCAGTTACTTTGCTGAGTAACTAATTACTTTTACAATGTGGTAACTGAGTTACTAACTCAATTACTTTTTGGGAGAAGTAATTTGTAACTAATTACTTTTTTAAAGTAAGATGACCAACATATATAACACTGCATATGACACATGAACCCTAAAGGCCTTTTTATGGTCCTGCGGAGGCTCCACGCAGCTTTCTCCGTAGCCTACGTAAGTGGCCTGAAGTTTTCATGTCACTCTTATGTAGATACCTTCAAGTAAAGTGTAACCGATCATTTGAATATTGTAGCTAGTTGAAGTGAAGCTAATTTGAACCATTTTGTATCCCGTTTAATCTGCAACAACGTATCATATTTTATAAACAGCCATCAACTTTGGCATTTGCTATCAACTTTGCTATGAGAATGTATTCTCATATTGCTCAGTTTAACACAAAACCCATTAAACATACGACTGCACACTACTGGAAAGGAGGGGAACAGGGCAAGAGTTAAAGTACACGTGTAAATCCACTTCTAGCAGTACTTTGTACTGTAAACAGGACTAGGCATATTCCATTCACAGCCCCCAGAAGGAGGACTGATATTTGATATTTAGTGTGCAGACAGAGATTCAGTAACTGTGCTACGCTGCATGTCCCAAGTCAACCCTCAGAATTAGGGATAGACAGATTATCAGGCCGTTTTTTGGCAGTCTGCAGATTATCTCTATCAGCGTTTTATTTGCCTGATAACTGATAAAGTTAATGAATTAAAAGTGGTCCACTTTGGCTCGACTACAGCTCTGTGTCTGTCCCTCTGCTTCAGTTTCACTCCCCACGGAGTCTGACTTAATGTCCCCCCACCCCCAACACTATCTGACTGTTACTGGGGATTATGTGAGTTGGAGTATGTAACATTCCAAAATCTTAATTTTGATTTAAAGATTTTCATATTCACTGTAAATGCATATTGGATCCAAATATCGATTTCATTAACAACTAATCGGTATCGGCTGACCCCTACTCAGTACGGTGAAACCAGGCCCCCAGGAAGTGCGGCGGGCTTTTGAGCAAATTGAACACGTTACATGAAAGGACTTTACCGTTTGTCACTGAGCGCTACCAAACGTTACCACTTCCACCTGCCGTTAAACGCTGTGCCGGTGGAACACAAGCGGCACGCCACTCTGACGACCAGCAAATGGCGCTGTAGTGAGCGGCCAGCGCCGCCAGGGGATCGGTTTATGCCGCTGTACCACAGTGGGAGCCATCAGCCACTGGCTTGTCTATATCAACGAGGTTTCAGTTACGGGATAGTTCCGGTGCCGCCGGAGGTTCCGCCGGATGTCCCTCATTTTCGGCCAGATGTCCCTCACCTGACACTTTCTTTGTGTTGGTATTCTAAACTCTGGTCGATTCGGGAAATATCCTCCACACTAGGGCTGAACGATTAATTGCATTTGCAATAATATCGCGATATGTTAAAACGCGAGAGAGAGCAAATCAGTCTGCACTCCGCAGAGAAAGCATCAACTTAGCACGCTAATGCTATGCCGTACCTTGACCTGATTTCTGTCATTCAAACAACTCTGAGTTGTTTAAAACTTGTAAGGATTTGATTCGGGCTTAGTCCATACATGCAGTTAATGAATACAGGAACGTAGAACTGAAGGCTCGGTTAGCAACGATTAGCTCTGATTAGCTGTTAGCTCCAGTTAGCGGTTAGCTCCGTTATAAAGATATGGAGCGGAGGAGACTGCCGCGGAGAGGGGTAACAACCAGACTCTGATAAATGACATTCGGGGAGCTTTCACAGCAGCGTGGCCACGTTGTTTCAACTGTTTTATTAGTACAGTTAATCCCACGGCAACACCTGCATGCTACTGCTAACGTAATGATAGCCTCTCTGAGCTAGTGCAGCGTCGTTGACGCTGTCAGGCACACGGCACGCAACTTCATGAGGGAGGGAGGGGCTGGAGGCAGCTCCTCTCTGCGCGCTGTAAAAGAAAATACACCGATGTATATATTTTTACTTATTTAACTGTCTAGTAAAGTTCAAAGACAGTGTTTAAAAAGTGTAATCCACATATTTACATATGTGGATGTAAATAATTAAATAATCTAAATACTACTAAGTGTGGTAAAGCCACATTTGTTTTTATATTTCTGCAATCTGCACTTTAGTGTGATTTCTTTCTGACTTTCATATGAATGTTTCCACCAGGCTTGGTCAGTGCTCAGTATACTACTGGGATTGAAGTACGGTAGTTCAATAAAAGATGTAATTCATATAAATTCATGCATCACCTAATTTCATCATCACATCCAGGCCTGGCCTCCAGGAAAGAACAGTTTGTTTCATCTTATCTTGTGTTGTTCACACTATACAATGATTTATTGCTAGTTTTTGTTGAATAATACAGAAGACAAAGAGCTTAAAAAATAATCGCATATTGAATCGCAACCGCAACATTTTAGAAAAAAAAATCGCAATTAGATTATTTAAAAAAATCGTTCAGCCCTACTCCACACTCTTGACAGCCATTTTCATTCCGGAGCTTGTCTCCCTACCTGCACACGTTCCACCAAAACAAGTTCCTTCCCGAGGCTATTTTGCAGAGAAATGCCAACAAACCAGAGCACATTTTTCTCCCACCCAGGAATGCTGTGTGGACTAGCCAGACCTTCCTCCGCAGCGCTGTGGAGGAAGGTCAGGCAATGCGAGACTATCCACGGGGAAAGGCCACTGTAGTGAGCCGCATGTGCCGCCAGGGGATGCCTAACGTTGTGTATCACAGTGGCTGACCATCAGCCACTTTTCGATCTTGGCGCTACTGCTCAATCGAGCATCTGGGATTATCAAAAGGAAAAACAAATGCTAAACTCTATGACTTATATACAACACGAGAGACTCCCATCTGGCTAATAGCTAATATATTTTTGTTTTTATTTGTGTTTTAGTAGTTTTTTTTAAGGTTTCGAACACCACACTTAGACCGAGTGTGTTTTGGTAGGGGGTAAGTAGATGCTCAAATTTGGTTGTTGTTTGGTGTGTGGACGGTTAGCTGCACAATGTGTCGTCCTGTTGTCCTCCAGTAGAAGAAATATTTTTTGTTTAAGTATTCTGACTTATTCAAAAGACGGAGCTTTAAGAGTTTTCTTTTAAAAAGGATAACATTTTTGTAAGAACTACACTGAAGTTGGCAGTTTAATAAATGCAAGTTATTTCAATTGATATTCTGTAATATTTCACATAATTTGCACATAAGTTCCTGTAGATGGCAATACACATTCTCCATTTTTTTGCCAAATAAATGAAAAGCATGTTGAAATCATCAATGTCTTCCCTCTTGCTGTATCAAAATCTCAGCTAGCTTTCCTCAGAGATGGTCCCAATAATGGGCTTAAAGTCAAGTCCAATTCAGTTTGTGCATGATTACATGATATAACTATATCATTATTTAATACTGTATCCTAAATTGTGGATAATTAAGCTATATATATATATATATATATATAAATATAAATAATATGCTGAAGTATATTTCTGGGTGTTAAAGATTAAAAAAAAAAAATAACAAGAACCGTACAGAACCGAAAACCCGCGACCCTAAAACCTGATACGAACCGAAGGTTTTGTGAACCGTACCACGCCTAGATTTTGGTGGAGCTGTTTGTTTAATAGTCGACCCGGAAGAAAGCTAACGTTTTGAACTCCATCGACACAACAGTATGTGGAGTTAAACTGGACGGGCCCAATAACCTCTGAATAGTTCTCCTTGTTGTTAAATTGCAATGTGGGGGGTGCATTATTTCGGCAGGATAATTTAAAAGGCAACCGTAACTACATCTTTTGTATAGCCCTATTTCTGATACCGTGGTGGCAAAAATGTTGCCGTGGTGGGCCGCAACTACAAAATCACCATAGAGGAAACACACTGCATTCCCATGTTGCACTGCGGTCAAGCCAGCCTCCACTTCAAAATGAGCGGTCAAACTAGCCACCCCTATATTTCGCGGTGCGTATACACTTGCTATTACGGTGAGACCGTCAAAACTAAAAACAGGGAATTTTCCGACGAAGGCAATTTCCCATTCATTTATTCTGTCTGCCTGCCTGTCTGTCTGTCTGTCTGTCTGTCTGTCTGTCTGTCAGAAAGAGAGAAAGAAAGATTTTTAGCACACCTCACAACCTGTCATTGCATGATATGCTGAATTCCAAAATAAGAGCCCCCAAAAACTCATATACTTGTTGTTTTGTCTACACATTCAGAAAATTATAAAAATAAAAGTCCTAGCTTCCACAGACCAATTTCACCTCAGATGGAGAGGACACCTTCTCAAGGTGTCAACTACAATGTTTCAGGACATTCTGATGTTGATTTCCAAAATAAGAGCCCCCCCAAAACTCATATATTAGCTGTTTTGTCCATACATTCAGAAAATCATAAAAATAAAAGTCCTAGCTTCCACAGACCAATTTCACATCAGATGGAGAGGACACCTTCTCAAGGTGTGATCTACAATGTTTCAGGACATTCTGATGTTGTTTTCCAAAATAAGAGCCCCCCAAAACTCATATATTAGCTGTTTTGTCCATACATTCAGAAAATCATAAAAATAAAAGTCCTAGCTTCCACAGACCAATTTCACATCAGATGGAGAGGACACCTTCTCAAGGTGTCAATTACAATGTTTCGGGACATTCTGATGTTGTTTTCCAAAAATAAGAGCCCCCCAAAACTCATATATTAGCTGTTTTGTCCATACATTCAGAAAATCATAAAAATAAAAGTCCTAGCTTCCACAGACCAATTTCACATCAGATGGAGAGGACACCTTCTCAAGGTGTGATCTACAATGTTTCAGGACATTCTGATGTTGTTTTCCAAAATAAGAGCCCCCAAAACTCATATATTAGCTGTTTTGTCCATACATTCAGAAAATCATAAAAATAAAAGTCCTAGCTTCCACAGACCAATTTCACATCAGATGGAGAGGACACCTTCTCAAGGTGTGATCTACAATGTTTCAGGACATTCTGATGTTGTTTTCCAAAATAAGAGCCCCCCAAAACTCATATATATGCTGTTTTGTCCATACATTCAGAAAATTATAAAAATAAAAGTCCTAGCTTCCACAGACCAATTTCACATCAGATGGAGAGGACACCTTCTCAAGGTGTGATCTACAATGTTTCAGGACATTCTGATGTTGTTTTCCAAAATAAGAGCCCCCCAAAACTCATATATTAGCTGTTTTGTCCATACATTCAGAAAATCATAAAAATAAAAGTCCTAGCTTCCACAGACCAATTTCACATCAGATGGAGAGGACACCTTCTCAAGGTGTGATCTACAATGTTTCAGGACATTCTGATGTTTTCCAAAATAAGAGCCCCCCAAAACTCATATATATGCTGTTTTGTCCATACATTCAGAAAATTATAAAAATAAAAGTCCTAGCTTCCACAGACCAATTTCACATCAGATGGAGAGGACACCTTCTTAAGGTGTGATCTACAATGTTTCAGAACATTCTGATTTACAGTTAGACAAATTAGATATGATTTTGGATTCACTTCAAAAGGAAACGCCCTGTTACCACAGACTAATTCCACTTGAGGGTTGTGTAGTACACGGACCCTTGGTGTGACCCATTAAGTATCAAGACATTCTGATGTATAGTTTCAAAATAAAAACCTGTCAAAGTCTCAAATAGAACATATGACTTTGGATTCAATTTAAAAGGAAGCGCCCCGTTATCACAGACTATTTCCACTTGAGGGTTATAGTACCCCTGTGACCCATTAAGTATCAAGACATTCTGATGTGTAGTTTCAAAATAAAAGCCTGTCAAAATGTCAAATATGAGACTAATTGCATGATGTTGGATTCACTTTAAAAGGAAACGCCCTGTTATCAAAGAATAATTCCACTTGAGGGTTATAGTACACGACCCCATAGTGTGACCCAGTAAGTATCAAGACATTCTGGAAAGCTGGAAAGCATGAAGACATGCTGGAAAGCATCTTCTGTTGGGGGTAGATTTGCTGCTGACGAATCTCTGGTAGATGCTAATCTGTACCTCAGCACATCCAGGTTGGATGTCCATCCAACTTTTTCTTTTGGCCATACAGAAGGAGGGCATACCTTCTTGCCACAGGCAAAGCCTCTTCCAGGCTACCAGAGAGTCCACATTTAGTAATTGCCTGTAACTTACAAAGATGGGTCTTCAGTCTTGTGAGGGCAGTGGCCTTCCCAATTCTGTACAAACTGCTGGTGGTGTTACAACCTGTGAGGACGTGTCATGCAGGTAAATAATCACAAAGCACTGCTCCAAGCTTCTGAGCGATCAACTAGGGACAAATCTTTCCTTAAGGCCATGTCCCGAAGTGCATAAACACTGCTGAGGATCCAAACATCCCTTTGCTTGAATAGTATAGCAGCAAAACTATTACATCTGTATCATCACATTCAACAATTAGACAAGAATGTGACTGTGCAAGGTGTATTGCATGTACAGTGCCTTGCAAAGAGTATTCACCCCCTTGGCTTTTTACCTATTTTGTTACATTAGAGGCTTTAGTTAAATGTTGTTTTTTTATCTGAATGTTATGTGATGAATCAAAACACAATAGTCTAAGTTGGTGAAGTGAAATGGGGAAAATATACATAAAATTATTTTTTAGAAATAAAAAACAGAAAAGGTCAATGTGCATAACTATTCACCCCCTAAAGTCAATACTTTGTAGAGCCACCTTTTGCGGGAATCACAGCTCTAAATTGCTTTGGATAAGTCTCTATGAGCTTGCCACATCTACATCATCCCATTCCTCCTTGCAAAACTGCTCCAGCTCCTTCAAGTTGGATGGTTTGGCCTGTGAACAGCAATCTTTAAGTCTGACCACAGATTTTCTATTGGATTGAGGTGTGTTTGGGGTCATTGTCCTGCTGGAAGGTGAACCTCCGTCCTAGCCTCAAATCCGCACAGTGTTACAGGTTTTGCTCAAGAATATCCCTGTATGTAGCTTTGTCAGCACCTACATCGCCAGTACTGGGCCAACAAGTGCTGAGAGCCTTGTACCAAACAGCAGTGTGGCGTCACAGCCACCTGGTCAAACCTCTTCTCTGGAACCCAGTTGGAGGATGAAGGCTCAAAGAAGATGGGTGCATTGAACCTGTGATGTTACAGAAGACACCAGCACCTAAAGAAGTTAGAGACATCACCCACTACTATACTGTAAAGACGGAAACTGCAACGATGCTACCAAATGCCAGTGTCTTTCAGTGGGCTTGACCTGCACAGAGTCTTGCTCTTGCCCTTTCCCAGGCTATCCAAATATGACCCACTTTGTCACTGATGACAATGTGGATGAGTGACAGTGGTGTGTTGCAGTGGTAACATCATGGGGAGCTGACCTCCCCAAAGTGGCCACTGGAGATGGCCTAACCCCCAGAATGACTACCAAAAGCAGTTCATGTTCCAAATGGTTGCTGCTAGAAAGAGCTTGAGATTCAGTGATGAGGGGGTCATTCCCCCTCACAGTGTTTATTTTGTTAGATTGCCATTTGTTTGTTTAAGACAGTCATTTAATTTGTATTGTGTTAAATTATAGTTTTATTAAAAGGCTCATTAAGGTCAAACTGCAATCCTGAATCCTGGTCTCCTGTTTGTGCAATGGTAAGGTGTTATCTTTCGATTTCAATCTTTGTTTCCATATGGACTATATAGTACAAGGTGCCATATGATACCACTGATAATGGGCTTTGGACTTGAGACTAAATTATGTCAGTGTTCCATCTTCTTTCATTTTAGACACATCATACATTGAGTGAAAGAACACCCTGATTTGTCATGCTATATTTACACATTTGGTATTGCTGGATTAAGCACAACCCCACTTTTCCAACAAGAAATCATATGTGTTTCTATTATAATCCCTGGCAAAGTAACCACAAAGTAAATGAAAACATTCTGCATAGATATTAATTTTTTGCATGTTACGCCTATTTTAGGTATGTCTTTATTTATTCCATACATCATGATATTCATATCCAGTCTTTTCTAGTAGGTAAAGCAACTTCCTGACTACAAACATGCTAAGTTTCAAAGCTCTCAGAGCTTGTGTGATTGATCTGCATTAGTTTAGATGCCTTAACTCCCATGGACAGGCTATATTTTAGTCCTTCTTTGGTTTTGGGTTGTGTAACAATATCTGTTAATTTAACAATCTTAGCAGTAAAATATCTTTAGCCAAGAATCAATTTCATATGTGGGAGACCCTAGGGATGAGGAAAAACATTGTTGGGTTTAGTTCTACCTCCAGTAGGGGGTATCTCAAAAACTAAAGCCCTTTTTGACCATTTGTCACCAGCCTAAATATGCCTCATATTTGAGACTTTGACAGGCTTTTATTTTGAAACTGTACATCAGAATGTCTTGATACTTAATGAGTCACACCACGGGTCGGTGTAATATAACCCTGAAGTGGATTTATTGTTTGATAACAGGGTGTTTACTTTTAAATTGAATCCAAAATCATATCTAATTTGTCTCATATTCAAGACTTTGACAGGCTTTTATTTTGAAACTGTACATCAGAATGTCCTGAAACATTGTAGATCACACCTTGAGAAGGTGTCCTCTCCATCTGAGGTGAAATTGGTCAGTGGAAGCTAGGACCTTTATTTTTATGATTTTCTGAATGTATGGACAAAACAGCTAATATATGAGTTTTGGGGGGCTCTTATTTTGGAAAACAACATCAGAATGTCCTGAAACATTGTATATCACACATTGAGAAGGAGTCCTCTCCATCTGAGGTGAAATTGGTCTGTGGAAGCTAGGACTTTTATTTTCATGATTTTTTTTAATGTGTAGACAAAACAGCTAATATTTGAGCTTTGAGGGGCTCTT
Source organism: Perca fluviatilis (assembly GCF_010015445.1). Lineage (NCBI taxonomy): Eukaryota > Metazoa > Chordata > Actinopteri > Perciformes > Percidae > Perca > Perca fluviatilis. The sequence continues at coordinate 1,934,280 of NC_053124.1, read as the reverse complement.
ATTTGGGAAACAACATCATTGAATAAATTTAATGTAGTGGTCAGTAGGAAGCTAGGTCTTCTGAGAAAAAAGGGGAGGGAAGAATTTTATTTTTATGATTTTCTGAATGTATGGACAAAACAGCTAATATATGAGTTTTGTAGGCTCTTAATTATGGAAAACAAATCAGAATGTCCTGAAACATTGTAGATCACACATTGAGAAGGAGTCCTCTCCATCTGAGGTGAAATTGGTCTGTGGAAGCTAGGACTTTATTTTTATAACTATCTGAATGTGTAGACAAAACAGCGTTATATATGAGCTTTGGGGGCTCTTATTTTTGGAAAACAACATCAGAATGTCCTGAAACATTGTAGATCACACATTGAGAAGGAGTCCTCTCCATCTGAGGTGAAATTGGTCTGTGGAAGCTAGGACTTTATTTTTATAACTTTCTGAATGTGTAAACAAAACAGTGTTATATGAGTTTTGGGGGCTCTTATTTTGGAGAAAACACATCAGAATGTCCTGAAACATTTATATCACACATTATTGAAGGAGTCCTCTCCAGCTGAGGTGAAATTGGTCTGTGGAAGCTAGGACTTTGAGTTTTGGGGGGGCTCTTATTTTGGAATTCAGCATATCATGCAGTTGTCACAGAGGTTGTGAGGTGTGCTAAAATCTTTCTTTCCTTCTTTCTGACAGACAGACAGACAGACAGGCAGGCAGATAGACAGACAGGCAGACAGAATAAATGAATGGGAAATTGCCTTCGTCAGAAAATTTCCTCTTTTTAGTTTCACCGTAATAGCAAGTGTATACGCGCACCGCGAAATATAGGGGTGGCTAGTTTGACCGCTCATTTTGAAGTGGAGGCTGGCTTGACTGCAGTCATGTTGCCCTCTAGTTTGTGACCAAGCTGACACACTATGGGGCAGAAACAAAGGGGACATGAAGGGTCTATGACGTCATTGGAGGATGTTGCCTAATGTTTCTACAGAACGAGGATTAACTGGCAAATCATTTTAATGATGTAACAAAGACAAATAACTCCAGTCCACCAGAAAACTTAACGTTACCAGCAATTCATGAATTAGAATACGACAGATTCAAGAAGTGTAACGTCAGTCTACTCACAACACACACAAGTTCAACCGTTGCGATCTTCCCTTCTCCATCCGAGACGGTGAACGTTTTTCCTGTTGGGTGAACCTGGCACAGCAGGAAACAAACACGTAACGTTAACGACGTTCAGCTCGCCGTGACAAGTTAGCCAACGCCGGCCTTGCAACTGTTACAACAACGACTGTTTTCACTCCGACTGGCTAAAGCAACACTTACCTTTTCAACACGCCCAACAAAGCAGACCGGTTTGCCTATGTGCTGCGACAACATATCGCAGGTTACTCGGGATTTCGGGACATCCAGTATACCCACCATATCTGCCATTTTACGGTTTTTTGCTGTTATGGCGTTGTTAAACTCCACAAAAAGCAATATCGCGCGGGAAATGTTTAGTTCGATAGTTTTGTATCACACGCAAGCCTACACGGGCGGGGTATCAACATTTCCATTGAAAACCCACGGGGTTTGTTATAACGGCAAACGCAGGTAAACAAATCGAACGCTTCCGACGTTTATCACGCCATATCCGCTGTGCTCTAACATTTTATTCCCCGGAAACATCAGTCAATAGTTCCGCTACATATTGCTGACACACCATCGTTGAACGCGGACCATATTGAGGTCAGTGACGTCGGTGTGATAACATAACAGTGTTATGATAACGCGGATGATCTCTGATATTGCACGGATAAAAGTACAGACAGACGGAAGATTATATCCTGTGGTTTAACAATAGCTTAACGCAACTAACAGTTAGCGGGGCCGTACTAAGCTGAAACGAACCGAAAGGAGTTTGAATTTATGGCCGAAGTCTGAACCTCATGACGAGACACAACGACGGTAAGACCTTCAGCCACTGGATCTAGAGGCATGACTTTTATCTGGACTGTCAAAATACATGACTAAGTTATGGGAGACATTTCAAACAGAAAGAAACCACCGTGACCGTAATTGTCAAGAGCATACAGTTGATGAAAACAGTTAACGTTAGCTATGCTGATTCATTTCAAATGAATACTAACTTACTAAAGTGATTGCTTAGAAGCTCATTGTTCAATTAACTTCAAGAAGGAAGCGTTTATTTATCTTATGTAGCTTAAATGTAGAACAGGCTTTCAAACCTATCGTCGCCTTGAGAACAAACCTATAGCTACATGAAGTCCTACAGAGAAGCCTTTCTGTCTTAAACAGTTGAACTTTGAGTGTAACTAAAACATCAGTCTCGCCACAACAAATAAAATGGCGCTCGAACTTGAATAAATAGCTAAATACCGGCAGCTCCCATGTCGCTATGACTCTATTTCTAACCTTTGGTTTCTTCCGTTGACAGGATAATCATGTTCAGTTTCCTTGGACTCCGCAACAACTCAAAGAAGTCCACACCCGAGAAGGAAGTAGATGGAGGCTTTGTTGTCATTGGTAAGAAGCACATTCTAATGCTATTTATTCGAGTCACGCCATATTTGTATGTTTAATTATTGGCGTAGATTTTAAATATTTAAAAGAGGTAGATTTGTCCCCTTTAAAAATATGAAAGAACCCACTCCCCAAAAGAGGTAAAAATGACCGTTCAGGGGCTTAAACATGTTCTATCCTTCTTAGGGCTGCTTCTTACAAGGTTTTCGCGGGGTCTTAAAAAGTTTAATATTTCCAGAGAATGTCTAATAAGGGGAGAACTTCCACTCTGGAAAATTCCGGGTTGGTACAATGGGGCTAATAGGGAGTGAGATAGGGAGTGAACAGGCTCTCCATAGACAGGCTCTGATATTTCAAAATCAAAATTTTAGGCCTTAAAAAGTCTTAAATTTAAGTATAGTGTTCTCTTAAATAATTGTAAACAACGTCCATGCAACGCTACCTCTAATGCTCTTTCTTTTTTATTGTACTGTTGTAGTTCTTTCTTTCGCTAGTCCAAATATAAGGCTTGTTCGAGATGAGCCAGATCTGCGCAGAATCGATCACCGGCGATCGCCGCCCAATGCATGCCGGTTAGATTTGTGTCCGACTTGATCCCGACTTGCCCTGACGTCATGCACACGTGGGCAACGATGATCTCACGAGACCAAGGCGGCCGCAGTTCTGACCGTGCGTTCATGGACATCGGAAAAACGTTTTTACGAGTGAAAACGTCACCATTCACGTAACGTCCTGTGGGAATCAGAGGTGGGAAACTCGGGCTGGATTTTGATAACCGAGTTCCCCAGTTGGTGACGCGTTGTTGACCACTGACGTTTGATGGAGGCGACTTTGGTTCACTGAACCTATTTCAATGATAATAAACAGTTTCTTGTGGACAAATGCCTCTGCCAAGAAACATGCACAGACATATCATGTTTAAAATTATTCATAAATAGGTATAAAAAAACAACACATTATCCGTGTCTTTTCCCGTTGGTTGTCCTCCAGATAACACAAACAAACACCTGTCCATGTGCTGTTTGGATGCTCGCATAAGAAAACAGCAGAAAATCTTTTTGTTATTGTGGCCTCCATGTTTTCACCACCTGATGCTCTAGGCTACGGCCAACCGTTGGTGGCAGTCATGCAAAAAGTTGTTATGCCAAACGCCAATATAACAGAAGAAGAAGAACACGCATCCCGACCATGTGAACGCTGCCAGTCGGAAAAACAACGTAACCAGGGGGGCGGTGCCTGTTATTCCCAGGTGGCATGAACTAGGGATGGGCGATATGGCCTAAAATCCATATTGCGATATACATTGCAGCCTCTTGCGATAACGATATATATCGCGATATATATATATATATAAATTATAATAGAACCATTTCAGACCAGGTTACATAGATCCTAAGGAAAACCAAACTGCTAAATGTATTTTTTTTTTTTTTAAAGAGAAAGAAACGTAGTATGTAGTTTTGAGAACATTTATTGTTCAAAACTGTAATTATACAACATAATGTTGCAGATAAATAAAATTCAAGTACACTAGTTGCAGAGACTTTGACAAAGAAAAAGCTTAGTATTGGGTGTCTTCTCTTTATTGCAAACCATTCTAAAAGGCACTACACTTAGTTAGTTTAAGTCCTTGGTTCTTAAATGCCACCCAAGATGCAGAGAACAGGACAAACTGGTGTCTGTTTAGTTAAGGAACAGACACTGTACTGGAAATACTTTCAGTATTAGGCAAAGATGCACACATACTTTAAATAAAAACATATTTCAAACAAAGTTTCTTACCTGCAGCCTAATGTAACGCATTTGAACACACACACACACACACACACACACACACACAGACAGACAGACAGACAGACAGACAGACAGACAGACAGACAGACAGACAGACAGACAGACAGACAGACAGACAGACAGACAGACAGACAGACACACAGAAGAGTCGGGACTTTTCCCTGTGGGCCAGTCTGATAATAGTTATACATTGCAAGTTGTTAGTAACACCATCCGGTGGCCTGGCGCCGCTGCCTGCTGGTCAAACGGTGCAGCCTCTGCTCAACCCGTACGGCAGGGGCCGGTAACGTCCGGTACATTTTTGGTCCCCACTCCGCGCTGCACGCTACGCACACCCGCGGCTGTATGTTCAGCGGGGGAAGTAAACGCGATCTGCAAACTAGGGGTGCACCGATCCGATATTTGGATCGGATATCGGCCCCGATATTGCAAAAATAGCTGGATCGGTGGATCGGAAAAATTAACAGATCCACGGGCCAGTTTTTTTTATACTCCGTCGCAGCACCGGGGCCCCTGTTAACTGCGTACCCTTCTCACTCATGGTATTCACTTTATAACACAACAATTAATAACCCACAACTAACTCTCTTAAAAGGATAAAACACCAAAGCATATAACAATTTGAGACTTAAACAGTTTCTAACACTAATAATTTTACATTTACAAATGTAGCTACACCACCGAATGGCATGCTGGGTAACATTACAGCTGCTAGCCAGGTAGCATAACTGTCTGTCTGTTAAGCTGGGAGAGGCTACGGTCGCTACTGCACAAGAACCTAGAAGAAAGTGAGCTAGAGGATGAAGAAAGACCGGAGATACACCAGAACAACATGTGCTCAAGAGAGGAGCCGTCTGTTGTTCCCAAGTTTTTTTTCTTTCTAACAAATCGGACATAATTTAGCCACGGTTGTTGCCCGTCGCTCTAACGTTACTCGGCCGTGCTAACGTTACTGCGCTAACGTTAGAGACCTGTCACTTCAAGCATGCAGCGGAGCAACGTTATGAACGCAATCCACCTCCGGTCCCGCTACAGACCGTTGAGAAAGACGGGTTCGAGCAATGATTAAAACTCTGGATTTAAGATGTCTCGCCTCGCTGAAATACGTCCGCCAACCTACTAACGTTATTCAAACAGCGAAGGAGGCTGACAGCGGAGCTACGTTCAGTCCCACACTACAACCTAACTTACTTGTGGCCAAGGTAGTGGTTATACAGTACTAGCTAGCTTACAACTATTTAGTTTTGAAAGGGAAACGGTGTTAAAGTTGTTTGTATGTGTAGGCTATTCATTCGATTTGAGTTTATTTTACTACTTTGCAGTTTGCACAATACAAATAGTTTAGCTTCTGTAACTGTTTCATGCATTCCCCTTCATACAAAGTTATTGTATAATGTTGTGGAGCCAAGCAAACCCTTAATCAAAGCTTTTAGTAAACATGATGACATTAACATGTTTTTGTGATATTCTATGTACTCCTGACAGTATAATAAGCCATTATTAACCTATATAAAGGTGGCCCATTATTGATGGCCCATTATTATGTATTTAAATTTATTTTAAGAAGTTTGATTACATTATATTTTCGATTTGAATGCACAATTGTTTTTTAAATAACAAATAAATAAGAATTCAATACATTACATCTATGTTATTTTGTCTTAGTTAGGAAAGTAATGTTTAGTTAGGAAGGTCTGGTGCCTTTAGTGTCTTCACATGAAAGGAAGGTATGATGTGGAAGTATACAGTTTATTATAATTTTATGTGTTGGTATGACATACAAAAGCCCTTGGTATCGGTATCGGAAAAATATCGTGCACCCTACTAATACCGCTCCAAGATTCCAATTGTCCGTATAGTAATTGTCAGGTAAAGCTCCATGGTAGTTATGCACCACCCCGTTACATAATCAAAAGATTCGGTCTTTTACCAGCTCCTTGTTATATCGTTCAGCCGGTTACAGCTCGTGGCTCTAAACTTCGCGGGTAGATTGCGTCATCAACATGAATTATCGCGATAGTGCAATATAATTAAAATCTCTATCGTAGGCCAATTTTGTATCGTTTATATTGCATATTGTCTATATCGCCCATCCCTAGCATGAACGCAGCATGAGACACAGGTAGCGCAGTTGCTTTTCACCAACTGCAAGAGCCAGGCGGACGCAGGCGGACCCAGTGCATGCTGGGAAACGCCGGCCTCTCAGCTGATCGAACAGCTGATTGGTTCAGAATCGACTCAACATGATGACGTTTTATATAAACTTTTTATTGATTTTGAATCGGAGGGATTTTAACTGCTATTTGTCTGATTTAAAAGCTTATTCTGTACAGAACACATACTGTGAGGCTGATAGTTATGTTTAGAAGTCAGAGAGACTAAATCTGTTCAGATTATGGATCATCTACAGTCTGTTGTTAATTAAAATCAGCAACAGATCACATGTAGAGCATTTTGACAGCTACTCTGTCATAATAAAATCAACTGGAGACTGTGTAGGAGCAGATATATAGGTCTGATAACATTTTATTAAATCGGAATCGGACCACCAGTGTTTCTGTCACTTCCTGTTCAGCCTGAAGGCTGCTGGAATCAGATGGAGAACTGTCCGACTTGAGAGCGGATTTTTGTCACCGCCCCCGGCTGCTGCCGCCTGCTCTCGTCTACTTTACAGGCGAGGTGCAGTTCATCTCCAACGAGCCTATAGACAGATTTTATTCTTCAGCTATGGGGAAGTAGCCTTGTGATGCCATCCTGATCTCGCAGGCTCCAGTTTTCCACTCACAGATCACTCTGGCATCTTGAGATAGAAAATTTGGAGCCGTTCGCCAAACGACCGGGCCAATCAGCGTTGGTTTTGAGGTGGGTTTAGGTGGTGATATAAAGATGGTTTATCCAATCAGCTAACCAGTATTTTCAGCCAGTGGTAGCCCTAATTCTGTTAGCTGCTCGCTAATGCTTTTTTCTCTTGGATCCTTCTTTTGGAATATGGACCAGGAACCTGAAAGGGTGCCTTTTATTCGTAAATTCTCGTTGCACAAACGGCAAATATCCTTTACCGACATGTTGCTTGCTTGCTGAGCTAACGAGCTATGCTTTGCCTGCAGCAGCAGGGGCTTGTGGTTGTATTTTCATACGCTTTGTTGATCTGATTGGTTGATTTGGCACGTCTATCACCAACATAGGTGATAGACAGATGGTTTATCCAATCAGCTAACCAGGATTTTCGCCCCTTCCCAAAAGTTCTCCAACAGAAAGTTCCCAGATGGATATGCCGAGCAAATGCGAAGCAATCCATCTGGCGGAGTCAGGTTAATGGGGAAGTGCAAGTTTAAAGATACTTGGCTTGAAAGAACAGAATTTCGGGCTTACTTGAAGTTGTAATAAAGGTCTTATATTTCATTCATAAGAGTCTTAAAAGGGTCTTAAAAAGTCTTACATTTGACTTGGTGAAACCTGTAGAAACTCTTCTTAGGGTTGCGATTCTCCAAAAGTTGAATCTGTCTCTAAACTTAATTACAGCATTGAAGGAAAAACAAATCAAAAAGGGAATATTCAAATCCCAAAATTGAAAATCTAACACCTATCCAACAAACGAATATCCGGATATAGGATATTCACATCCAGCTGTACTTCTTACCAATATATGTTTTCCAATGATTTCAGACACAGCTAGAACGCCCAGACCCCCCGGTTATAATTTGTCCCCTCCAATGTTGAAACTAAACCTAATCCCTTGGTTTAATTCTCCATACATTTAAAGCACCAAGTAGCAATGATGTTGTGTGGTAGTAAATAAGCAGAGGTAGAGAGTGGTGGGGACCATTTCTTTAAGTTTAGTCATTTGGATGGTTGTATTATCTAGAATAGTGGCTCCTAATAAAATGGATCTAGTATTTTGTATCTACCGTTGCCTTTTAAGTAGGACATTGTTAAAGTGACAGCATTTTGAATGGCGTTTGGTGTGATATTTTCCCCATATAAGGCAGCCGCATGGCTTAGTCACTTCAAGAAAACAGAAAAAAATGTTTTATGATAATGAAGAGGCATTGTTTACTGCATAGGCTGTGTACTTGAGTTACTACATCATCGGGGTCAGATAACCGTGATATAAGAAAACGATGTATCCTGGGATTCATACAAAAAATAAAAAAAAAAAAAAAAAATAAATATAATTATTAGAAGAAAAAAAAAGGAAAAATTTTTTTTTTTAAAAAAAAATTTTTTTTAAAAAAAAAAAAAAAAAATTTAAAAAAAAAAAAAAATTTTTTTAAAAAAAAAAAAAAAAAAGGCATTTTTAAAAATGGTTTAATTGAATTAGTTCACAAGTTGACAACTGGGCTATTTCTTTATATTTCTTCTATATTTAGTTACTGTACAAACTCCATCCAATAGAAAGGATAGTTTGCCGGTTTTCAACCAGCTTTGTGTTAGGGCTTTTGTCCCGATTCGATTCTTTCCCGATAAATGGGCGCCGTTTGGATTTTTATTGCGATTTAAATTTATTGCAATTCTAGAAGTATTGCGATTTGATAGTATTGAGTATTGCGATTTTCTTTTCCTTCTTTAACAAAAACAAAAGTTGAATAATCCACTTCCAGAGACAGTGTATAATGAGACAATAATGCACATCACATGTCAGTCAGTCAGTCTGACATTTATTTACTTTGTAAACAACATAACATGGATTTTCTGGAAACGGATATGATGTAGCGCCAGCGGTACCATATTAACAGAAAATCTTTAGCTAAAGCATTGGTAAAAAATACATTAAAATTTTAAAAAATTGTCAGAAAAATAATTCCTGCTTTGCATCATTATACTGTGGGAAGTTCTTGTCAATGAACTATAGTAAACTTCCGTCCATCTTCCCAGTGCCAGATCTCCATGCTCCTCTCCCAGCTCCAAAGCGCCGGGTAGAGTAATCAGGCTAAGAGTATAGAAGTCTCTCTCTCGTTCTCTCTCAAACTCAGGCAGAACTTAAATTACGCTGTAAAACAAATATAAACCAAGATTTATTGTAGTTATTTTATTGGTTAGTTCACCTAAAATGTTTTCAGAAACATATTTTAGTGCACTGTTTGCAGGGGTGCATGATATATCGACTCAATATCGTTATCGCAATATCACGTTGCACAATATTATAACAAAAGTGTCGCAATAAGTATGCAATATTTAGTTTATTTTGTGGAGCGTTGGCTGTGTGGCTGGGTTGTGTTCGATTTAGAGCTTGAAACGCTGTAATGATCATATTTCATTGGCCA